>NC_141313.1:9432500-9987500 GCF_037954325.1 Fistularia commersonii | reverse complement strand
GTTAAATAAAAGGGCTGCGCTTACAGTATATGGCCTGTAGCACCAGTGTGTGTACATAAAGAGCTCATATATTAAGTGCGCCTTCTGCAAAGGCAGGCTCGGGGGACGCTCCGAGACACTGCACTTTGAACTGAAACACTCCTTGTAATGAATTCATTCCTGGGTTTTATTTATTTATATATTTCCCTTTCAGTTGCAAATATCGGGCACAGTTTTACAACACTTTATTTATTTTGTACAATCAAAGCAGGTACTATTAATGAGGCTTCATTCCTCAAAGCACTGGAAGCATGGATGCTGTCAACGCGGTTTAGTTTAATGGATTCCAGGGTTTGATGTTTAATCTCGACAAGTGAAATCTTTTATTAGTATTTATTTTCGTTTATAAATACATTTCTATTTTTTTTTTTTTTTTTTTTTTGCAGGAGGTGCTACAATTTATCACTTGCAGCTAGCGCAACGTGAGATTCTCTCAAACATGCCAATATGTGTCTTTTTAACAATATATTTGAATAATTTTAAATCAAGTTTAATTGCTCAAGTTATCAGGCTGGAGTGCAGACAATACTCTTTTTTTGTGCAGCAAATAAAATAAAATGAAATAAAATAAGATAATAATGAACATTTGATCAATAGAGTGGCACTATGGCGCAGTGGTTAGTGCATCTCCTTCAAAGTGAGAAGGTCCCTGTTTCCATTGCAGCAGGGGACTTTTCTGTGCAGATTCTCCATGTTCTGTGCATGAGTTTCATCTGGTTTCCTCCTGTTGTTCAAAAACATAGAGGAGGTTCATTGGAGACCCTATTTTTCCCAGATTAGAATGTATGGCATGTAGTGAGACGGTTCAGAAAGAGCAAATTAATGAAATGAACAAAAAGAAATCAGTTGTGCTCAGAGCGCAGCTCTCATTGTGGACGTTTCCTTTTATTCATCAAATTCAGCTGCATACGATCCTCATCTGCTGAATTTGAGGCCACATAATTGAATGGCGAAACATCTGCTTCCCTGTTTTAACTTGAAACTCTAACCGTTGCCTACACCTAGCTCAATTGGAAAACCAAAATGCCAGCTTTGGAGAAAAAAATAAGGCTAAAAATAGTGCCTCAAGTAGATAAACACGTTTGTATGTTTTCCTCTCAGGTTACTCCATAAGTCACTCTGGAGACAAGAAGATTTGCAATATAAATAATTAGAATATCGTAATTGCAGCATGCCCAGATGTTTAGCAATTCCTTTTGAATGTGATCCAGCCGGGCCGATTCAGTGTTATTCCCTAGTAGTTCTCTGTGTCAACTTTCCAAAACAATACGAAATCCACACTCGTAGCTTCTCCCACAGATTACAGCAAAGGAATCTTGACTGTAAAAGCAGTGAAATATTCAGGTAGGCTGACGCGTGTGAGGCTTCCCTTACTGCTGTGTCTTGGCACAAAGGACAGGCGGACTCGGAGAATATACACGCGGAAGCTCGCAATCTACCTTCGGCCTTGGCCAGTGTCGAAGCCAATCCCCTCCGGTACTGTCTGCAATTTCTGCAGATGCTCTTGGAAAAGTATGCGCCTCAGCGTTTATTTATTTCATATATCATCCATACGAGTCACATGCATGAATTCATATGGAATTTGTAACTCCTTTCAACCAATCAAATTGCATTTTATTCATTGTAGAACCACCGGCATCGCAATCTTTTCACATCAAATCTAAGTATGAATACATAATCATGACAGCCAATCATATTACAGCATATTGGATATGGCGCTGCTGCCGGCCAATCTTATTACCGTGTATTCGGGTGAGAATAAAGATCGATGTGCTCGTGAGCGATTTTCTCAGACGGGGACTATAAAAAGTCAATAATTTCTGATTCATTCATTCATTCATTCATTCATTCATTCAGTAGCTACACTGCTTATCCTGCACTTGCAGGGCTGCTGGAGACGAGGGGTCGCCATCTAGAGATAACATGCAAACTACAATCAAACCAGAAAATGTCTTTGTTTGACACAGAATTGCTAAATTCTGCTGCGTTTATTTAGATTTAGATTTAAATGTATTGGATGTATAAAAACCAGATGTTAGAAGCCAAGCGTATCCTTGTCCTGAGCTGAACTGCTTTAGTCTCTTTCAGAAAAAAATGAAAAGCTCATAGTGTTTTGCATTTGAAGAGGAAAAACGTCCCGCAACTGAAAGTACAGACGGTCATCGGGGAGTCTATGAATAAACGGGGTGAATAAATGTCGGACTGAAGTGCACTTTCTGTCTAGTCTTGTCTCGGGCAGATGTACCGGCAGCACTGAAGAAGTTGACCCAAATATCTCATTGAGTGACACGCGTGAAGCCCAATAAGAAAAGCTTTCTTGTTTGACCTCACCGCGAGGTTCAAGAAAAAACACCCCTGACGGCCTCTACCTTGGCCCGCTGACAAAATAATAACTCTTTCTCAGTGACAGGAAAATGCTCATGGGCACGTATATCATAGAGATAATATTTAGATGAAACTGAATATTCCACAGAAATTATATAAAGCGGGCTGAGGATTTTCCTTTTTTTTTCAATCCAAAGATCCTTACAGATTTAGCTAGCAGTGCAGTCAAGTTGACACCATGGAAGTAACATTGTTGTCGTCTTTGTGCAAACAGCAAATTCCCCCTTGTGCCCAGCAAATTCCCCCTTGTGCAGACTGCCATGCATTGAACCAACTCAGCAGGCAACACGACGGATAATCGCACGGAGCGACTTAGCATTAAAAGCTACCATCTAGCGCGCAGCATGGCGTTATATTGTTCTCGCATCGATATTGATTTTGATGTCTGTCTGTTCATTTTAGCAATACAGCCCAACATTGTGATTACGTTTTCTTTCTTTGAACAGTCGTTTCATAGTGATCATAGACGCAAGTCAAGTCAAGTTTTGTTAATACGGCACCAAATCAAAACAGAGTTTTCTCATGACACTTTACATTTGAAGCCGATGCTGAGCACACTGAGGTGATTTACAGAAAATCCCTTTCCTCCCCATGACAAAGTACTTGGCGACAGGAAAACTGCCGAATACCAGGCACAAACCTTGGATTGATCCAAGCTTAATACAGGCGACCTTCTGTCTCGACCGGTTGGGGTAGAAAGAGAGAGAAACAGGGAAAGATAAATAAATTGAAAGCAAGACAGTGATAGAGACAGAGGGGTATGAGGCTCGGAAGGGGCAAACACAAACAAATCCCTTACTAGTAACCGTAGCAGTGCTAGCAGCTACAAGGTTAAGATGATAGAGTACAATAATGACTTCAATATTCATCGACTGGCAGGACCTCTGCAGTCGATCGAGCCACGCCCCCGCGAGAATCTGCAAAATGACAACGCCCAGGGACGTGGGAAGCAAAATGAGGTTACAACCGTGCATTTGTGAAGGGGCGTGAGTGCAGACAGGATAGAAATAGTGGGAGGAATAAGTACCTCATGAGATACCCTGCTAGCCGAGCCCTCACTATAAGCTTTCTCGCAAAGAAAAATCTCTGAAAAGTCTATCTGAATCGAAATTGGTCATTTAAATTTAATTGCAATTATATTTCGACATAAGTAAGTTTCACTCTGCGTATTCAAACCAAGTTTAAATAGCTCAAGTAATTAGTTCAAGTGAGCCACAGGTCGTCAATATCGGGACATCAGTCAAGTCAAGCCAGATTGCATCCATATGGCGCAAAATCAAAACACAGCTGTCCGAGGACACTTTCCATGCAGAGCAGGTCTGTACCACCACTCTTTAAATTGATTCACAGAATCCTAAACCTTACCTCCCATGAGCAAGTACTTGGCCACCGTAGCTAGGAAACACTGACTTTTAAGGTGTTGAACGCATTAGGTACAGTGATTAGAATCACAGAATGACATTTTGCTAATTACCCCAGACTATTTTTTTTTGTTTTATTTTATTCTAATTTGGTTTAATTTAGTTTTTTTTTTTTTTCTTTTTCCTCCAGGTGGTAATGGTGTCCTTGGAATGAAGCGCCTATAAATCTCCCTTTTTTAAATGTAAGATTTTGACTGCTGGGAAATGCTAAGACGGGGCAGTCATCATCGTGATTCACATGGGCGGCCAACAAACATTGCGTCATTGCCGAAAGTTAAAAACAGTAAACCTACCGTTAAATACACGGGCAGGTAGTGAAGTCTAAATATGTGTTCTGAGCTTTTTCTCTTCTTCTATGCATCAAAGACCCCCCTCGCTTTTCCTTTTCAAGTCCAAATTAACTGAATTAATATCAAGCACAGCCAATAATAATGAAAAACATGTGGAAAAGCTATTCTGGTATACCATGAATATTCATAGCGTTAACGGTTAAGAGGATGTGGAGACGCCCAACAGATGTTCTACTCAACATCCGTGTCTGGAAATTTTTCAGCGGAGGTGCGTTTAACCCAGACAAAAGAAAAAAAATATTTGCTAACCTGCCGAATGCCAATAAATAGATAAATA
Organism: Fistularia commersonii; assembly: GCF_037954325.1. Taxonomy (NCBI): domain Eukaryota; kingdom Metazoa; phylum Chordata; class Actinopteri; order Syngnathiformes; family Fistulariidae; genus Fistularia; species Fistularia commersonii. The sequence goes on along the minus strand of NC_141313.1, from coordinate 9,983,028 downwards.
ACAGCAATCCAGAACCCCTTTTTTTCCGGTGATTCTTGGCTAGTTCCTGTTGCAAAATCTAAATAAGAAAATGAATAAATAAATAAATAAAAGTTCTTCTCGCCTTTTGTCGGGGGCTTTAGCGGGCGCCAAATAATCCCTGTTCGGAGAGAGAGAAAATTGATAAGTGCCACCAGCAAGCGCTGCTAAATCCTCAATTTCGCCTGCGTGCAGAAGGAATTACAGCATTAAAAGTGATCTGTTTCAACCCAGTTGTTAACTGGTGACATGATTTAATGAAATAAAATTCTGTGTATGTGTTTTTACATGCGTGTTGCCTCTCGGCTTGAAGAGTAAGTTTCTATCATCGTTCTTGTATCTTCCTTCAAACCATAGTTGCATGTTTGGACCCGGTTAACATGGCATAAGCCGAAAATTCGGCTGGACAGCAAAAGGAATCAAACATGGACCTGACAACACACACACACACACATGTAAAAATGATTTCTAGGATAGCTTTAGTAATTTAACAGCATTTTTCTAAACGTCGCCCTCGAAGCCACAATTACATGTTTTTGTTGTTTCGACTTGTAAAAACATGCGATTAAGGCTTTGTTTAGATGAACGTTCTCAGTCGTCCAGTTGATGGTCAATCGTTCAATATTAGCCTTGCAACTGGACTTAGATTGTCATCTTGAAGACGTACCTCCCCCCCAAGAGCCCTCATTAGTTAAACATGTGGGATTGTGCACTTAATAACTGTTGGGGTCGGACTGAGGGTCTAAGTTGAGAAAATTCATTATGTAAATAAGCGAGTTACAACAACATTTACATTTCTCAATTCTCTTTTTTTTGCTTCATTTGGCCAAACATTAATGGAAGATCATGCTAACAGCTGTATAGATGGTTTCGCCTGACCGAGAGACAAGCTCAGGTACCAACACTCAGGTACAGAGCCTGCGGATGATTTTTTTAAATTTACTTTTCATTTTTTATTTTTGATATAATGGGGTCCTTTCATGGAATGTACCCGGATGGATAGATGGAGATGAAGTTAGTCAGAACAGATGGTGAAGATCTGGTGCAGAGGGATACGGAGTTTGGAACAACGGGAAGGAAGTCTTGAGGAAACCAGAGAAGAGTTTAATGGATGGAGTAAAAGAGGAGATGAGGGTAGTTAGCATGAGAGAGGAGGGTGTGGAGGAGAGAATTAAAACGGTCAATGTAGAGGATGTAGACATCTTGTAGATACATGCAAAATGTAATTTTGAACAGTGGCATTGAAACCCTCCCTACAATTATTGATTTCACAAGGTTTTGCATTTTGCAATATAAGGAATGAATTAAAAAAAAATGAATAAACACACTAAAATAGATTAATAAAGAAAAAAAGTCAATAGATAAAACTTAAATGAATTAGTAAATAAAAAATAAAAATATATTAATTAATCAAATGAAATAGATTAAATAAAGAATACAATGTAAATGAATAAATCAACTGATATATAAATCAATAAACAAAATAGATTAAAAAATATGTAAACACAAATTTAAATGTTATATAAATGAATAAAAAGTAAACAACCTGATGAATAAACATATACATTAAAAAATCTATACGTACATAAAAGATGCACTTAATGACATGATATCATGAGGATTTAAAGGGGATTGGTCAGATGTCCGTTCAAGTATTTGAAACTAAATAATTTATGTAAATGCTCGCATGTCTTTATATGTTTTCATGCTATCCCTGTTACTCACTTATTTTGTTATGTCAGCACGTTGGCATTAAGAGTCTTGGAATATGTATGTGTGCATATTTCTCCCCCGAAAAGCTTTTTTTTTTTTTCAAGAAAAGTTAATAATGATCCCAGGAAGCGAAGTTACTTTCTCAACGTTTGCAGATTCTGCAGCTGCTGATGATTTAAACAAACGTCAGTACAATCCAGCATGTATTGATTGAAATCTTTTAATCCGGTCGCCTTCAGCCACTACAAGCTACAAACGATCTGCAGATCAACATGCACTACATCAAATTTACATTTTAAGAGCCAAAGGAACGACTCGCAAGGCCTTGTAAGGACTCTGAGTCCCGTTCCCGTTCCCACGGCAGCACGCGGGGCACAAAAGTGAGCGAGGATGTGGGTCAGCACCGGGCTGTGCTAATTAGATCCGCGGGAGCCTGGTTGGTGTCGGTTCTGCTCCGCGACAGATGTCAGCTGTCCTTCGCCAAACGTGGCCTTATTTCAGCAACGACCGTCTTCGCTCTTGGTCACGAATCTTTCAAGCTTGACGCCATTTCAAAGTTCAAACGGGCCGGGGAGATGTTTAGAGACGGATGTTCGGGGTTCGAGTCTGGGGCCTTGGGGGGATGCTCCTTGGCGGGAAGGCGGGCACAATAAAAGGAACGTTGCAGGGGATAGTCTAGAATAGAATTTCAATAATTTAATAAAACACCTCAGTCAGGCGCTTCGAAACACAATCAAACACCTTGGAATTAAAGAGAGCAAGAAATCAGGCTTGTACAGACTTGTTTTTACCTGTTTAGCTGTTCTGAAACCATCTGTTAATACATTTTTCACGCTTCTTCTGTGAAATTGTGAAAATTAGTGTAGAAACAACATTAGTGTAAAAATTGCTGTAAAACATAGCAATGTTGTCGAGAAATATGTCATGATGTGTTTAAAACAGCTCTGTTTACAGTTATTACTGCGTTTGTGATGCAAATATGTATGTGAATTTAATTGGAGCAAATATCTGAATGTCTAAAATATTTTTTCTTTTTTTTTTTTTAACCACACGTCACTTCTATTAAGAGGTTTTCAAGTAAAGGCTCATCTTACAAGAACGCTCGTCTTAATTTTTTGGGCCACAGGCCACTCTCTTTTTGGTATCTATGTTTTTTTTTTGATTCAATCTTTAAGTATGCTTTCTGGCTTCAGCAAACCCCGTTACAGCATTTTAAGCTACTTTCCAAAGCTGCCAGGGCTCGGATTTAAGGTAAACACAGAGGCTCTTTGAAAGTAACTGCTATTTGCTGGCTGCTATTTTAAGGTAGCTAATTGGAAGTTGCGATCGCGATAAGGACAGAGGACACGGATGGATGGGGATATCCCACGAGTGAGGAACGTTACCCCGGGTTAATTGCTGTCATCATTTACTTCTTTACGTCACACCCTGTGTTGCGAGGTGGGCATTTCATATTAAAAGCAGCATTTTGGACAAAATTATCAAAACTTTCCCGTTGGCTGTTGCCCTCAGGGGTTGCCACAGCCAATCATCAAGCAAAACATCTAACATCCAACATGCTGTCCTTATTCCCAACCCCATCCATCCCCTCCAAAGAGAATGTCAAGATCTTCATCTTTGTTGCCTCCAGCTCTACAAGTAGCTTCAGATCCCCATGGAAATAATGGAAAACTGCATATTTCTTAAATTACCCAATGACCCGGCTTTAACTCCATGTCCCCTGCTTCAGTTATTAGTGAATGTATGAATGTCCAGGTCGATTTGATGGGACTTGATACAGTCTTCTTCTTCTTCTCCTCCTTTCAGCTTTTCCCTTCAGGGGTCGCCACAGCGAATCAAGCTTCTCCATCTAACCCTATTCTCTGTATCTTCTTCTCTCATACCAACTACCTTCATATCCTCTCTAACGACGTCTATAAATCTTCTCTTTGGTCTTCCTCGAGACCTCCTGCCTGGCAGCTCCAATTCCAGCATCCATCCACCAATATATTCACTATCCCTCCTCTGTACATGACCGAGCCATCTTAGTCTGGCTTCTCTGAGCTTCACTCCAAAACATCCAACATTTGCTGTTCCTCTCATAGACTCATTCCTGATCCTATCCACCCTGGTCACTCCCAAAGAGAACCTCAAGATCTTCATCTCTGCGACCTCCAGCTCTTTCTCCTGCCTTTTTGTCATGAACCATTTACCACTCTCTCATCTCTGGGGATATTCTGCATCACTTCATCTAGCTTATTCCAGAACTTCTCCTTCTCCTCAAACTCACATCCCACCTGCAGGGCATAGCCACTACCAACATTTGGCATCAAACCTTCAATTTCCAGTTTCAGACTCATAAGTCCATCTGACATTCTTTTCACCTTCAGAACATTCCTATCAAACTTCTCCTTCAAGATAACTCCTACTCCATTTCTCTTCTAGTCAGTACCATGATAGTACAACTTAAAACCTGCTCCTAAGCTTCTGGCCTTACTACCTTTCCACCTGGTCTCCTGGACACACAGTGTATCCACTTTCCTTCTCTGCATCATGTTGACAAAATCTCTACCTTTTCCTGTCATAATCCCAATATTCAAAGTCTCTACTCTCAGTCCCAGACTCTTGCCTTTCCTCTTCTCTTTCTGCTTCCAACACAACTTCCCCCTCTCCTTCTCTGACCTACCGCAGCCCATTTCCATCGGTTCCCTGTAGCTCATCGGTACCAATGGCGGTCATTGTTGACCCTGGCCTCGACTGATCCAGTATGATCTGGTTATTATGTTGGACTCACATGTTTGGTTTTGACAAAAGTTTCACGATGGATGCCCTTCCTGACACAACCCTCTGCATTTATCTGGGCTTGGGACCGGCTCAGGGAGACACTGGCCCGTGCCGCCCTGTGGCTGCATTATGGGACAATATTGATGTTAAAAAAATTTGATAATTAGATATTAAATAATGCTGGGCTTACACCTTACGATTTTCAAGTTGCAGACTTAAAATTGGAAGTCGAAAGGAAATCTTAAAAGTCATGGGGCAGTCTTACAAGAGTTGTCCTGAAGTGTAAGCTGCTGTCTTACCATCGTAGCGCAGTCATTGCTCAGTCTTTGCCTAGTTTAGAGGGTTACAATTTCAAACGTGTTTGATATCATCGCAAGTCTTTGTGGTACGTCACCGTGAAGACTTCAGATGAGCTCTAACAAAACCGAAAACAGGAAACCTGGTATCGGCATGATGGAAAAATATTGCATGATGGGAAAATAATCGAGTTGTAGGTGTAGTTGCGTGTAAGCCCATTATAAAATATTTATTCTGTTGAATATCTTTGTGTTCACTGCAGGGGCTTTGGAACAAGTCAGTCATTACTCGCTACTAATCTTACTAGTCATAAGGCTTATGCTGCTGCATTCATAACCTATCTCAGCTGTCATTGGATGAGAGGCTGGAGTTTCACCCGCAGTTACGGTCATTTCTGGATTATTAAGTACACCGGAATATAAGGCGCGCCGGCTGAAAAAAACTAGATAAAGAGATATACATATATAGGCTGCACTTGTCTGTAAGCCCCAATTGCCCACGTTCTAACATGAGATATTTATACAGAAACGTTTATTTTTTTTCAACTTTAAATACATACCAGTAACATCCACAAATATATACTGGAAATGCTTTTTTCCAAACAATGCATGTAGCACAAGGAAAAGTCCATCCATCCATCCATTTTCTATCCCCGCTTTGTAAGCTGATTACTATCTTCGACTTCCTCCTGCGCACAAAAACTATTACAGCCGTCACCTTCAGTGATGGGATTGAACAGCCTTAGAATTTCATGGTAATTTTATTGGTCTGATGTGACGAGGCTAAATATTTTGGCAGCATGAAGCTCATTAGCCTAAAAAAAAAAAATCCATAAATTAGCCGCATCATTGTTCAAGCCGCAGTGTTCAAAGCATGTGGAAAAAATAGCGGCTTATAGTCCGGAAATTACGGTATACATTATTCGCTTTGCCATATGGAGACACACAACCATGCACTTGCTCATTCCCACATCATATATAGAGAGAGAACTCTTCACTGTCATTCACACATCTGAGCAATTAAGAGTCTCAAATGAACCTCCTGCAAGATTCAAAGTGTTTATTGTCATATGTGAGGAAACATTTCCCTGTACAATTAAATTCCTACTAAGTGTAATAAGTGTAATGAATAAAAAAGTGTAATACATAAAAACTAAAGGAAATACGTAAACATACTGATGTTATAGAGCAGGGGAAATGTAAACTTACGCAGAATGTAAACAGTGAGCGCAAGTGTAAGCTGAATGCGTCTGGATCGTGCAACTCATAAAGTGCAGGTGCAAGTTGTATGCATAGTTTTTGGAGGAAACCAGGGAACCCGGTGGAAACTCCATGTCCTCCTCAGGGAAAACATGGAGATTCCACTTCAAGAGCCCCCTCCTTTGAATCAAACCAGGAATGTCCTTCGTTCTTAGCCGCTGCACCTTAGTGCCACTGACTTTGTCGTTTAAAGCAAAAGAAATCCAACATCAGGCAAACTGGGAGGCATGTTTTTTATCCGAAAAGAAAAGCCGTCAGCAGGAACTGCTAGATTATTCTATTTTATGTTTTATGATCTTTTTTCTTTCTTTTTTTTTTTTTTTGAAGCTAAAGAACATCTATTGCCATGAGAAGCCGTCAATGCGATACAAAGAATTTGGAGTAAAAATCCACTAACTCAACGGATGTGTGCAACCCCTCGGAAACGCAGAATAATGGAACGCAGTGGCATTTACAAATTGATCGATGTCACGTCTGCGGCGGAATCTCTCTCTCTCAAGATGGGAAGGACATTTTCACGGAACAGCGGCACATCATAGGACGAGTCTAGTGTGATAGAGCACTTCTAATGTGATTCCAGAGAGATGGAGTTTTTCCTTATATCGCTGATAGATGTGAAAGGATCGCAAGCTGCTGCTGCATTTGTTGTTTGACTTCAATGGTTAAAGTTAATTCCACAATGTCAAAATTTTACCGTCAAATTTTACCGACAAGAGAGGACTCTTCCCTCCTTTCCTTTTGTTTCCTTTTCTACCCTTTAATTTGATTGATTTCCCCCTCATTGGTAGTAGATATATTTGTGAACTTTAAATAAACAATAATTGAGACTTGACTCAAAATATTAAAAAATGATATATATATATAATTTATAAATATAATTCAATATACATGACGGATATTCTAACATTATATACTCTGAATTCTTGGGATATTCTTGTATTTGTGTTTGTTTTTTTTTAAGATTTTATGTCTGGAGAATGGTTTTGAGGTGAAATCTTTTCATATCTAATGGCTTCAGTATAAGAAGATTCGAACATGAGTTTCTTCTACATAAAGTTTCAAGGACAATCTTAATTTCATATAAATTCAGTATCAGTGAAACACAACCAAACATATCTGAAAACAAGAGAAAATATGTAGTACTGTCGTTATTTTCTTTGTGAAATTCTGATTTTATTTTCATGACACTATACCTTACTGTAAAGTACTACAAAAAGTTTAAATATATATATATATATATATATATATATATATATATATACACACACATTCAGACTGTTAGTATAGTGATATTTGTATTTTGTGTGATATTTGTATAGTATAATGTATTTAGAAACAATAATTACTGTATATCACAGAAGAAGTTGAAAAATAATAATCATAACTATTATCAGTAATACTACTAATAATAATTTAACCATCATTGCCGCTATCACCTTCACCACCACCAACACCAGTCACTAGAATTATTATTTTTTTATTATTTATTTTTATGATAAACCCCACCTCTCACTAGTATAATACTTAAGAATATAATAAGGAATCATAACCTATATGTGTTTAAAAACGATGATTTATCAAATAAGAATAAGCGGTAATAAAACAATCAAATCGGAATTAATTCTCGAATGACTATATCACTAGACATTACATTATTGCATAGGATAGGACTTAACATCACTTCGTAATTAATTATAAATACAGTCTGTATAAATTTGGAAATGTGATGTGGAAATGTCAGAATATGCGGAACACAAGGGTTTATTTTGCAAACTATATGTATGTATCATGTACTGTATATAGGTTGAAAATGGCGAGTAAACGCTCCATACATTTCCCTGGGGTGGTCACACAGGGAGGCCGGCACCTCCAGTCATCCAGTTTCATTTCCGCCCATTGCAGGATTCCATCATGTAAATGCTCGGCAAACCGATTGAACCTCCCCGTCCCGTGATTTCTCCCAGCACTTTTCTCCCGGAGGCCTTTCATCTTCGTCCTCTATTTTCCCCTTTTTTTTTTTTTCGTTCTAATGCATCCCTTGCCATTTTTGCTGCCTGTCGTCTCTTGATTCCCATCATCCGATACCTGTTTTTTGTTCCGCTCACTCCTCTTTTTTTTTTTTTTTTTTTTTTTTTATCTTTGTCCTCCAGCCAAGCCCAAGAACTCAGCCAAAGTGGTGACCGTCCAGGCCGGCACCAAGTCGGTGGTGGTGGCCCAGTGCGAGGCGGCGGACGGCAAACCGGCCGCCACCATCAAATGGCTGGCGTCGGTCGGGGGGAACCACTCCACCAGCACCACCAACGGGCCGGACGGCACCGTCACGGTGCGTAGCGAGTATCGGCTGGTTCCCACGCCGGCGGACGACGGCAGGGAGGTGAGATGCATGGTGGAGCAGAGGACCCAGGACCAGCCGTGGGTTCACCCCGTCAAGCTGTCTGTGGAATGTAAGCCCCCCCCCCCCGCTCAGCTACACACTTTATTATTGTATTAAATCCTCGCACTTCTGCCGCAGGTGTGTATTTGTGAATTGCCCAAACAACCTTACTAAATGATGAACATTACACATGTATAGTATAACATCAGCAGATGCTGTTATACCCCAGCTTTGAGGGAAAAATGATGAGAGGCTGAACAATTCCTGCCTCGCAAAAACAGCTCCCGCCTCACTTTTCTAATGAGGATGAAAAAAATATAACATCTGGTCAATTTAGTAGCAACATCTGAAAACACATTCTTTGTTTGATGGTTTGAAAATGGAGTGGAACAGGGATACTATAAAAGCCAGTGTTTATGGATCTCTAGGGGGGGATGGGGGCTGCATAAATATCAATGTGCTAAATTCGCCAGACAGAAGCCCTGCAAATTTGTGATCAACTCTTTAATTTGTTTTGTCGTTGTGTTGGAAATAACAACTATCAAAGAGACGTCATATCAAGTCACAGGCTGTTCTGTGCTTAACCTCTTTCCTGGGTCGTCGTCTTCTTCTCCTTTTGGCTTTTCCCTTCAGGGTTTGAAACAGCGAATAAACCTTCTCCATCTAACCTATTCTCTATATCCTCCTCTCTCACACCAACTACCTACATATCCTCTCTCACTACATCCATAAATCTTCTCTTTGGTCTTCCTCGAGACCTCCTGCCTGGCAACAGGCCTGGCCTGCCGTCTACCAATATATTCTCTATCCCTTCTCTGTACATGACCGAACCATCTTGATCTGGCTTCTCTGACCTTCTCTCTGAAACATCAAACATGTGCCGTCCCTCTGATAGACTCATTCCTGATCCAGTCCATCCAGGTCACTCCCAAAGCGGATCGTAGCATCTTCGTCCCTGCGACCTCTAGCTCTGCCTCCTGTTTTTTCGTCATTCTAACTGTTTCTAGGCCATACAGTATTGCTTGTGTCACCGCTGTCTTGTACACCTTTCCTTTCATTCTGGTTGATAGTCTTCCATCACATAATACTCCCAGACACTTTTCTCCACCAATTCCAACCTGCTTGAACCTGTCTCTTCACCTCTTTTCCACACTTTCCTTTGCTCTGGACTGTTGACCCCAAGTACCTGAAATCCTCCAACTTCTTGATCTCCACCCCCTGTAGCCTCACCATTCCACCTGAGTTCCTCTCATTCACACACATATACTCTGTCCTGCTGCAACTAACTTTCATTCCTCTCCTTTCCAGCGCATACCTCCACCTCTCTAGATTTTCCTCAACCTGTTCTCTACTCTTACTAGAGATCACAATGTCATCTGCAAACATCATGGTCCATCGAGATACCTGTCTCACCTCATCTGTCAGCCTGTCCATCAACACTACAAATAAGAAGGGGCTCAGAGCTGATCCCGTTACCCCTACAGCACACCGTACCACTGTCTCACAATTAGCATACATGTCTTGCACCAGTTTATCCTACTTGTGGCCCTCCAGACTTCCTCATACCTTTGTTTTGCCTTTGCTACCTCTATCTTTACCTTGCGTTGTATCTCCCTGTACTCCTATCTGTTTTCTTCAGTCATTTCAGTATCCCACTTCTTCTTTCCCACTTTCTCTGTACAAACTCCTGTGCATCGTCATTCCACCACCAAGACTCTTTACTTACTTTCCTTCCAGATGACCCACCAATTACTTTCCTACCTGTCTCCCTGATAGCACTAGCTATAGTTGTCAAATCATCCTGAAGCTCTACCTGACCACGCAGACCTTTTCTGAAAACCTCCCTGAAAACCATACAATACTCCTCCCTTTGGCTTCCACCACTTTGTCCTCTGCTCTGCCTTTGTCCTCTTGATCTTCCTTGTCACCAAAGTCATCCTACAAACCACCATCCTATGCTGTCTGGCTACACTCTCACCTACAACACTTCGCAGCCACTGATCTCTTTCATGTTACTTCGTCTATACAAGATGTAGTCTACCTGTGTGCTCCTACCTCTGTTCTTATAAGTTACCCTATGTTCCTGTCTTTTCTGTAAAAAAGTGTTCACTACAGCCATTTCCATCCTTTTTGCAAAATCTACCACCATCTGTCCCTCGTTCCTATCCTGTATACCAAATCTGCCCATAACTTCTTCAGCCCCTCTATTACCTTCACCAACATGTCTATTGAAGTCTGCACCAATTACTACTCTCTCATCTCTGGGCATATTCTGCATCACTTCATCTAACTCATTCCAGAACCTCTCCTCCTCAAACTCACATCCCACCTGCGGGGTATAACCACTAATAACATTGAGCATCACACTTTTAATTCCATTTCCTTTTAATTCACCTCCAGAATGTTCCTAACAAACTCCTGCTTCATAATAACTCCTACTTTGTAGTCTACAATAGTCACCTCTTCTACCCTTGCCTCTCTTTATTTCCCTCATTCATCAGCTCTTCAAAGTACTCTTTCATCTTCCCATCATTCTTCTAGCATCTGTCACTACATTTCCCTCTCTATCTTTAATGTACCCGGACCTGTTTTACATAGTCTCCATCTTTATTTCTCTTTTTCGCCAACCTGTATAGATCATTCTGTCCCTCCTTACTGTCCAACCAAGCATACAAGTCATTGTACGCCCTTTGTTATGCCTTTGCTACCGCTATGTTTTCCTTACATTGTATCTCCTTGTACTCTTGTCTGTTCTCTTCAGTCCTGTCAATATCCCATCAGTATCCCAGGAGTCATAGGTTTCATAAGGCTATCTGACATTCCTTTCACCTCCAGAACCTTCCTATCAAACTCCTCCTTCAAGATAACTCCTACTCCATTTCTCTTCTTATCAGTACCATGATAGTAGAACTTAAAGCCTGCTCAAAAGCTTCTTGCCTTACTACTTTTCTACCTGGTCTCTTGGACACACAGTATATCCACCTTCCTTCTCTGCATCATGTCGACCAACTCTCTACCTTTTCCTGTTATTGTACCAATATTCATTGTCCCTACTCTCAGTCCTAGACTAAGTTTTACGCTGGATGCCCTTCCTGTCGCAACCCTCTGCATTTATCTTGGCTTGGGACTGGCTCAGGGAGACACTGGCCCATGCCCACCCCAAGGCTGGCTCAGGGAGACACTGGCCAGTGCTGCCCTGAGGCTGCATTTAACCTCTTTCCTGGGTATTAGGAGCTAATATTGTTATGATTATTCTCAAAAGCTAAAATAGGATGTGAACCAGAACCAGAGCATGAGCTATTTATATTTTTTCAACCTGAATAATACAAGTGATATCACTTAGTTTGCATAACCTCTGTCCTGCGCATCGGGAGTAAATAATTACTTTATATATTATTTTAGAATGAATAAATAAATTGAAATAAAAATGTTGAATAAATATAAAAATAATTGAATGGGCTAATAGTCTAATACATACATTATTTTAATTAATATTCATATCATTACATAACATTTTATAATTAAAATAAAAATTATCCAAAAAATATTTTTATTATCATCATTGTAGAAACATATAGATATTAATGGTGCAATATTATATTTAAACATACCTTTGAAAAAAAAGTTGAATAATAAACAATCATTTAATTAACTCAAAACCTACTAAGTAAATACATGATTAGCATTAATTTTATTGTAATCATTTTTATTATTAATCGCATGTAAATAGATATAATATAAATTACAATAATAATTATAATCTGTCTTAATATGTTGCTGCTTTGTAGTATGGACAGGAAGCCACAGAGCAGTCAGTGACAATGTCTAATCAGGTCATCACTGAACTGTCATACTGCCATGATTTGTTGTCATCCTTTAACACAGCTGTTAATCTAACATGTCCCCTTTTTACATGACAGCAGAAAGCAGGTCCCTGATAAATAAGCGACATGCATTAAAAAAAACATGTCAAAAAAGTATCTGGGAGCCACAAACTCATAATACTCAAACTCAATATTCAGACCTAGCACCTGCGTTTGATTTGATTCACACTTGAATAATTAACTAAATGCAAAGGCATCTGCCAGTAAAATGAAGGGTGGGGGGGGGGGGATCTCCCTGCTGAAGCAACTTAGAATCCTCACGTTCCACAAGCTGAAGGGAAATTGCGCATATATTCACATTTTCTATTTCCCACTCCATGAAAATATACTTTGAAAATATTCACCACTGATCAGTGTCTTGACACCATAAGTGACCTTGAGCTAAAGGCCAACGTACGCTGAAGAACTGAGAGTTTATAATATAAGCAAAGTTAATCCTTGATAAGCCCCACTACAAAGACGCAGGAGTAATCAAACAATGAATGCAACCACAAATATCAAAAAGAACACTAGGGATTTTTTTTTGTATAATGTATAACTATGTAATAATGCTGCGGAGGGCATTTTTCAATGATCATATTGAAATATATATGTATGCAAGAAACAATTCATAAAACAAGTACATGTGCATTAGTTTAGGTGGATTAATAAAATCACTTAGATGTTTAAGAAAGCTTTTTTTCCAACAGTGAGGACACAGTATAGCACAGTTATGAATCAATAAACAAAGACATGAATGAATGAATAAATAAAAAGTAAAAAGATACATAATGTAATAGAATGGTAGAAAAGTAAATCAATTAACTATTGAATGATTAAATAGATTTTTTGCTGAAGATATTTTTAGTTTGATTTTACAATATTTGTATTGATATTTTATTTACTAACCAAAAACATTTGGTGAATAAAGACAAAACAAACTCCTACACACGTGCATGCACAAAGCAGCTAGACACTTTCAGTTTATCCTTTAAATTCCATTCTAATTTACACAGGATTAAAACATTACTCCGGTTTAGAGTAGCTTAACAGAGATTTGTGACGTCGACGTCGTCGCCTGAACTGCGTGACCCTGCCAGTTTGTGGCAAAAGATGGGAAAGATCGCCAATTTTTCACAGTGAATAAAATAATTGCCATTTTTAAGCGTCAAAAACTACACTTGCACCACCGTCAAGTGACATGGTGTAGGTGTTTACTACTGACATATAAGAACATTCATTGTGCACGGACGTCATTCTGCTCAGCTCTGGTAAAACACAAACACAATGCAAGAAGTATACATATCTGTAGGTGGTTTCATCGTTTTTCAGCTCTCTATACAGTATTTTTACATAGATCCTCCCACACAGTGCTTTTTTAAGGAGAAGAAAGACCTTTATTATCACATTCAGTTCCACATAGTGCGCAGTATCAGTAAAATTCGACCACTGCATTTTAACCCATCGCGGATGAACCATGAGCAGAAGGAAGGGGAGCAGCTAGTGGTTCAATGTACTCAACAACACCTGGACAGGCTGGGAGGAGCACGGAAACAGAACCAAGAATGTTTTTTTCCCAAGGACGACCACTCTAAACCCCCCAAGCCATGCCGTCCTCCGAATGGAAACCCAACCTGTTACTGTAAAACTAGCCTTTTTACAGCAAAGCATTATCGCAGAAGCATGACAAAATGCTATCAGCTAATTAAATGACGGCTCAGAAAGGGGTTGTGTTGATGGCACTCGGCGCTCACGCGGTTTAAGTGGGAGATCATCTAATGACAGCGGTAATTATTTCAGATGAGCGTTGCTTTTAAGATAATTCACACAAATTGGGGAGATTCTGCACTTGAGGGGCCGGAGGCCTTTACATCTACTCAGTCTACTCAACCGTATGTAGCCCCGGCAACGTTATTCAGTGTTTTTAGCTTGACAGTACAAACAGTACAAACAGTACAGTACAAACAACCTAAGGCGGTGGAGCCTACCCTCGCTGTCGTTTTGCGACAGGCAGGCTGCCCTTTGGTCACAGAGCCACATATATAGAAGCAATTGCAATTTTGGGTTCTTACAAGAAACTAATGTATGTTTTTGGACTGTGGTATGAAACCGGTTAACTCTTAGGAAACCCATTTAGACACTGGGAGAACCATGTAGACTCAATCAAACAAGGGACCTTTTTGCTGTGAGGAAAAAGCGCTAACCGCTGTTGCCACCTTGCCACCCCAAGTCCATACAGTATTTGCATATCATTTCTCACAAGTGTAGGTAGGAACAAATAACCGGTCTGGAAAGTAAGAATTTCCGATAGTCAACTTTGACAGGCAATATTTGACTTCTCAGTTTCAAAGGGATTTCAGCAAGCACATCACTGGCGCTGTGTTTCTGGTAGAAGGGTGGCTGGCCATGGTTGGCTGTGGCTCAGTTGGTAGAGCGGGGCGTCCCTTAAATCCAAAGGTTGGCAGTTTGATTTGCAGCTCCTCCTGTCTGCACGCCAAAGTGGGCAAGATGCTAAACTTCAAGCTCAGCCACCATCGGTGTGTGTTCATGTGTGTGTGTGCGTGAATGCGATGGAGTGTAAGGTAATGAAAGCGCTGTATAAATTTAGACTATTTAGCAGTCCTGCCATGTTCAGCAGCTCACTCAGGAATATTTGGAAGTCCAAACACTCAATCAGAACCAAGGTGACGATAGCTACAATTGCAATATCAAGGCCGTGTTCTTTGTACCAGAATGTTGGAGTGTTGTTAAGAGAGACCTGCTGTTTTTTTTTTTGGTATCTGCCTGAGAAGGATCTGTCTGATCATTTGGCAAAATATGAAGGACCACGAAGGACCAAACGTAACTACCTTAAAAAAGATTGAGAGAGAAGGCAACTGGAGTGCTTCGAATAAACCATGAACCAAACCAAAAGAGAAGCAACGGCGGACTGAGGGTTACTCATGGCCACAGGTTCAAGTGATGGCAGATGACTGTTAGAGTTGGAGAAGCACCATCACAGCCTCATGTCTCACCAGGGATCAATAGAAAATAATTGTTAAAGAAAGTAGCTCACGCAGAGAATTGCTATGACGTGGAGCATTTCCCCCGCAACATAAGTAAAAGTATTCATCAAGGACTTTGTGTCAAAAGATGTTAGCGCTGCCATGAATGGATATGAAAGCTCTTATGTCGGGCTTTTCTGCAGACAGAAGACGACAACTGGAATGGCATTCAATGATTGATAGCTGAAGGGCTCTTTGGCTTAATCCGTTTGTATTTTTAAAGCAAATGTACTCCGTAAATATAAAAAAGAAAAGTTTTCAGGGAAAAAAAAAAAAAATCTTTGCAGTGAAATTATTCATGTAACACGAAGTTGACTTAAAAAAAGAATTAGGCCAACATGTCAAGAGCTTAGATGATACTAATGGGTTTCATAAGGGAACATAATCCATTAGTAATTGGTTATATCTGTCATCTGGCCATTAGGAATCTTCCTCCCCAGGTGACAGAAACAATTGCCCCTTGTCGAACAGCGCAACTTTTGCGGTTCCTAGAAAGTTTTCGTGAACTAGCCTGTTTTTCCATGCCCTCAGAAAGCATAGGAGACGGGCACCATGGGCCTCACTTCCTACAACCATTTTAGCGCCTACTCCTTTTTATGGATTGGTACTCATGTGACCTAAGTTAAACCGGTGGAACTCAGAAGCCATGCCCATTACCAGATCCTTTTTGTAGACTGCTAGGTGCCATTTTTAAAAAACGATTATCGGCACCGGTCACTTGTTTTCTTGCAACACAATGGACAGAACCGGAGAGAAATGGACCGAAGAAGAGGTCTTCTGACCTCCCATGCCTTAGAACCTGGTTCTTTGAACTATGCTGCCTGAAAAAGCGGCTGAAGATGGGCCGCCGTGTTCTTCATCTTAAAAAAAAAAAATATCCTCGTCCCTGAAGCGGGAACTCAAGTTTATCTTCACCGAGACAGAAGTTCCGGAGCAGACACAAGAACGCAACACGCTCTGTGACTTCTCACCATGTGTGTGTTGGTTAAATGTTGGTGCGAGCGATCGCGTATCCTTATGCTCTGTGACTCAGACCGGCTTTTATAGGTCACCGCTCTGCAGGAGAAGCACACACAGACACACACATCACACAAATTCCTTGGGTCCTGCAGCTTCTGTCTGTCGCCGTGAAAGTTTAACACTCTGATCATCAACCTCTCTCCGCATTCTTTTTTTTTCCCCCCACCACATAAAGACATAGAAGGGAAAGAGAGCGATTAACTTCCTCTTTTTACTTCCCACGTCACTCCGGTTCATCTTCACTTAAAGTGACGAGTACTGCCACGAGTACCGGGGGTAAATGCTCACACATTTCTCATTTCTACTTAAGCTTGCGCCTGTTTGTATGCTTGCGTAGTGCCTATCCTTTTTTTTTTTTTTTCACTTGAACTGAGATCGTCCTCATGTTATGAACACCAACATGAATGTCCATTTCAAATGTTGTCAAACATCACTGGCCATGTCCTTCCCAAGTGCTTTACATTACCGTTAGTTGTTAACCAATACATCGACAAAAGCGCAGTTCAGAGTTCAAATCCAAGCACTGAGTTCCCTGTTCTGTTCCGATAACAACAAAACATGGCGACCAGGAAGGAACTCGTGGCCATTAAATCCATTCTTCCCCCAAGTTATACCGACACCATGTTGCCTTCTTGTTATTTGTCCTCTCTCTGGTCACATACTGCTCAAAACGCCACCCTCAGAACTTCCTGTGGTATTGCTCTGTTTCCCCCCTTTGGCCAGAGGCATCCAAGAACTCCCAAAAAAAACATACGAAATTATGTACAATGGGATCGCAGAGGGCAGACAGAAGGCTCCGTCAGGATGTGAATTCATCGTTGAGCCTACATGGGGTATTGTTAAAAAGCCTTCAAAGTTTCAAATGGTTGAATGTCATCCTATTTACCATCAATCCTTGCACACCCTCTAGAAATACGGTCAGCGTGACCGAGACTCTGACCTGTTTCTTTCTCGACCCCCATAAAATAACAGATGTCACTGACCTGACATTCCGGGTGAGAAACAGATGTGAAAATCAGTGGCTGGATGGTAGATAGTAGAGGATACTTCAAGTACAACGTCCAATTTTAGGCATGCTGAGGATGACAAGAAATAACCTAACCCCTGGCACTTAGTATTTATGGAAGTCCTTCCAAGCTAGGCAGATAAATTCTTCTGCTTCATTTAATGATGATTGGGTTTGCATTGGTTGATTATGGAATAAAAGGCAAATTTAATCTGATAAAATGGAATGAGGGTAGATTATTATGGTAAACCAACAGGGACACATAGGTGATTAAGAGGGTGCCAAATGCAACGGTGAGGTTAGAGATGAGTGGTGATAAAGAACAAAGATTTAATAACTGAGGGTCAATAGTAGATCGGGAGGAAGGGTACTGAGATTGGAAGTGCAAGGCAGGAGGCCTAGAGGAAAACCAGAGAGGCGATTGATGGATGGAGTGAAAGAGGACATGAAGGTAGTTAAGTGAGAGAAGGGGAGAACGTTAGATGGAGGCAGATGATTCACAGCGGCGACCCCTGAAGGGATCAGCCAAAAAGGAAAAGAAGAAGTCGTGCTACTATTGGTTTATTTGTACAACTGAACTCGAACATTGTTTCATTAAAGCCTCTTAAATCAATCGATGGCGGTGAGAGAACACTGAATGGGAAATCATGACATTCGATCTTTGTATTAGAATTCTAAGATCTACTAAGGAACACTAGGTGAGACAGATGAATACAACTAAGTATCCTGTTACGTACAACGCAGTAAGTAGCAAACACTCATTTATTGGAGTAGCGCAGCTCAGGTGTTAGCAGTGGTCCTCTTGCAACCAAATGCTCCCGGTTCAATTCCGGAGCTCCTCCTCATCTGCTGAAGAGGTATTGAGGATAAAACTGAACCCCCTAACTGCTCTGGGAGCGAAGGGCAAGAAACAAATTTGGCTAATGTCAAGGGCTTTGACACAATCCAGTTGACCAATACGCCTAGTACATATGGGCACTTATTTCTGGGAGCTACAGAAATCCACTTATATAACCACTCATATAATTTCCTTTTTCAACTAAGTGTTTGTGTAATCATTCCTCGACTCTTAACTCCAACGCTGTCGTTGCTGCTCAGCTCTCATTTGGTCAATCCGATGTTTTGTACCTTCAGCCACACACTCGTGATAAGCATCATTCATTCAATGCTATATCATTTCAGAGGAGGCGGGGATAAGGTAGCTCCAAAAGCCAGCCACCTTTATACATAGACAATCCAATTTATTTTTTTCTTTCTCTTTCTTTTTGCAGGGGGGTTGTGGGAGGGCGGCTGTTCCATGACATTGCAAACAAATCCTCCAATCCGCCCTCGTAATCCGTTGATCTGTCTGAATTGGCGTCATGGAAATGTACCTTTTTTTTCCCTTTAACAGTAAACCCAATCTTATCGCCTCTTGTACCAATTCTGCTATTATTCCATCCCACAATTGGAATAAATAGTATATACATGTACCAAGAATAGAGTAATGCGATATCTTTTCCACCTCACAGTTAGAAGGTCCCTGTTTGGATTCTAGTCACCTTAGTTCGCGTTATCTCCCGTGGTTTCATGGGTTTCCTCTGGTTTCCTCTCAAAGTCCCAAAACATGGAGGAGATTCAGCGCAGACTCGAAATTGAAGTGCGAATGAGATTGTGAATGGTTTGTCTGTCTCTATATAACATGCTAATGAAAGAGTGAATGCTTTTATGCCTCTATGTGACATGTGAATGAGAGATGAAGACTTGTATGTCTATGAAGGCAGCTGTAGTTCACTTGGTTGTCCCTTCAGTCGGAGGGGTTTGCGGTTCAATTCCCCCCTGTTTGCATGACAGGATGTCCTTGTGCACAACACTGGACCCCAATCGCTCCCGATGGCCGGACTAGCGCCTAGCATCACAGCCCAATGTTATAGATAACAAATGAATTTACCAGGAAGGTGTATGCTGGATCTAAGGCATTGGTGTCAAACTTTAGCCCAAAGGCAGAATTTGGCTCATGGTGTAATTATATTTAATTATATACCAAATGACTATTGTACTCTACGGCACATGTACCGGTAATACTACGAGTCCCAGAATGCTCTGCTGGTGTTTTTGGCACAACAATCACAACAGAACCCATAAACGCCCTCCATTGACAGTAGTCATAGCAGAAAGGAAGAAAATAGGATATTTCTCTTTTTGGCAACATTCAATTATATTTTGTCTAGTATTAGGATTTGGTTGCTCCATATTGAGTTATTAAGCAAAACTTGTTTGCGTCCATATGAAAAGGTACATTGTTATACCTGGAGGAAGATTTTTTTCAATAAATATCAATGTTGGCCTGTGACTCTGTTCAAGTTTTGAATTTTGATCCACTGTGTATTTTAGTTTGACACCCCTGATCTAAGGTGTCCCTCCTCGTTTGCAGATCCTCCGTCTGTGTCCATCGAGGGATACGACAATAACTGGTATGTCGGCCGCTCCGACGCCGTGCTCGTCTGCACGGCCAACGCCAACCCGGAGCCCACCACCATCACCTGGGCCACGTAAGCTCCCGCCCACCCACGCACTTCATCCCTCACCCCTTGTTTCCCTCAGGGAAAGTGACAGACTCTAATTATTTTCTGTAATGACAGCAATAGAAGTGACAATCACTCTTCTTAAATGATTACATCTTATCCGCCGTTTGACTGACAGATGGCCCACCGCGCCGTATGTGCAACTATCCCACTCACAGAGCCTTTTTCCTTCTTCTTTTCCTTATATTGAAATCATACCTTCGTTTCCAACCCCCCCCCCCCCTCCCTGCAGGGCGTCCGGTCCCATGCCGGATACGGTGGTGGTGGAGGGCAACAAGTTGACGGTGAGGAAGGTGGACGGCGCGGTCAACACCACCTTCATCTGCGAGGTCAAGAACAAGCACGGCACCAGCAAGCAGCACATCACCACCGTCGTCATCGGTGAGTCCGTCCACGGGAATCGCACGTGTACGCACACACATCCGCGCACCCGCAGGGCAACATAGCACAGTAATACCATTGTCTCCAAAAACTCCCCAAATGACTGTTTACATACTGGATGCACACACACACACACACAACAATACGCACACACATTTGCATGAGCGGCCTTTTGGTTCAAACATACAGGTATACTTTCAGATATGCATGCACAAATACACAAATTTCTCCCTCTCTCTCATGCACACACACACACAAAACACACACACGCACGCATGCTGGGATCAAGGCTGATCTGTGAGCTGCGGGGATGCCGGTGTCTCAAGGTTTACAATTACTTTTTTTCTTTTTCATATTTCGTTCCACGCTGGCCCGGGCGCAGAAGCGCTGCACAGCGGAGGCTTTTGATTGACCCTTTCCCCACAGCAGGGCCGAATTGCAGGACAAGAGCCAACTCTGAATGCTTATAACTCCAAATCAAAACTTGCTCCTTGGATAGCAGGCGCTATATGGCCACACTGCGAGCAGGACACCGTAGCGCAGTTGGACATAAATTGTAAGTGAATTGTGAATTATGAGTCAGATAGTCGGCCCTTGTTAAGAGCATTGAGGCCCTGCGGTGAGTTTGTCATCATCATGGGATTGATGGAGAGTTTCTAAATTCTTCCAAGGGTTCAAGTTGGTGTGAGCCAGTTTACCTAGACTTGCTTCCTTTGTTCGCTTGTCACCCATTTTTTCTTTATTTTTGTTTTTTTTTTTCCACACAAACTAATATCTTCATTGACCTGTCTCTCCCCTTCTCCTCTTTGAATCTCCCCTTCTTACCGGTCAGGTTGGTCTTGGCTTGTCATTACTCTGTGCCTGGTAAATGGTGTAAGGGTCATTTAATTTAATATCACTTTATTTTATTTTATTTTATTTTATTTTAATTGATTGATTTCATTTTTTTCATTCTGTTAGATTATTTTTTTGTATTTTATTTTATCACCTACTGACATTGTCAGACATTGATCTGACTCACACACAGACACATACACACATGCGCGTGTACACACACGCACACACACACACACACACACACACAGCTCCGCATATGAAAAAAACCCTGAGAACATGTCAGAATGCTGAAATGCTTCGTTTCACATCAACAGACGGGACTCTTTTTTTTTTTTTTTTGTATCGCCCTGTGTGTTCCCACAGTGTTGCTTTCCACACCGCCTGTTTGACTGGTCAAAATGCTTTCCGTCCTTTCACTGTAATTCTTTTTTTTTTTTTTTGAGGAATTAAATTGAGTAATCATTGTGTTGAGCCCATGAGAAAACAAGCACGCACACACACGCGGACACACAAAAACAAAACAAAACGCCT
The DNA here is from genome assembly GCF_037954325.1 of Fistularia commersonii. NCBI lineage: Eukaryota > Metazoa > Chordata > Actinopteri > Syngnathiformes > Fistulariidae > Fistularia > Fistularia commersonii. The sequence goes on along the minus strand of NC_141313.1, from coordinate 9,961,358 downwards.
CTACTGTTTTGCCAAAAGACAGAGAGAAAGCTACATTTAGAAAATCTGCGGGGAAAGGAACCGGAGATTTGGATTGTCTCTTCGGAGAACAAAGATTCTGTGTTGCCAGGCGGTGTGTTGGGAGGGATATGTGGGAGGTTTGTGAAAAGGCTAAGCTGCTACTGTTCTTGCTGGAAACACAGCATTGTTACTGACTTTAAGTATCCTGAAGGCTACTCTTTCCCTTTTCAGCACACACACACACACATATATATTTAGCTGCCAAGTAATTTAATCATTATCATTGATTTCTATGGAAGAATTCATTTTATACCGCAAAAGCGAGTGGTGAGAAAAAAATCCCAAATAAAGATGGGATGCAAGAGTCAATTAAGTATGTTATATAAATAAAAAAATATATACATATACATGTATATATATGTGTAAATAATATCACATAAGCCATTGTATTAATGCCCTGAGCTTCTACACACTATCTGTTTCCGTGGGTTGCATATATATATATATATATATATACATATGTTGTTTGCATACCTCAAATTAAATCATCTTTACATGCATCGGCAGCCTTATCTCGGTTGTATCTCTGTCCAAATCAGCAAATACATATTACGATTTGCACGGCACCATCGCAGTGGAACGGCGGTGGAAGGGAAGGTTATTATCGGTTGAGCTTCATCACAGAGAGAAAGATCCGTTGCTGTTAGAAAGGTGGGGGAGACTTTTCTGACCTGCACTGGAAAAAAACAACCTATTTGGATGGACTTTTAATTTGTTTCATGTGTTGAGTCAGAATAATCCAAATGAATACATGAATATCGCTGTTGTCACAAAAATACCCCTTTCACGGAAAAGCAGGGTGACCCCCTCGACGTGGGTTGCGGTTGTACTTTTGTTATTTTTAACAATGGGGCCACATGTGGGCCACAGGGCACATCTGTATGGGCGCCGTGCGATTGGATTTTAGTTTGTGCCAAATGTGTTTACAGCTTCACTAAGAGTTGTTGTTTTTCAATCCGATCACTCCGGACGGGTATTGACTGGAAAGGTCTGCACGGGGGCCGTCCACTAAGTAACCCGACCAGTCAGCGCAACTTAATCAAATCATCGTGTCCGTTTCTTACCTTCTGCACCGATCTGATTCTTAAGCACCATGCCAGGAAAACTCCCCCACGCTCCAGACGGCCGGCTTTCCGATCGCTAATGATTCACGACGCAAACAGATTGTTTAGGTGTCACCCTTGAAGAAATGTTTACAATTAGCTGGATGACTTCTTTAGTTTGATACAGCTAGATAATTTGCAGTTATTGCATTCCAGCTCAACCAACGATGAAACGCCCTCTTTCTAATTGCTGGAACCTGTTTGCATCCGCTACAGGAAACGGCCATCAGCCATCGGTAGGAATTATACATATGAGCCATTTAAGGCTCAAGTATTTCTGGAACAAATGGGAATGTTGACTGACATAAACATTATGAACAAGCAACAATGCAAATTTCAATATAAATGTGAACATGAGTGCATGCGTGTGTGTGTATGTGGGTGTGTTTGAGTAGAAATGCTTCTTATTCCCGACCGCAACAATGACCTACTGCACATATTCTATTCCCGTTTGTGTTTCAAATGCCTTGTGATGCTTCCAGTTATTCAGTATTTCACATTTAACTTAGTGTCAAGATCCTCTATTTTGAAAAAACAAATTAAAATAAACTCGTCAGTGTCGTGCCCGTGAAGTCGGGCATCCGCGTGATGACGGAACGGCAAACTCCCATTGGACACGGTGGCTTGAGCTCCAGCAAATTACTCTGTGAATGCAAAAGCCGATGCGGCTTATCTGCTGGGTACATTATTAGTGGTAGTTTCAAAGTGTTTCTTTTTTCTGTTGAACAGTCAATCAATAGTTATTTATCTACCTATAGACTAATCTATCAATTTATTTTTGAAAGTCATGTTGAAAAAGACTGCATGATACATAAGAAGTACGGCAAAGATGATATTAACTGCTTATCCAAAGGTCATAGATAGCATAATATAGCCACTTTGGCACTGTTAGGACCTTTTTTGCAGTTCCTTTTCGGGAACCAAGCTATCCCCAAAACCATTTTAGTTCTTCCACTGAGGCAGGTTCTTTTCACGATTCCAAAGGAACTCTTGTGACGTAGGTGCTTGGTGATCGGAAGATCTCATAAGCCTGTTACATTATACCCCCTGCGCCATTTTTAAAAACAATTTCGGTAACCGGTCAGTTGTTCTTTCATGACAAAATGGACAGAGGCAGCTACAAACAGATATGCATAGAGCGGGCGCAGCGGAACATAAAAAGTAAGTAAGGAGATAGCGAATGGTGGGGTTCTTCACACGGCGAAGCAGTGCGGGGAGGAAAAAAAATAAAAACACTACAACCCATTAGATAGTCTATAGTTTTTAATCTCGCCATGCAGAACATGAACATCGCCGTGATTTGGCTCTCCATGTCATCTTCCTCTTCTTCAAGGCGATTTTGCCCCAAAGTAGGAGGAGGAGGAGGAGGGTAGTTCCTGGAACAAAATTCAAGTTGGACAGTTCTTAGAACTTTTGTGTCTGAAAGCAGCTAACATGACTTCTTGCGACACCCAATGATGCTTATAGATGTTTTCTCAGACAATGCCTCTGCTGACAGATTTTGACAGGATGAGTTCTCTTCTCCTTGCCAAGTGATTGCCAAAAAAAAAAAAAGAAATTTAAAAAATTTTTTATTATTTTTTTTTTTTTTTATTTTGGAAGCTGTTGCTATCATTTCTGCCAGGTAATTTCTCTGACGTTTCATTCCCATTTGTAGTGCCTCGCTTCTCTTTAGGAAAAAAAAAAAAAAAAAAAAAACTTACAACAGTCATAGGACAGGAATCAGTTAAAGTCTCAGCTTGAGATCTAAAGGCTCTCAATAATGTAACGGTTAACACTTTTGTGTACGCGGGCTCAACGCACCCTGCTAATTTCCCCGCTGAGAACTGTTAACCGCCCTCCTCTGTTCCGTGAAACGGCAGATGAAAGCGTCTCTCTGTAGCGCATGGCTCCTCTGCCGTCGTCAAACAGTCGTCGCGTGTCACGACTCCCTTTCTGCCGCCGCCGCGGCTGCGATGTAGAGGAAGGGAAGGTATGCGGCGGCAAAGGAGGCCGGACGACAGAGAGGGAGAGAGACGATGCCGGAGGGGAGAAAATTGGGCAGAGGAATAGACAGGAGGATGTTGAGGAGATTATAGAAGATATAAAAGCAAAAAAAAAAACACTATTTCAATACTGGATCTCCGAGGAGTAAACTCTATCATAAAGCGAAGTGAAGGTTTGTGGTCTTGAAATCACATGAGGTGAACGCGGAGGACAATCTCAGTATGAATCCCGAGCGGTTAATATGCACGTGATGTCGACCGTGCGCGGCTTGCTCGGTTGCCAAGGCGCCAGCTGGATCTCCCCAGCGCGCTGTGCCCAGAGAGAGAGACAGTGTGTGTGAGAGAGAAAGAGTATGTGGGCACAAAGAAAATGATTGGAGTGGAGGAAGGGAGTGGATCTGACGAGGGGGAAGGGCATTAGCAAAAAAAAAAAAAAGACAAAGAGATTACAGAACGACTGGACGCAGAGATAAAGGGGGAGTGTGGCGAGTGGACGGAGCCGAGAGTGACAGAGCCGGCGGGGAACACCTCTGAAAAACGGGCCGACTTTCGGTCCCCATTGGAGAGCCCGAGTTGGCAGGCGGCCCTCCGTCCTCCACCCCACTGCCCATCACTCCACCTCTCCCTGCACACATCCAATCCTTTCATGGGGGAGTCCAGCTGGCACTGGGCTGGGGGCTATTGATGCCTTTCAAACACACACACACATACATACACACCTACAGTCTAACACAAAGTCACATCTAAGTGAACCAGTGGAGAAGCATTTCCCGGATTGCCTGCAGCCAGTGAGATATCTGACCGCTGGAAAGACTAAAACACTCACACACACATGCACGCGTGCCACACACAGACAAATAGGACCCAGCAGCTTTGCACAGAAGATAATCAGATGATCTGGCCACAAGGGAGGAGAGAAGGGAACGCTGGCTAACTAACTCTCTCAGACACGAACCTCAGGCTAACCTCAGCGAGCGCCAGGGAGCAGCGGGATAAAATCGGTGTTTGAAAATTAAATCACGAGCCGGTGAGAAAAAAAAAAGCCGTAACACCGAACCGTAAATATGAATTAGAGAACGCATGTACTTCCAAACAGCTGGAAACCCCACATCTCAGGCAAACATAGCTGAAATAGGCTCCAGCTCTGACTGCAGGATAAGCAGTCGAGAAAATAAATAAATGAATGAATAAATGAATGAGTGAATGAATGAATGAAAGCCTGGCTTTGGAATATTTCCGTGTCAGGTAATAAAAAAGCCCATATAATGGATCCGTTAAGGAAATCCGGCAGCTTCTCTTTTTTTTTTACATCCAATTCTAATTTTTTTTTTTCTTTTCTTTTGTGCGTGGGCCTTGAAATGGGCTTTTTCTTCCAATCCTTTGAAATCAGCCTGCCGACCTGTCGGGCCGGCTTCACCTCAGCCACCTGGATCCACCTGAACCCCCTTTTTTTTTTTTTTTCCCCACTCTGTTACATTTAACCACCAGCCTCATCCTGCTGGGCCGATCACAAGTAGTTAGAAGTACTTATCTTTCTCATGGAGGCTCATCTAATTGGAAGACAAGGCAAATAGCTGAGGGATAAAATACCTGGGAATGGCACTGGCATTTCTGCGGGTGTTCGTTTTTTTGGACCAGAGATGGTCACCGAAGACACTTATTCACATTAAAATACAATCAAACCGAGAAGATCGTTCTGTTCCCTGGGCTCCTGTCCGAATTACCCATTTACAATTTCAACTCGAAACAATTCCCCCATCACCTTCCTTTCTTCTGATTGGTCGCTACGTCCCGTCTCCCTTCGCCGTGTCTAATTTAAGGTCTAGCGAGTCCTGTATGTGGCGGCGTTGTGTTGTTGTGCACTAGCCTGACAATCTGAAATAAACACTTGGTTTGCTCGGGTGATTTGTTTGGGAGCTGACAGGCTATCAAACTTTAGCATCCAAAGCACTTCTCCTTGATGCAAAAATTACCTCTGATATTTTCCTTTAATCCATTATTTATCGAAATCTTTTAATTTTTTTTTTTTATTCCCAAGTCGATATTAAGACTTTCTCTAAAATAAGAATTGAAGCAGCTTCTCGAATGAAAGTGTCTGCCTTCCTGCTCTCACTGCAGATCACCATGTCATCTGCAAAGAATCCCAGTCCATAGAGATTCCTGTCTAACTGTGATTCTGTCTTTCGGCATAGTGAACTAGAAAGGGCTCGGAGCTCATCCCTGATGTACTCCTTCCTCCAGCGTGAAATTACTGCAGTCATAGTCCTTCGTGTGTGTTGACCCAGGCTACCTAAAAATCCATTCGGGTCCCTCTCATTCACACACGTATTCTGTTTTGCTGCGGCTAACCGTCATAGCTCTCCTTTCCAGGCATACCTCCAGTTCACTAGATGTTCCTCCTCTTGCTCCCTGCTCTCACAAAATATCACAGTGTCATCTGCAAACAATCATAGTCCATAGAGATTCCATCTGTCAGCCTGTCCGTCACCCACGATGAGGAAATGATTATTGATTTTAGATAGAGGTCACCTCACCCTCCTGTTTTTATTCATGGTCAGATGGTGGAAATCGTACAACCTGATTTTCGTGGCAAATACCAACGCAGTCTTTATCAAGGCCCACCTGCACACGTGCTTTCATCAAAAATTTAGAAGTTTTAATGTGAAACATGTTTTTGTGAAAACATTTCTATTCTTGTTTTATCGAGTTGGTTTTAACCTTCGCTTTCATTTCCCGGTTAGGGTCCCTCGTTGGGCAAGACAAAAATACGGTGAGCAACATGGTAAAAATGCATAGCTGCATTGTGGGTAGCACAAGGCCTGAGCCACCAGGAAGGCAAAGGCTATCCTTGCTAACCCTAGCCACCCACTGAACGCAGGCTACTGCCATCGGGACGTCAGTATGCGGTTCCAAAATGTAGGACAAATAGGTACAGACACTAATTTAACCGAATAACTGAATCTGACAACCTCCTGAATAGATCATTGTAGATCAGCCCCCTCAAAACATGGAGCATGTAGCATATCCCTCGGTTCAAAGTATATGGTTACGTGTTCCTGTGGTGGGTTGTTGTTCCTCCTGTACCTGTTATTGTTGTTTGTTTTCCCTTAGTTTCCCTCCTGGCTGTAAACTAAATTCCCCCTCAGGGGGATATTAAAGTTCAACTTTAACTTTAATAGCGAACAAATCTCATATTTCTGTCAAGCTGTGAGGCCTTCTTGTGCAAATCGTAAATCGTTCCGAAAGCAACGTAGGAACTGTGCCTGGAACTTCATAGTGCTTCATAGAACTTCATTTTTTTTTTTTTTTTTTTTTTTTTTTTTTTTAAATGCATCTCTCAATTGATTTCCCGCAAAATTCCATGAAAACGTTTTTGTCTTTAAGCTTCATGAGACTTAAAACAACTGCGCAGAAGTCGGTCTTCGGAGGAGGGTTTTATCTTGTAGAAAACAGAGACACGCCAAGGCACTATACTTCCAAATGAAAAAAAAAAAAGAAAAGAAAGATAAAATGCCTTCATTACTCCTTCACAGAGTTGCAGAAGCTGTCTCCCGGGAGACAAAATGCGCCCGAGTTCTTTATCTTTAAATCATGTTCTCTGTATAGAACTCGCCAATATAATGAAGGCATTTTATCTTTTTTTTTTTCCTTTTTTTTTTTTTCTTTCTCACTTGGAAGCTGGGCTTGGATCTTCTCTCTGCCTTCAATCTTAATAATATAGATTACATGCAAGGTGCTCCGCTGCCTGATATTCCAGAATCTCCGCAAATTCCTCAAATATACTAAGTCCTGCCCCTCCCCCACACCCAACCATCACACCCAAAATGATCGCGTTTCCCGATGTTACTTTCAAAGTTACCGAGAATATGGAGAGAAACGCGCCAGCGCTTCCCAACGGACGAATTCCTCTGTCTTTTGTAATTCCGGTTGTGTTTTCCCCCTCCTCACAGCGTCCGCGTCCCCGCAGGAGGAATTTTTTTTCGACAGATTTATTCACACATTACTTCTTTTTCTATATCTGAAATGGCATTCCACCATATTAATAAACGCGTGCTCAGCTCTCCTGCCTCACAGCAAGTGGGTTACCGGTTCAATTTCCTACATCAGGGGCTTTCTGTTTGCGGTCTTCCTTGTTTGGGTTCTCGGCTTTCCACCAACAAAAATTATGCAGGAGGTTCATTGAAGACCATCGCCCAGACGTGTGGTTGAGCACGGCTTGTCTGAATACTTGTTTGAATGAGTGAGGTTGTCGTTTTTCTCGAAATTACATGTGGGTGAATGGCTTTACATCTCCAACCGGTGTGGAAATGAGAGAATGAACAGTTGTCTCTATGTGACCTTCCAATTGACGCATTTTGCAGTATAACAAGTCCTTTGATTTCAGATGTCAGACTGAAGTAGGTGTTTAAATTAATTTCCAGAAATTTGCAAAATAGCTTTTAAAATTTTTTACAGTAAATTCAGGGATTTTGTGGAAAAAAGAATCAGCGGGACGTTCAAAGCTGATTCAGCCGACAGTTGGTTAATGCATAAAGTGAATCGTCTGTCGCGCGCTCCACGAGAAGAAGTCATGTCTGAAAACACGTTTTCCTGAGGATGGAAAAAGAAAAGGGAACAAGAAGTCACCCACCAGAGGCACATGCATCCAGCATTTCCTTTCAGATAGAAAATTAATCCCGGGTGACTCACTTGTCGCATGACGTGGCGTATTAACTAGGGGTCAGGGTTGCAAGTCAACAAGAGCTGGTGGAAACTGTTGGAAATGCAGCTTGTGTGTTTGAGAAAGTGATTAGATGGTGAGCGCGGTCATAAAACGGATACTGTCAAAATGACGTGTTAAATGTTTAATGGTGCCAAATGACATGCTGTAATGCAGGCATTGTTTTTAATCCCATTGTGATTTTCAATTTAGCATAGTTACTGATTTCCTCCCAGCTGACAGCTCTGCTGTCTGCAGTCAGGGACTTTGATATTTATCTACCCCCCAGTTTCATTTCCGACGAGATTTGTGCTCACCAGCAAGAACAAAACGGTTGGAAATATGCAATCGCCTCAAAAATAACATCACTAGATACGAACTTCAGTGAATTTGAGTTCTATCTAAAGTTTGTCGGACCGTTGGTTTTCCCGGCTTCAAAATCCAAATGAATGAAAAGCGCATTTCAGTAAAGCCCGCAAGATCATTCTCTCTGTTTTTGATCAGGTGTTAACTCGACCAGCTCTGTGAACCTTTGCACAGCGTTAAGCATTCATTTGATTATTAATTTATAATTAATTGGTTTATTTATTTATTATAATATTTACTTTGTATATGTTTTTTTTTTTTTTTTTTTTGTATTATCTATTTAATAATCGTTGTATTTCCTAATATTGTGTTTAGGTTTTATGTATTTATTACATTTAAAAATATATATATAGTATGTGTGATTTATCCATTTATTTTTATTCACTTGAATTTCTTTATTTTTTTAATTTATTTATTTTTTTTATCTATTCATTTTACAACATAGCTTGCACCCCAAAATTTGAAAAAAGTTCACGATAACAATAACTCAAAATAAATAAACAGGCTTGGACCCAATTCAAAGATTGGAAGCCCAACACAACTTTGTCCAAAGGGAAATCCTGGGCTCAAGTTTTGTTTACACACACACATCCAGAATCCAGAAAACAAAATGCGCAGAGTTTGAGAAACACATCGGAGCAACAGCGGCATTGCCCTAATACAAATCATGGTAACAGATCCCCACCCCCCACTCACACACACACTCCCGTTGTGACCGTTAAGGTGATGGCTTTGCAAGGGTAATGGCTGTCAGGAAGATAAGAGCAGAGGAGAGAGCCTCCTGGCGTCTGCTTATCTCCTACACAGACCTGCTGGGAATACAAACACACTCACATGGACACAAACACACTCGCAATCCGGGGGGGCGCCAAAGTTTCTTTCTTCCGTGTCGAGTGATTCTAGGGGTGTGGGCTTCTATCTCACATCAGTTAAATAACCATGAGTCCCGGCAGCGGTACCTTTCGGTTCATATCTATCTGTCTTCCAGCGAGATGACCTTCTTGTTACTAATTCAGCGCCACTAGCTTCTAGCCCGGGAGGAGGCAAAGTCGCCGGGACGGGACTATCGCACGGGTGTTTGTAAGCGCCACTTGTCTGGGAGGAGCGCTACGTTTGCGACAAGCGATGCTATAACGCAAAAGATCACCCTTGTTTTTGGCGATGTGATGATGGTCACAAGCTGCCAGGCAGCTGGTCAGGTCACATGGTCGGGCGAAAATCGGGCCAGTTCAACCATTTAACCCGATACGAGATAAATCCCTATTAGTCAGGTAACAAGGTAGGCATGATAACTTCAATTTATACAAAATATACATATTTATACAATGTACCTAAAGTAGACAATCGCCTTTGGAGCACCCGCAATTGTGAACAAATTGGCCTACAAACAGTTTTCAATCAAATTGGGTGCACAAACAATTGTTTCATGGCAGCAGTTGTGCGTCCTACTCTGTGTTGTTTACATTGTTAATAGTTGTGTTCTCCTGTTAAAGCGCTTTTTTTCAGTGTGCTAGCCCCTTAATCTGGCTCTCAAAAAAAGTTAAAAGTGCAAGGGATAGTGGCATCCAAAGAAGCAAATAATGGGTAAATTTGGGTGTTGTGTTCACTCTGCAGATCTTACTAGGCATTATAACATGGCAAAGTCAACCATCTCTCGGATCCTGAAGAGTGACGACGGCTAATGTGGCTAAAGGGGCGACTATGTTAACGAAGCAGTCATTGTTAGTTCGGATGAATGAAAGACAGCTTGCTGGAGATAACATTAGCGAACTTACTTTTCCTGATTTAGTGACAGAAACACTGAAGACAAGTTCTGGCAAGAAGAGAAAGAACACGGGAAACAAAGTAATAATTAACTATATCTTTGATTCCTTTCTGTATTCTTGCCATAAGTAAACCAGAAAATAGTTTCAAAAGAGTAGAGATTGTTTTTGGTGCTGGAGAACAGATTAACGGGATTCACATGGATTTAAGTGGAAACAGTGATTTGGTTTTTGAACGTTCTGAATCAAAGGACAAATTAAATTAATAAGCCAAGTTTTCACTGTATATGTATGGTTGCATGTCTGTACTACATGTGGATAAGCGAGTGAATGGTTGATTTTCTCTATATGACGTGCAAATGAAGGAGTGAATAGCTGTATTTCTCTATTTGACATGTGAGTGAGAGGGCGAATGTTTTTATACGAAGTGCGAATGAGAGGATGAATGGTTGTTTGCCTCTTTATGCGGCCCTGCAATTGACTGGCACCCAGTTCTGGCTGCAGGAGGTGCTGTAGATAATGGATGAATGAATGAATATTCATACATATAAGTATAGATGAGTGTTCACCACATGGTTGTCGGTGGAGGTTCTCAGTTATTAAGGTCATGGTGAATTCTTATTGAAATCTAGTTGTCGTGGCAACTCTACTTTAATTTCCTCACTTGAAAGAAAAAACCTCAAGTTGCCACCAGAAGAAGATTTCGACAAGAATTCAACAATGTTGTCAGTTTCTCTCAATATTCATGTTTAAGGAGGGTCCTGTAAACAATACAAAAGTCTCTGTTTTCAAATAGCCTTTTCTTATGATGCCAATACAGGTTTTTTTTTTTTTGGTTTTTTTTTTGGCGGGAGCAATTTCACAATGCCACTGAGCAGTAATTAGTCGTATTAATCATGGCGTGATTCCCTTTTACTCAAGGCATCGTGGTCGGCGATGCATCGGGACAGCTGAGACACCCCGGACGCAAGTGATCGGTGATTAATTTAAAAATGTGTTTACACTGACTTTTCAAAGTGTCCGTCATCAGGGGCTTGTTTACACTGGATGCGGTGTGTGCTGAATGTGACAAATGAATTAGCCCTTTCTTTCTGGGCTGAAAAAAAAAAACACATGAAGGCACAAGCTGATTTCATTCTGAAAGAGAGAAAAAAAAAAAAAAAATATGTATATATATATAAAGAAAGTCAATAGCTATATGTGCATGAAAGTGGTTGGTTTATCTACTTGTTTATTATTATAGTTATTGTTATTTTATTCTTATTAGGGATTTAGTATTGGTTATTTTGAATGGAGGGGTGAATGAAGGGATAAATGTATGATTTTTTATTGAATGATACCCTTGTATTATGAAGGCAGCACTTCTATAGCCATTATTGATCTATTGTGCAATTATTAACCGTTACATAACGCTGAGTTAAGGCAAAATAAATGATCCACCAAACACAGTTTGCTACCATATTTGATATAACAGTGAGAAAAATATGATATATGATAGCATCCTTTAGCTTTCCAAGTATACATTCATGAACTTAATTAATGTCCTGAGATACGGTATTATCACACCTGCAAGTGTACTACTCGTACATTTCAATATTATTTATGTTTATGTAAATGGATTCTGTTTTATTCGTGGCATTTATTCTTTATTATGGCGCCGGATATTGTACAGCGCTGCCCTGCTCCTAACGGCGCCCTGAAAGGCGGCGGCGGCAGCAGCAGCAGGAGTATCGTGGTGTGTGTACGAGGTGGCCTGATGAGGAGATAGGAGGTCTCATTATTGAAAGGTCAGCGCCTCAGTCTCCACGCCAGAAGCAGTGGCGGCGGCAGCCATGCAGTACCTGAGAGAACACGCCGCCAATTTATCCACATGAAATATTAACCGGTTGATGTGCGGAATCCTGTCGCCGGAAATCAAAACCCGAATCGATGCAGAGTGAGTTGAGAGTAGGTGTATACACATTTATCTATATCTAGGTACAAAAATAAAAAATGTATTAAAAAAATGTATAGAATGAAAAAAATATTTGTTTATTATATATGTATATATTATTTGGTAATTGTGCCCTGCTCTCTATGGCAGGTTGATAACACCAAATTAGAGCCGGGCCTATAATTAACCCAAAATATGAAACGCTTTAACGTCATTTTCCGTAAACGAATGTGGGACATGTAAAATTAGGAGAATTAGCGCATTAGGCCCCCGATTAGCAGGAAGTGAACAAAAAACGAGTTCTAGAGGTGAGAGGAGCGAGGAGGATTCTGGCTGTACAAATAGAGCTGGTTATTTCCAGTCTCATGACTAGATTATTTTCTGGGCCGTGAGCCAGAATCTGTCGGCAGTCTTAATTTTTTTTTGTCCTTCGTGACAGTGGCAGTTCCAGACACAAAGAATTAACCGGAATGCAGCAAGGCACTGAAAACAGAAGGTTTTCTTTTTTTTTCTTTTCTTTTTTTTTTTTTTTTTTTTTGTTTATTTTTTTGATTAATCCATCTTGGAGTACTGTTGTCTACACTTTGAGAGGCCCTTTGGCCAAACCCCTTCAGATCAAGCGGTGATTGAGATCAGATGCTGAAAAGAAAATAGGGACCGCCTTCATCCATTTGACTGTCCCTCCACCTGATTTGGGCCCTGATTTGATACTGACTTTTTTTGCATGTTCTTCTGGGTTCTTTGGTTTCCGTCATTTTGGCGTCCTGGACGTGTGAATAAGAGAGGTTGTATATCGTATTGTATGTCTCTGCATGATGTGCAAATGAGTGAATGTAAGGTTGTATTTATACATTGAGTGAGTGAATTGAGATGAGAGATGTACTAAAATAAACAGACACAGACATGCTAAAATTAAAAAAAAAAGTAATAAATAAATTGAAAATAAAGAGGATGAATGGTTGTATGTCTCCATACAAAGTGGCTGTATGTCTCTATTTGTGGGCCTATGAGCAATGGTAGCCCGCAGGGCAGGATATACTATATATGAATGATGGAATTATGTATAATCATTATATGGGACCATATTGGTTTATTCTTCTTTTTATTGTGCCATGAAGATAATAGAAAATCTTAATCATGAGAGGAATTTCATTACCGCGATCACTTAAAAGAAAGTTAGAGGAGGGAGGAGGATGTTTGAAGGCTCTGGGATGGAGGTCTCTCTCATGGGTTGGGGTTTCTGCTCCACTCCAAGGGTGGAGACTCAGCGTGACATATTGCTCGCTGCTGACTCTTCTTAATTAATGTTTAAACACTAGATTTTCCACTTGGATTCCTTATACTGGGTAAAGCTTGCACGGCACTATCTTTGTTTGCCATTTTCAATTTAGTTTAGCATTTCTTATGGCCTGGTTTAAGCTCCAAATGTATGTTTCAGTGTATTCTCATCCATCTCATTCTGTCTGTCTGTCTGTCTGTCTGTCTGTCTGTCTGTCTGTCTGTCTGTCTGTCTGTCTGTCTGTCTGTCTGTCTGTCTGTCTGTCTGTCTGTCCGTCCGTCTCTTTCATGTAAATATGCACCAGTAAAAATTTTGTAACTTCATAGAACAAGTGTAAAGGTGTGTGTTCCCCTTTCACGACTTCACAACTCAGAATTATTCAAAGCGGTTTTTGGGGCGTGTGTATAACATCAATCAAAGATGGCCTGCACTTCGGTGTCTGCAGGCTGCATGGAAACAGGGTATATTATGGATGGCAGTGGAGATGATAGAGGAGCAGATGGGTGGAGTGCTGCATGCTATATAGTATTATCTATCTATCTATCTATCTATCTATCTATCTATCTATCTATCTATCTATCTATCTATCTATCTATCTATCTATCTATCTATCTATCTATCTATCTATCTATCTATCTATCTATCTATCTATCTATCTATCTATCTATCTATCTATCTATTTATCTATCTATCTATCTATTGTTGAGGTATTTGCTGTAAATCACAAAAAAAAAAAAAAATAATAAAAAAAAAATTGATGGAGTTGAATTGAGCTGAAACCCTGCTGGTTTCAGTCAGGGAGTGGCGGAGAATGGGACCCATGCATGTACACACACGTGGGACGTAAACACATCCCGCTCTACATCCGACTCCCTTTGGCTTCTTTCCACTTCTTTGCATCTCCCCTTTTCAACAGATGTTTTTTTTTTTTTATCTTTCGTATCCTGCCAGTCCAAATCAGGCCGCTCGCGTTATTTGGCTGCGCCGCTCCCAGCAGAATTATGCGACGCACAATAGCTGGCCACAGGGGAGAACGGCATACGGCGGCCATCGATGCATCGAATCAGACTCTGGTGCAACACGCTCGTCAAATGTTAGGTTTTGCATGTGAGGGATGAAAGCAGTCATGTTTTATATTCACTCCTTCGTGTGTGTTTGACATGGAACACGCTGATTTTTCTTTTTTTTTTTTTTCTTTTCCCTTGACTTCTTAGGTCAGATGTTAGTTGTGTTACTGACAGCTGAAGCCTGGCAAGGGAGCAATGTGTGATTACCTCTGTGCTTTGCTGCTGCTTCACATTACAGAGTTGAGATCCAAAGATTGCAAAATACTGCTGCGTGTTTGCGTTTTTATATCTTTTTTTTAGTTACTGTTTATCTAGTTTGAAAAAAAAAAAACACTTAACATAATATACAAATAGATAAATCAAATGAACAGAATGAACACACAGACAGGCATCGCATCTGTGTTAAGAGCCTGTAGTCACATTTCTCATTTTATGTTGTGACTGCCAGGCTATTCCCTTCTAGCTTGCCATTTTGAAAAAAAAATAAAAACTCTCAATAAACCACCTGTCTACCTCAGGCTGTGTGTGTGTGTGTGTGTATGTCTTCCTGTGTTTTGCATGTGTGTCATAATGAACTAGCGAGAACCAACTTTAATCCTGCAGACTGGCAGGCTGTCTTTCAATTAGCCAGCGGGGCTTGTGTCGGGGGGCCGTCCAGGGTCAGATGGCGATCGCAATCTGCAGCTAATCCGCTGTGGGTTGCTCGGTGACCAGGCGCAGGCGGGGGCGATTGACAGGGGACCCGCAAGGAGCAGATTTGACGGAGAAAGTAAGATGCGTGATTCCTTTTAAGAGTTAACTTTTGAGACAGAGGTCGGAAGGAAAGATGGAAGGAGAGTGTTTTTTTTTTTTTTTATTAAAGTAGCCAAGATTTAGACCTCCGTCACATCTCACATGGCTCCCCCTCAGCCCCCAGCTGACAGTTTGAAGGTGGAAATAACACCGCCAAGGCCACTATCCGACACCCTACCAGCCTCCCTGGAAATACCAGGGAAATATGTGACAAATTGATCAGCGACTGACAGTCCCGCAGGGCAAGGGCGTCGGGGATGTCCGAACCCTGCGCTTTAAGTCTTTCCATCGCGATGGCTCATTTATCACGTCACTTAAAAAACAGCAGAAAAGCAGGCAGAGGGGGAAAATCCACTATCATCTGCCGAAAGCTGCGATCTTGACTAATGGATCCAGGTCCAGAAAGTGCGTGGAATCAACGAGCGCACAGGCGCAGGTTGCCTTTCCCCGCTACTTTTCATCAGAATTGACGATATCGACAAAGCTGTGATATACATTTTCAAATCCTGTCATTATCGCGCCCTAAAGAAAGAGACAATAAACTAGTTTGGATGAGTTGGAAATTATCGGGAAATTAATGATGAAGCCTGGCAGCGGATTCAAACGGTTCAAAGGATTCATGTTTATTGTTATGTGCACAGAAAGGAAACGTTTTTCTCCATATAATAGATTTCTTCGCTGGCTGTCGGCAGTGAAATGCCAGATAGTGCAACTTATGTATTTGTAACATAGTCGAAGCATGATATAAAATAGAATACATAATGGTGCAAAAGAGAGTAGCGAGCGAAAGATAAGTAAGGAATGTAAACTCTGCAGAAATGTAAACAGTGTAGGCAGGACTGTTTCTTAGCTATTGTACAAATGGTTAAAAATGGTTGGGCAAATTAAACAACCGCATTTTAAAAAAGTGCAAACAGAGGATGCGCAAACCGAAATGGTCAACGGTCAAATGCAGGTTGTCCACGGATATTCTGAGGTTGTTCACTGCCGCACAACAAATTTGACCGCTATCATACACAATTAGCCCCTCTCGCACTATGGGAACTTTTGGCAGCTCCAAGAAACTTTTACGAAAACCAGGGGCATTTTTATGGTTCCATAGGAACTCATGATGTTGATGGAACTCATAAGCCACAGCCGTTCCCAAATACTTCTCGTGGACAGCACCTTTTTAAAAACGAGCTAACCAGGGGAGCAATTTGGGGCTCCAAAATCCCTGTCAGTCGCTTAGGATACCAATAGCAGTGGGACAGAAAAAGTACTTGAGTCTCAAGGTCCTTCATATCATATTTCTGAATATGATATGAAGGAGAAGAGGATGGAGGCAGCTGTGCGTTGATGCAGAGTTGCCAAAAGAGTCCTGGTGAGAAGGTGCTGAATAGCTTAATTTGACGTTTGTCCCTTCAGGAGTCCAGGACGGTCAGACCGTGAGATATAGTAAAAACAAGACTCTAAAACATGGCGACCATCAGTCAAAATGTATAGTGATTACTATTTGCAGTACTTCTGGTTATCATTTGTTAAGCAAGGGATTGAAATGAATCTGTAATCCACCAGTCGAGGCACTTATTGTTTTCCTTTCAGTGGTGAAATGAAAGATCCATCCTCTTGCAGCAGCTGATCTCTTCAATTGAAAGCAACACAGAGCTGCAATTGGATCATCGGTATATTGTAATTTCTGCCAATTGCTGCTCAAAGCTGATATTACATTTCTATTTTCATAAATATCCCCCGCATCTCAGCCCCTGTGATAAACTCTAGTAGACAGTAAATTGAGATATCCAATAAACTTGAGGTAGTCTTTTTTTATTCCTACTTCTTGTTCCTGATTCTACCTGGACACTGCAGGTTGTCTGCGTGGATCGCAGTCCATACCATAAACATGAAACAAACCCTTATGAATCGAACAAATAACGGTCTAATTATTGTCCTCATCGGCTCGAGATTAATGTATTTTTTGGGGATCAGCTTACCAATCCAGCTGCCTCCAGTGAAAAATATTATTATATATGTTACATATTATGTACGTTATTATAATGATTGAATTGTTATTATTTTTATTATTATTATTTTATTATTATTTTTTTTTGCCTATTATTCAACATATGGCTCAGTTTTTTGCACTTACTGGGAAACTTAAGAAATTACATTGGTTGCTTATTTTAAGAAAGCAATGATATGTGATATACAACACATAGTTTACTAGTGGTGATACTATGTTTTTCATTGCTTTATAGATTGATTTTTTTTTTTTTAGTTTTCTGTTTTCCATTGCATGCCATATTTATTTCTTCATTTTTTGTGCAAGTTTGTTTTATCAATTTATTTCCGTATTTGTTCATTTATTTTATTTTTTTTATTTGCCATTGGTTGTTTGCATTTTTTTTTAATTTGCTTGAATCTATTTATCTATTCGACTCATTTGACTTTCATATACTTTGGTCGTTGTTTGCTTTTAGCCCTTTATTTTTATTTATTTTATATCATTAATCAATTCATTATTTTTATTCTTAAATCCGCCAAAGATTTCCTGCCGCAGGTTGCCTCGCAGTGCGCATTCATGAAATCACTCTGTGCAACATGGTGGCGTTGTGTTTTGTCCAATGAATAAATACTTTGTGCTCCAGAGAGGCATTGCTGAGGTCCCGCGGGAAATAAATTTGAAGTATCGATCAAATCAAACACCTGACAAGGAGAAGCCTCAGCCTCGGGCTAACAGCTGCATTTAAATTGATTCAGTCTTTTTTTTTTTTTTTTTTTTTAAGATTTGTATGAAATTACCCCAAAGCTGTTTCCTAGGCAGCTCTGCTGGATTTTAGCATTTTAGCATTTCTTCACAATTTCTTCACGATCCCGGTTTGGCATTGTGTTACATTTATAATGCTTTGGGCTGTTTAAACAGATGTGAGCAAGACATGGAGAGCTAGAAAATAGGTAGAAAGACAACAAAAAGACAACATTTATATTACATTTTGAGGAGAGATAAGTAAATGGGAGACATATTGGAGTGAGAAATACATAATGTAAGAGCAAAATATGGTATCATGAGAATGGGACTTTGGGTTTATTTATTCATTCATTCATGATCTATACCACTTATCCTGCACTCAGGGTTGCACGGGGTGGAGCTTATTCCAGCTGCCGAAATGCGGGGTTCACCGGGCATCTACAGGGCCACGTATAGACATGTATAACTATTTCCCCTCTCATTTACATTCCATATAGAGACATATAACCATTCATTCTCTCACTGACTCTTCTGAGCAATTTAGGGTCTCCAATAAACTTTCTGTATGTTTTTGGGAGGAAATTGTAGGAAACCCAAGCAGAGAGGGGGAGAACATGGAGACTCCAGACAGATTATTTCAGTCAGTCGATCAGTCGGAATCGAACCGGTGACCTTCTTGCCGTGAGGCGGAAGCGCCGAGCGCTATTGGTTTTCCCCAGCTCGTATCCAAATCTCCCGAAGATTAGGGTTGTCAGCCTGTGCTGCGGCTTTCAGAGGAGGACGAGACACCGTGTTCCACATTTTCAGGGCGCCCAGAGGGTTGGCGGGTTATAAAGCAGAAACATTTTAATTGTTAGAGTTCCAATAACGTATTGGGTATATTCCTCAACAAAAAGGGACACAACAGCAACTACTGATCACGTCGATGGCAGTGGTTGACCTTCCGTCATTTTCAGAGTGCCGGAATAGATTTATTGATTTTTTTTTTTTTTCCTTTCCCACCTCAAACATTATTGTGCGTCACACTTGAGTGCGCTCGGTATGCAAAAACCCACGGGCTTAAGCAAATAAACATGTGAGCCTTCGAATGAGCGGCGGTGTTTATCGGGCGAAGGGCATACCTGCGGAAACTTCCCTGCGTACGTTTTTTTTCGCGTCCCCGATCGAGTTCACGGGGAGCGTCGGAGGAGGCGGGGGGCGGGTGAACGGCAATGTGTCTTATTTTCGTCCACAGCCTTGCGCTCTATCCCCGTCCCTCCCCCAGCTGTTTTAAAAGTTTCTTCCGACAAAGTCACTCGGGAGTATTGCATTCCCTTTTTGTCACCCACTCCTCTCCTCTCCTTTGCCTCTCTTGGTTCTCTGCTCTCTCTCAGGCCCCCTCAACCCGCCAACCCCCGCCTTCCTCTCCTCTGCGGTGCAAATTTGCTTTCAAACGAGTCACCCAACCACAAACCGCCCCATTTAAGTGGGAACAGCGGCGGGTGAAGGAGCGGAGGGCAACCCACCCAATAGAGCCGGATAAAGTGAGTGTGTGCGAAAAAATGGATGAGACTGGGAGAGAAGCGGTGGCAGGGGTTGGGGCTGATGGCTGTTTTTCACTCAGCTGGTTTTGTTGATCAGTATCAACAGCCAAGGTCTGGATCCAATCAGCCGTCGTACTCAGCCAAGTGGAATAAGACTAAAAATAAATATGACAGTGCACGGCGCACTGGCACTCATTCGCGCACGGAGTAGCTTCCAGAAACACAAGCGAAACCCCTGTGCAGCGGCAGTAGCAGCAGGGATGCAAACGGTGCAGCAGATGCAGAACGTGGATGCATGGCAGGCAGGCAGAACAGGATTCAGGGATGTGTGTGTGTGTGTGTGTGTGTGTGCGTGCGTGCGCGGTGAATTAATGTAGGTGTGACACATCACACTAATTACGCTGGCAGTAGCATAGCCTTGCCATCAATAATCTTCATTAAACTACTGAACCCACTCAGGTTGTGAGTGCGAGTGTCTTATCATGCTGATCTAAGAGCAGTCTGTCAGCAAAGGAGTGAATAAACACGGTGCCGAGACGACTGATCACAACCTATTTGCATCCAATGGTTAATTAGGGATTGTGCGGAGAAGTGGCGTCCTCCCACAGTCCAAAAACAAGCAGCGGGTTCATTGCAGACTCAGATATGTGAATGAATGGGTGAATGCTTATATGTGTCAATATGATGTGTGAATGGCTTAAGATCCCTTTATTTTGCCCTGCCGGCAGGATTAATGGCATTGATAATAAATTAACAAATGAATGGGAAATTGAATGAGTGAATTGGGGCAAGGCTAGGAGTTATTTGTTAGTACTTTTGGAAAAACTGCTTTTGGTGTTTATGTCATGTAGACAAGGAAAATAACAGCAAACTCAATACATTACATCTTCAAGACTTTTTATTGTCATTGTGTAAACATAGGTCTCATTATGTAAATATAGCAAAATTTTAGCGTTTAAGGCATGGATGGAGGGAGGAAAGAAAAATTTTAATACACAAACATTGTCTTTGTAACGTGGGATGAAATATACTGTATCATAGCCGCATCCCAAAAAAATATTTCGCGTTTCAAATCCTTGACAGAAAAAGAGACGTTGATGATGTCGCTGAGGAGAGTGTTCTCAGCGCTCAGAAGAGTTCAGAAAAGTTTACGTGTAAATGTAGGTTCAGATTCGACAGATTATTCTGACTCACAGGGACTGGTTTATAAATCGGGTGAGGAGAGACTTTTTTATGTCTTCACACAAACCTTCAATGCTTGTGTTATTAAATCACTAATGTGAAAACTTTTCTCGTTCATCTCCAAAGAGCACAGTAATGAGAACCCATCGCATGGTTTTTGTTTGTCCTTTCTTGACGCTTTCAACACGTTTTTTGTGGTATTCTGACTTTTTTTTTAATCATTGATTTTGTGGAAAAACCCAAAGCCTGTTGCTTTTAACGCGACGTCACGCAGGTCGGACTAATACCATCGTTTTACGTCCTGGTGAGTCACGATAAAGTGCAAAATTTCAAATTCTGTCAAGTTTGCCGTCTTTTATTTTGAGTTCCCCCTATCTGCAGACATAGCCGCTTTTCGGAGCTTTTAGCAAACCACAACCCCAGAGGCCGGGCTGATACTGTTCTCACCTCCAAGGTGCAACAGAGATAATCTGTTAATGCGAGGAGTGCCGCTGATACCTCATCTGAATCTGCCGGTGCTTTTCCCAACAATTTCCCACAGAATCCGTCAGGTAAACAACCCGAGTATCCGGACATGCGGTGTCCGAGAGAGCGCCTCTCACAGCTAATGGGCGGGTCTTTTCGCACCATTAATAGAGGATGTTCAACGGAAACGCTAAACTTTACATTCCAGAACTGTGGCCGTTGCCAAAGCTAGTATTCCAACCCCGTGGGTAGTAGGCGCTCATTTTACAAGCACTAATCCAGGTTTGATTAAATCAGACTCCTTAAGTGACTGAATCAGTTTAGTGCAGGTTTTCTGTCAGTAATTACATGTTAAGACTAATCGTAGAATTATGATGTTAGTTAACAGATAGAAGCTATTTTCACCCCTTTATCGTCATGGAAGTCACCCTGCATGGAACACATTTACAAGGCATACCCAGTTTATCAAGTGCTGAAAATATCTATAACAACTAGAACTACTACTTCTTCTTCTCCTTTCAGCTTTTCACTTCCCGGGGGGAGTAGGTTACATCGACTGTAGTTTATACCAGCTAAATAACGATTTTGCCATCTATCTAGAGAAATAACAAATACGTTTGTGTGTCTTTGGACTGTACCGAGCCTATCTGGCTATCTTGGATTCTTCTTCACCTTTCAGCTTTTCCCTTTAGGGGTCACCACAGCGAATCAACCTTCTCCATCTAACACTATTCTCTGTATCCTCCTCTCTTACACCAACAAGGTCCATAAATCTTCTCTTTGGTCTTCCTCGAGACCTCCTGCCTGGCAGCTCCAATTCCAGCATCCGTCTACCAATATAATCACTATCCCTCCTCTGTAGATGACCCAACCATCTCAGTCTGGCTGCTCTGACCTTCTCTCCAAAACATCTAACATGAGCTGCTCCTCTGATAGACTCACTCCTGATCCTATCCATCCTGGTCACTCCCAAAGAGAACCTTAGCATCTTCATCTCTGCGACCTCCAGCTGTGCCTCCTGCCTTTTTTGTCATTGTAATTATTTCAAGGCCATACAGCATCTCCGGTCTCACCACTGTCTTGTACACCTTTCCTTTCATTCTGGCTGGTAGTCTTCTATATATTACTATAATAATAATATTACAGGTTGTCACTGGTATATGTATCCCATATCCACGGCCATTCTCAGTTACGTCGCCATCTCCACTTAATTTGAAAACAAATTTTATGATGGAACTAGTTGGCAGGCGGAACGGGCAAGTACGCACAAGGAAGGCGGCTTTATTTATATTTGCGGGTTGGACGTCATACTGGATTGCGCTACATTCGCTTTCTTCGGTTTTGTATTGTTTCTTTGGAAACTTTTTGTCCTTCATTATGGCTCCCGCTTTCACTCGTGTACCAATGTGAGCTCTGATTTACCGCGAAAATTAAATTGCGTTGCGCCGTAGGAATGCACCCCCCCCTCTTAACGAGAAAGTCTTTGGTTTACGTCAGTGGTCCCCAACCTTTTTAGTTCCAGGGACCGGTTTTATGGATGAAAATGTTCCCGCGGACCGGATAGAGGCGCCGGGATTCAAATAATAAAATTTTACAACAATTACACTTTATATTAGGTAATTACAATATTAAGCTCAGCAGTAAGGTGAAGGTGGAAACATTTGTGTTTCAAAATAAGATCTAGTGGAAAAAACTGTCATTTCAACCAAGATTTTCTTTGTGGACCAGAGCCAGTTGGCAAAGAAAATTACATTTTTTTTTCACCAGACCTTCTGGATCTTATTTTGAAAAACAACTGTTTCCACCTTCACCTTACTGCTACACTTAATATTGTAATTACTGAATATAAAGTGTAATTGTTGTATTGCAGGTAGTTATTTCTCTGCATTTAACCCATCGGGGAAGAACCACGAGCAGTTAGCAGCCACTAGCAGCGGCTGGAGGTTCGGTGCTTTGCTCAACAACACTTTGGCAGGAATAGAATCAGTAATATTAATAAAATAATAATAAAACCAGTGAGTGGTTATATGTCGCTATATGATGTGTCAATGACAGGGTGAATGGTTGTACGTCTGTATGACATCTGAAAGAAAGTGAATGGTTATATGCCTCCATTTGACAGATGAATGATAGAGTGAATGGCTCTTGACTGACAGGCAACTGGTCCATGGTAAACCCTGCTACTTGCCCAATGACAGCGGGGGGAGGCTTATTAAAGATCATGAATGAATGAGTAATAACAGGAACAGTAATAAAAATGATTATCTTAAAAATTACCAGAAACTTTCCATCAAAGAGCTGTACATAGAATAAGAGATAACAGTAGGACACGAATGAAATTAAATAATCACACATTCATATATTCATGCTCTCCTGTGGTGATGGTAGAGATGTTTGGAAGAACAAACTCACACAGTGCAAAAAAAGATTCAGGAGAAGCATTCGCACCCTGGGCAGGGAACAAAAAATGACCTTTTAAAGAAAAAAATAACAATGTTTTATTAAAAAGCAAAAGAAATAACCCGGTAAAATAAAAGAATCAGATGTTGAAATCCGTGTTGCTTTCCAGAAAAGTACTGGCTACTAAAAGTATACAGATTCTCTCTCACACACTGTGTGTATGCGTCCATGTGTGTGCGCTTGTGTGTGTGTGTGCGCTCTATGAAATTTCAGCCGAGGTGCTCTTGCCTTTTTGCGTCTCCCGGTGTGTTTTCTCGACATGAACACAGATGCAAAACACGTCAGGCTTCTAGTGGGTTCTTTTATTGTTGTTTTTTTTTTCACTTTTTCCCCTCTGCTTGTTAAATTAAGAATGGTTGTTATGTTGAATGTAGCCTGCAGTGCGGGAGGAGTGCAGAGAGTGGCTCGCTGAGTGTAAAGCGATACTCTCCGGACAACTTGGGGGGTGGTGACTCCACATGAACTGGCAAAATGCATAATTGTCGGCCGGCACCTTGCCTGTGTGTGTTTTTTTTTTTTTTGTACAATGCCGAAACTTTCAAGGTTATGAGGACTAATGAGCTCGGGAGACATAACGCAAGCCATTCATCTCCACCGCCACGCGTCCATCCGTCATAGTTACATCTGTTTCTTATGCACATCGCACATCTCCTCTGCGTCATCTTCTCACTTTTCTCACTTTTTCTTTTTTTTTTGTTTTGCTCCACGTGCCAGCTCCGAGTTCCCGGGAGTCGTAAGGGAGCGGCAAGGATCAATGGGCCAAGACAAATGCCCCGAAACAAAACGCTTAAAGGAGTAATTCTCGCATCTCCTTCTCCTCCTCCTCTCGCCTTTTCCCATCACTCTTATTTGTTTTGTTTTTTTTACCCGCCCTCTTGATAATATCCTGCCCGATGAAAAGTGAGAAAGCTGGAGGATGACAACACTGACTAGAATTCAAGATGAAAATGACCCCTTCCCCAACACAAGATATTAGGATGGAGGGGCAATGGAAGCACCCATGGTTTTGTGTGTGTGTGTGTGTGTGTGTGTGTGTGTGTGTAGATCAGAGATAAAGAGTTAATTGAATAGACACCGTGCCTCTTGATGTCTTCGTGTCAGACGCCATGCAAGTTCATCCATGGGGTAAAGGGTAATTAAGTGGTGTGTGTGTTCGTGTGTGTGTGTGTGTGTGTGTTTGTAAGCAGGGTGCAGATGTTACAGAGAACAACACTGAGGACGTTTAGTTTTTTAATGGCTAATGGAGGCTTTATGTTTGTGGACCACTTATCTTTGTAAGTGAGTTATTAATCATTTATATATTGTTTTTGTACATGTGTGTGTGTGTGTGTGTGTGTGTGTGTGTGTGTGTGTGTGTGTGTGTGTGTGTGTGCGCATATGTCTGCATGTTTCTGCATGTGTGTGTGTGTGAGAGAGAGAAATTGTTCAATAAACTAAGCAAACCTGGACAAGTATGTTTTCTTATCAGTGCTCTAATTTGTCCTCAGATTGAATTTTGATCTTAAACCGCAATGAATTATTAATAACTATTGCTTCATTACTTAGTCAATATGTAATTAACTTTTCCATTGTATTGTACCTAATATATAGCGATGTGTTAATTCTATTTTGCACTAAAAACCCAAGGGTCTCTCAAAGCCATTCATCACTTTATAATGACAAAGGTTTGGGGGAACATGGAAATAAAAATAACACTAAAAGTACTTATTATTGCTTATCATTATTGTATTATTATAGTAATCTACTACTAATACTACTACTAAAAATGATAATAGTACCTACTATTATTATAAGTAGTAGTATTTTTTCTTATTATTATTGTCTTCTTTCATCATTGTTATTATTTGTTGTAGTAGTAGTGGTGGTAGGAGGAGGAGCATTCAATTTTTTTTTTTTTGGTTTATTTTTTGTGCTGTATAACTCATTGCTATCAATGAGCAAGTGACCTTTTAGAACTGGCCTTTCCTCCCCATATACGCTTGTGTCCATTTGTCACCTCAAGGGAAAATAACATTCCGAATCCAAATATAAAATCGTAAATGTGCACCTCGTAAAAACCGCAGTGGAAAGTATTTAGATCGGGTTTGCTTCTTGGATAAAGCATCGAACCCTCCCCTTCCTGCACATCTGTCATTTCCCCCCATAGCCTCTGGCTGCCATTAACCTGCCCTGATAGCGTTTAGCATGTTTCCGACCTCCCCCCACTTTTCGCTAACATCTGCTATGATCATTGGCCTTTTACTCACGCGTGCGCACACAGACACGCGCACACACACATAAAGTTTTGTTAGTAGGTTAAGCTACTGTCATATAATTTCTGTCCTAGATAGGTGTGTAGTTGAGACAAAAAACGAAAAAAAAAAAAAATGACAGCAATCTAAGGATGGATGCGTTCCAAAGCGCAGAGGTGTAAAATAAACTTCAGTTTTATGGTTTTGCCGTAAAATATTCAGTGATCAGCAGTGACTTGAATTGTAACGGAGGATGAGATGAATAATAACTCGATAACAACTCAAGCATGATTCTGACTTTTTCCACAACAACTGTGCATCTGTATGTCTTGTAGCATAAATGATTTATGCACGTCTTCAACTAAATCTATAGGCTCCTGCTCCCGAATCGGGAAAAGTGCACCCCTGCATTGGCGCAGTATCTACTTATTACACTTTTAATAGTTGCTCCAAGGTTTTATAAAAGAAATAGTTGTGAGTTCATTTGCGCATTCATTATAGAATTTGGTGGGAAGCTCCTATAAGGCAGAGCTCAAATGAGATTTTTGATATCCTTATCAATAGAGAGTTAAAATCGGGTCAATAACGAATTTTATTTTCTGTTTGCTCCCGTTGGGCGATTTTATTTGGTGCTGAACCAACATCACGGGTGAGAAAATAACCGTGGCGCTAGCTTCGATAAAGCCCACGCTTGCAATACACACATCGCTGGAACCGCGTTCATTCACAAAGGTGGAGGAGTAAATGGGATTTGGTTCAGTTCCCGGCTCCCATTGGAGAATTGGCGGTTCTATTCCCGGCTCGGGCGATACACCGAAACCCCCCGAGTTGCCATCGATGGCCCGGTTTAATACGTTTCCCGACTGCGCTCATGATAATTAACACTTTAAATCGTTAAAAGCGCCGCATTTACTTGCAGAAAACTGCAGACTGTTCCGTAATGACGGGGTCAATACTGAAAATTCCCCTTTCGATCAAATAAAATGTTCTTTATCATCATAGAAACTGCTTTCTTTGCCTTGGACCTCTCAGTATGTCTCACATTTATGTTATACGTCGCACTCCTTTGACCGAGAACTGCCCCTAATGGATAACCCACCTGAGGCTTATTGTCCGAAAACCATTGTAGCAGCAGCAGCGGCGGTAGCGGCGGCAGCGGTGGGTCCGAGAAGAAATAAAAAGGAAAGAACAGAACAGAAGAAAGAAAGAAAAAATTGCAGTGTTATTCTTCCATCTTGATTATGTCTAACCCCCTTGTTTTTTTTTTTATTTATTTTTTATTTTTTTATTAAGTTTATTGATCTCGCTCACTTCACCCTCTCACCCGCCTCCTCTACCTTGCCTCCACAGATACCAAAATCAGCTCAGCTGGCTTATCCCGGAACCACTGGGTACAACTTAGGAGAAATGGATAGCTTTCTCCTCTCTCTCACTCTCTCTCTCTTTCTCTCTCTAATCTTCTCCATGTACATGACACTAATACAGAGAGTGATATAAGCTCCCCTGCCTCTCCCTATGACATTTATCACTGTGCTTCTTAATGCAGGCAGGCTGTTGTGGCTGATGGGAAATAAGGAATGACAAGCGTGGCCTATTTTCTTGCGAATGATCTTTTTTTTTTTTTTCTTTAATTTTTTTTTTTTTTTTTTCATGGGAGAAGGTGTTTGCTAAAGTGTCCAACCGTTTAGAGTTTTTTTTTTTTTTTTTTTTTTTTTGAGAGGGATTTGACTTTGACTTTGATCGGGCGTCTTACACGTTTTGTTGGTTTTGTCTTGTCGGAGCCGGTTTACAATCCGTAAGCAGCGAGAGCGGAGTGCATATAATGTATTTTTTTAACTTTTCAGTCAGTCTTTCCGACAGGAGGGCCTTTCTGTGTGTAATCTCAATGTTCTTCCCATGTCTGCGTGGGTTTCCTCCGGGTTCCCCTGTTTTCCCCCGCCGTCCAAAAACATCCAGGAAGTTCACCGGAGATCCCAAACTGCTTAAATGTGCAAATGTGAAGGTGAAGGGTCGTATGTCTCTGTATGATGTCAGGCTGAGAGAGTGAATGGTTCATTCGAGTCCAGTTGCCACGAAAAGATTTCAACAAGAATGAAATATAATCTGGATAACCACCATAGACATAGAGTCAACGGCAGTTGGCTCTATATGTGGCCCCGTCATCGGCTGGCGACCGGTCCTGGGTGAATGCCGCTTCCTGTCCGGTGACAGCTGGGATAGGCTCTAGAGCTCCTGCACAGAACAAGCGATATAGATAATTAATGACTGAATTTATATTTATGAAATACCTACCATTAAAGTGCTGTACAAGTGAGAAGGGTCAAGAGTAAGTAATGGCTCAAACCCTCGCAGACACAGGGAGAACACGGAGATCCCAGGCTGAAAGGGGTTCGGGCCCCTTTCGGCCTGGGATCTCCTGTTGGATTTGACCCGAATTTCGACTTTCTCGCTTGCTTGGTGTCTTAGGATGCTGCACTCAGTCAATAATATAAATGCCTACAGGATGTTTAATACAGTGGAACCTTGGCTTACGTATTTAATTCATTCTTTGAATTTGTTTGCGAATCGAGATGTTTGCCGGCCAAATTATATTTTCTCATTGAAATCAATGTCAATCCCATTGATGTGTTCTCCAGCGCCCAGAAAACATACTGAACTGTGTCTTTTTTGGAGTTTATTTGTGGCAAAAAAACAGAAAGAAATTAATTTTAACCTTAATTATTACTGTGTTTCTGGTGTTCTTTCTCTTCTTGCCAGGACTCGTACTTGGCGTTTCCTTCACTATTTCTCCATGCAAACATACAGCCTTCTCTTGCTAACGCTCTCTCTCCAGCAAGCTCTATATCATTAAACCAAACTACCATTAACTTTTTTACATTTTCTAAGACTTGAGACCTTTGCTTTGTTAATGTAGTCGCCCCTTTAGCCGCATCAGCCGTGTTTTGCGAATCTTTGTTCCTCAAGATTGTACAGATGGTTTATTAGCCATGTTGTAGTGTTCGGTAAGATCTGTAACATGAACGCCACGCTAACGTTACGAGATTATTTCCCTCTGGAATTGACTATAGTTCTTAACATCTCCTTAACACCACTATCACTAGTACTCAGAACTGTTTTGGGAGCCATAATGAGGGCTAACTTAGTGAGAGAACCCCCAAAAAAGCATAATAACAGGAGAATACAAGAGTAGCGCGCACAACTGTCGCTACGCTACGCTAGGACGCCACAATGTAGAGAGCCCATGAGTTTGTTTGCTTGTGTGTTCATGCGCCGAGACTTGCGCTCAGCTCGATTCACAATTTGATCAAAAACTCACGGATACCTTTGCGATTCATAAGCCGCGGTTCTAATGTAATTATTTCAACTTCTGAGCCAGGAGTAGTTTTGGTTTGTGCCATCCCTCCATCTTTTCCCGCCTCTTTTGAAGTAGCAGCTAACTCGACCAAAACACAAGAAAAGGCTGAGGTTAAAAAGATGAAACCAGTCGCCCCCCCCCAAACTTAATTCCTTTTTATTTTAGTGTTGACGTCCCTCAGCTACGCACTCTGAAAGAAAATTGGGGGTAAGGGGATTGGGACGCGTCGGCGTGAGTCCGAATCCTTATTGAAAAATGAAGGCACCGGCTCTAATGAGCCTCCGAAGGAGCGTCGCTCTTCACAGCCCCTCGGCGGATAATAGATTTTTTAGCAGGTGATCAACAAGGACAGCAGCCGCCGAAGGCTCCTCCGCCAAACACAATTATTTGGCTGTCTGCTACCCCGAGCCGCCTGATAAACGCAGCTATCAGCTTAAAAATAAATGACACGATAAATATAAATATCACTCCGGCCGGCGCGTTTCCTTTCCACTCCAAAGTTTCTCGAAAAAACTAGGACATTGGAAGTTGGAATAGCCGTCTTTGGCGCCTTCTGTCACTTCAATGGGATTCCGCCGAACGCCGTCCCCCTAATTTAGACATCATATCCCGTCCCGGGAGCTTTCCCCCCCACTCGTCCGCCAACCCACCCACCGCCGCCACCACCACCTCCCACCCCCGTCCCGTCTGTCTCACCCTGGCAAAAGCGTGGTCCGCCCCCCCCCACGTGGGACCAGAGTGAGAGCGTTTGAAATCAGTGTGAGGCCTCTCCTCTCTCTCTCTCTGCTCAAAAACACTGTGTCTTTTTCCTCTCCTCTTGCCCGACTCCTCTGTTTCATCACCCCCCCGCCCCCCATCCTTGTCAGAATGAGCTATCTGTTTGAATCGGGGGGGTTTTCCGATTCCGTTTCCTTTTCCGTTGCGTCCCCGCGCTGGTTTTTGTTAGGGTTCGTCGCACTCGTCGGATTGATGTCCGACACAATTTTTTCTGGAGAAAAAAAGAAAAAGGAAAGTAATTCCCCCGTTTGTGTTCACCCCCCCGCCCGCCCGCCTCACCATTACCTCCCTCCCCATCCACTGTGCTCGTTTTTATGCCAAGCCCAAATTGTTTGATTGGCATTCATTGGTGTGTTTGCCAGGCCTGCTGGCAGAACCTTGCCAGCTATTAGAAAAAAAAAAAAAAAAAAAAAGTAGGTGAGGGGTTTTCAAATTCCCCTGCTGCTAGGCTGTTCCCTGCTGCACAAAAAAGAACAAAAAAGACAGGATTTCAGAGAAAAAAAAAGATTAAAATAAATGTAAAAGATTATATGAAAAAATATTTATTAAATAGTTTTATATATAGTCTGGCATTAGCTGGCATTTCAGCACCAGACCGGCATCTCTTGACTTGGTCAGACACTTTATTTTCTCCTCTTTTTAGCCCAGCACGAAACCACTTGCACAATCCTGCGCTCTGAGACGTTTTTTTTTTCTCTTCCCCACACACACATTCCTGGGGAAAATCATCTTTAAGACATACCAACGTGAGTCCTGTTATGCGGTGTGAACCTTTTTTTTTTTTTTTTTTTTTTTTTTTACCTTTGCGCGCCTCCGATAGTCCAGATCTGGACCGCCTGTGTTTCTTTGACTGGCTAACCGATTACAAAGTTGGGGTGAGGGAAGGGGGAAGGCAGATAATAGATGGATGAAATGGGGGGAAAAAATAAGGTTTGTGTAATTTGGGATCCTGGGAAAAATCAGAGGATAAAACCGGGAGCGCTTTGTAGATATTAAATATGGTGTCACAGCTGTGTGCTAGTTTCTATCGACCCTCTTCAAATAACCCCTGTGCGTGTCTGGCCTTTTTTTTTTTTTTTTTTTTTAAATCCGTCCACGTGTGTCTGCGCCGGGGCTCCGATACCGTTTACCCGAGGCGAAGAAAAAAAAAAAAATCGAGCTTTCGCGGGAGGCAAACTTGGCTCACACCAATGCGAAGTCGTGAGGCGCCGCTTCCGCAAAGCGTTTGTGTGACGTGGCCATCGGGGAAAAGCGAACGAGGCGGCGCTCAGCCTGATCCCAGCAATGTGTGACTGCACCCTCAGCGAGGGGATTACACTGAGGAGAACATCACCACACACTTGTAAGAGGATTGCAACACACATAGAGGAAGACTCTCACCACAGCACACTTACAATGCGAGAAGACACCGCAAACACCGCTGCCTCCTCCAGAACTGACCCGACCTTCCTTAAACACAGCCGTCTATTCCTGCCTTTTTCTTTTCCTTCCCCCACCCACCAATCCACCCACCCCCCAACCCATTATTCCAACCCCTCCGTCCTCTCTGCAGAAGCCCTGGAGGATCCGTCCAGCGCCGGAGTTGTGGCGGGCGCCGTGATCGGCTCCCTCCTGGCCCTGCTCTTGGTCGTAGCGCTCGTTGCCGTCCTCCTGACGAGAAGCCGTCGGCAACAGAGGCGCGGCTACCCCGGCGGCGGGGACTCGGTCGCCACGGGCAGCGGCGGGAGCAATGGCACCGATTACGGCAACAAAGCCCGGCTGCTCTTCGGCGGCTCTGGCAACAACAACAGCAAGAACGGGACCGGGGCGAACAACAACGGGCCAATGTACACTTACCGGGAGGGCTGCGACACCGCAGGGACGCTAACGGAGAAGGTCAACGAGCACCACCTCCACCATCTTTCCACCGGAAACGTCCCCTCGGCCCACGACATCCTGCTCAGCAGCGAAAGAGACGAACCCGAGAGGCGGAAGTTCGATCTCGATGACAGTATGGAAGAAGAGGAAGAGCAGTACAACCGATTCGGGGATGTCGTCATCGGCGGGAACACGCTACCCGCGACGTACCACCTCCGTCGAGGCCGCAGCGAAGACGAAGAAATGGATGTGTACCTCGATGACGACATGGAGTCTCAGAGAGATGGCTCGGTTATTTCCCGGACTGCCATTTACGTCTGAGCGGAGAGATCGGGAAAACGAAAAGTGAGGGGGGGGCGGGGCTAGAAAGTCAGGAAGGGATATACACGATATACATCAATGTCACGTTCGCCATCCACTAAACACCCACCTGCTTAACGTCCGACCCCTGACTGAAGAGATACCATCAGCGAATATCCTCCCAGCCTGACACTGACTGCATGTTAGAGAATCAGTGAATGAATGATGAAAAAGAAACAAAAACGGGGGGGCGAGATTTGATTTGATAAAGGGAAATGAGTGCAGTATGCTACGGCGACAATTCGTATTCAGTGTCCGCTCGAAAACATATATATACATTTATATATCACGAGGAATTAATGAAATCCGCGGCTTATTCGCTATGTTCTTGTTTCTTCGGCTTTGCAAGTGAGTGATCGTGTCCTGAGCAACGACATTGTTTGTATTTTATATCTTATGAATATCCCGCCAAAAGCGCTATAGCCGCTATCCGAACGACCGCTGTACGGAATCGCCATTCGGTATCAAAAAACCCATAAGCTTGTGACACTCAACATTTCAAAAAAGAAAAAAAAAAAAAAAGGCCACCCTTTGTCCGCTTTTGCCACAAATGGCGCTGTGGCGCTTCTACCAAGACCTCACCGACATTATAAAAAGGAAAAAAAAAAAAAAGAAAAAGTCAACACACTGATGTTGATAACAATGAAGTTACCATTGGCAACCTTTTTGCCCATCTTGGACTTGGGACTCGGGGTGACCGGCACATCCCGGTTGCTATGCCAGAGCGACAGGCACTGAACGGAGCAGTGCTACGGACCTTCCTGTGTATTTTAATATGTCGCCGGCTGTGGTGTTTAAATTATGTGCATCATCTGCGTATATATCGGGCGCCGCCGCACTTGTAGCGCAGTTGTTGTCGTCGCCGTCGTCGTGAGGTGTCATTCTTGTCGCTGTTGTTGTGTCGGTGTTGATCTCGCAAAGTAAACGGAGCACCGAGAGCAGTGTGGGTTTCGCGTTTTAACATCGTGTCGGTGATGATTCATGAAAAAAAAAAAAAAAAAAAAAAAAAAAAACGGGACGAGCGGGTTGTGCTTTTCTTTGTTTCCAACTCTGTTTATTCCCCGATTTCTTAAGCCTGTTCCTTTTCAGCCCCTCACATCCGTATCCATTTTCCTGCCACGCTGTCACACACATTGGATCTTCTCCCCATTCTGCCCCTTCTTTATTTACAAAATGGGCGGCTTATAGACGACTCTGCGATGACTGCAGAAAAATAGGGTATCTCGTATCTACATGGGCCACATTCTGGCGAGGCAAAACTACCCAGTAGTTTTGTATGACATGTATTCATAATTCTGTGTCGTGTCCTCCGACTAGACACAATGACGCGGTCCAATGCAAAGTTGAAACTCCTCCTCCGTTGGTATCCTCCTTCCTCGGAAGTAGTCGTGCTTGGAAAAACAAAAATATCTTGCCCAACGTGAAGGCGGACACATTTTTATTTGGCAATCAAACCCGCATTGTAAAGCATTTATTAAACACATTTGCCTTAATGATTTGCAGTCCCCCCTTCCACCCTTCTTATCACTTCTTTCAGAGTCACGGGTTGGTATTTGCTGTCTCCATCGCCTTTTCTTGGGCGTGAAGTCGTACTGGGTGGCCTCGCTGGGTGGCAACCTACTTCCCAGTACCTGTACAGATAGTTTGAGCAATATGTGGGAAACTACAAAAGGGACGCGGTGACAGTCGGAGGGAAACGGAGGAGAACAAATCGTGGACAGGTGCTACACGCTTCAGCGGCTGAACTGAGCTAATCCTCCGCTTCACTATATCACATTACGAACTACAAAATCGACCGACTGTAGCCTTTCCCCCTATTAATTGTGTGGTGTGTGTCCCACATTGGTTGTTGGAGTCGTTTTTGCAGTCAAGGTTAAACAAAAAACAAAAAAAAACAATGTGAGTAAAAAGAAATAAAACTGTTTTGCATAATCCGCTTCATTCAGTTATATGTTATTTTTCAGGGGTTGGGGAAAGGGGCAGGAGGGCGGTGGGTCTCGTGTAGCACTCGCTACCTTAACCAACCGAGGAAGTCCTACCCTGTAAGTGAAAAAGACGTGGGGAACTCCCTTACAGCAACGGGGGTTACGGAGGTACAACCACAACCAAGATAGGCTTGATCACTTCCCATCAATCTGCTTGACACCCTAAGCCAGAAAAGGAATGTCCTCCTACCGCTCCCTTCATTGCTGTGGGAAAAAGCAGGTTACAAAACCCTCTTATTTCTAGCGTTTGACCGACAATTTAATTTATTTCGAAATCAACTTGATTTGTTGTCAGTGGAAAGTAATCGTGCTTGGTGTTTGGGGGGGGGAAACATCCACGTCCATCGGACAGGTGTTATGAAAAGTACAAGCCAAGAAACTCCCGGACATTGTAATCTCTGGATCCAGGATATATTGCACTTATTTTCGGATACGAATCAAATGGAGTAGTCAGACGTCCGTCACTACGTATCTCGACAGGACGCCTTCGGAACGTTATGTCCGATAGGTGGCCAATAAATCTCAAACTGAATGTGAGCCTGCTGAGCAACAGCTACATCATCTATTCCCACACGTCTCATGTTACATTATTTATGTGTCTTTAATGGTTTAGTGCATATTCTTACTCTGATATTAACAGTTTACGACGGCTTCCCGTTCTGCGCTGCCACCCATTCAACATGATTCTGACAAGTGACAGAATCTTGTGAATGAAGAGTGAATTATCTCCATGATGCGTGAATGAGAGATTGAATGGTTAATTGTCTCTATGACGCAAATTAATGAAAGAAAAAAATGGTTGTATGTTGATTTTGACTTCTGAATTAAGGGGTCAGTGATTCTATATTTCTATAAAAAAGAAAGCAAATGAGAGACTGAATGTTTGCATGCATTGCTCCAAATGAGGGGGCGAATAGTTTCTGTGACATTTCTGTGACATCAATAAGTGATTTTATATCTATTAGATTTGACAGTGAATGGTTGCATTTCTCAATATGACGGGTGGACGAGCAAGTAAATGGTTGTACATCTCTATGTGACGTGTGAATGAGAGGGTGAATATCTATATATGACTTCTAGCTTAGGGGGGGAGTAATCCTGTATCTCTATAAGATGATAAATAAGAATAACTGAATGTCTCATTAGTACATGGCTGGACTTCAAGCCGATAATAAATGAATTTATTTTGTCACCAATGTGTTGACCCTGTTCATAACATTTGATCTATTTGTAACCTCTTCACTTTCTATTCAGTCGTTTCCTACTTCTTGTATGTGCTGTTTTAGTGATTCCTTTCTCAGCTTTCAGCTGGGATCGTAGCTTTTACTGTTAATTAGCTGTGGAGGCTTGTAGCCTGCTTGTACCCTTTGTGAGGAAACTAATCATTGGCCATAAGTTTTGCTTTGCACGACGCGACTTTTCAATTAAAAAAAAGGGGGAGAAATTCTTTCGGCGCTAAATCTCCGTGGGGAAATGCGGTAATTAATTAAGCAGAATCAGTCTATAAATACCGAACTCCCGCCGCTGTTCCCTTCCTCAAGCATATCCTTACAGTGCGACTGAGTGTCAACGCACCTGGTCTGGGATATTAGCCAATTCCCCACATCTGCCACAGAATTAGTCTCATGCATTTTGCGTCTTGGAAAACACAGAAATTTGACTGCCCTCCTGTGCTGCTCCTATCGTACCCGGAGAAAACCTTTATTTTTAAATACGGCTTGTGTCGAAGGTGATTCAATAATAGTTGATAATATAAAGAGATAGAAAAGGAAAAAATATGCACATCCGCTGCCCAGTTAGGGATGGGTGCTGGATCAAAAAAGTCATCTGAATTGGGGTTTGAAAAAAATCTGCTCACCAAAAGAGCTCTGAAAATAAAGATGATTTATTTTACATATAGCACAAAAAAACTTACCAAACATAGGTTCTTCCTCAGATGCTTACCAGAGATATGTGTCATAATACAGTATCAAGAGATACATTAATCTACAGCCAAATATTATAGAGCTATTAAACTAGAAATGATATCAGTTGAAATGTTACTATTCACTTGGGACTTGATCAGGAAAAAAATAAGCTTAGGAAGTTGTTAAGCAAAATGAATCGCATTTTAATCACTTCTCAATATTTGACAAGGGTAAAATTATTTTTTTGACAGATGAATGAATAAACGTGAGCTTAACTCTCTGATTCTTCAATCCTCGGCTGCTGGGTTAGTTTTGACTTTGTTTTGTCAGGTGGTTTGTAATTTTTCCAAGGCTGATTCAACCAATAGGCCCAGACCTTCTACAACAGAGAAGAAAGAGGTCAACAGTCCATTTCGGAGGGCAGATTGGTCGATTTTGCTGACATGGACTTGGACGTTTAATTTCTTT
Organism: Fistularia commersonii; assembly: GCF_037954325.1. Lineage (NCBI taxonomy): Eukaryota > Metazoa > Chordata > Actinopteri > Syngnathiformes > Fistulariidae > Fistularia > Fistularia commersonii. Next base: position 9,925,013 of record NC_141313.1, on the reverse strand, counting down.
TTAACTGATGACACGCTGCTTTTTCCTTTTAGTCATTGCTGTTATGTTCCATTAGCAAAGTTAGCAAACCTGTGCTGGCTCCAACGCGTTTAGTGTCAAGGTGTTAATGGAGAGTCGTGGCGCTCCTGTGCTCCATCATACAATACAAAGAATTTTTTTTTTTTTTACTTCCTTTTGACTGTTTCCAATAATTTTTTATTTCCCTTCAATCAGTTTTATCTCCTCTGCACTGTCTATCATGCTATCACCCTGTGATGTGCACTGAGAAGTCCAAATTACAGTGCAATTTAAAATGTTTAAAATTTCTCACCACATCATTTTTTCAGTAATCAATTAATCAAAATAAGCACGTTAAAGTCCCAGCCTTGGTTATAATCACGCGTGTCTTCCGAGGAAACATCCGCTAAGGCCATTCTTGAACATTGATACCTCAGCCTGTTCATGTTGACATGTGAAGGTCATAGAAATAAGAATGTGTTTGTTTTTCTCTCAGGAAAGATGAAATATTGATCGTAAATAACAAGTCATAACGAGGAATCCAATAAGACTTGTGGCTGGCTTTTTTTTTTTTTTTTTTTTTTAACCATAGCATGTCAAGCAAACTATCAGCAGCCCGTCCGGCGGGTTTGAAAATGGGGTCATGTAAAGTACAAGCATCATCCCGTGATCTTTAGCTCGGCCCAATCTGTCTCACCATGTGTGCCGAGGGAGGTGGAGGTCCAGAACGTAACCCTGCCTTTCCGCCCCTCCTTCCACCCATAAAGTCTTCGGCGCGTCAAGTGCAGCGCCCATGCTAAGCAGAGCGCGCGGTAGCAAATCACTTGGCTGTCAAGGGGTGGGGGCACTCCATCAGGGGAATACCAAATTGGCCAGTGGAGACGGAATAGAAAGGGTGAGTGAAGAAGAAGAAGAAGAGCAGCGGGACAAAAATCTCATTAATGGTTACGAAGACGGGAAGGCCTCACAAGTCCTTTTTGTTACAAACCACCTGAGACCCGGAGAGGAGGGGGTTGAAACGCCGTCAGTCACCCGCCCATTGGGCCCGGAGCAAAAAAGACAGGAGGCGTCGGGAGACGAAAATTGGTCGGCTCCGATGTTAAGATGACGCGGGCTGCGCGGAAAAAGAACACAAGATCGGCGAGATGGGATTTGCAGCGTCGACAACGAAAGCCGGAGGCGGCGGGGAAACGGAGAGCCTAGGAGGGGTGTTTTCGAGCGCCGTGACACCTCTTCGCTTGGCGATTGGCCACTTCTACCCAACAACGATCCTTTTCATACCGACCAATTAGTGGGGAGAGGGAAACGTGTTTGGCATGCCTCCGCGCGGCGTCGGATCTGTTCAGCTGTAAAAAGAAAAAAAATAAAAAGTTCAGTAGTACCCCAGGGACCCTTGTGCCGTGGCAAAATATGTATACATCCTCCTCCTCACATAGTTCCCCCCTTTTCTCTAAGCATGCGGCGCAAGCTCTTCCCGCCATGTTTAATTCAGCGGAAGGCATGAAAGCGTAGTGCATTATCTCCCCACTTTGCTCAGAGGGAGAGGATGACGGCAAGATGGGGAACGCGGAGCAAGAGAACGGGCTGGAGTGAAGCAGGCGGGAACACAGAGGAGGAAGAAGAGACCTATTAGTTATCGAGCTCGGCTTTTGTTGTTAATCCATTTAAAGCCGAGCTTCTGCCAGGCCGGCTGAGACTCCAGCGGATGCGGATGGAGTTCCCGCCTCCTCTCTCCCGACGACGGTCAAAGAGAGGCTCCGCGGCCAATTTGCTGAACCCGGCAACCTTGCGCACGACTCCCGCAGTGTTCCTCGCTATACGAAGGGCTGTCATTTGTCGAGGGCGGTTAACGCGTTAGGTCGGGTTATTTCAAGCTTGAAAGTATTAATGACTACGTATCTCCTATTTTTCCGTCTGCCATGCCCGAGCATCCATTTAGCCTGTCATGGGTGACTTGAAGCTCTATATTTTTTTGTCTCAAGGCCGGGACTTTCATACATTTGTTCTCCATATCGCTTATCCTGCGCTCAATGTGGAGGTCGGGGGCAATCCCAGCTGTCATTAGGTGAGAGGAAGGAAACACCCTGAACCGGTCGCCAGTCGATCACAGGGCTGCGTATAGAGATGTAAACCATTCACCCTCTCATGCAGGTCATGTAGAGACATACAACCGTTTAGGTTTGGATGATTCAGGGATTCAACCCAAACTCTTGTTTTGCAGTGGCCAGGGTTTGGAGGTTCAGCTGGGGTAGCTCTCATTTTCATCCATTCATTCATTCATTCATTATTTAGCGTATCCTATTTCAGGGTCGCGGTAGGGGCTGGAGTCTATCGGTTGCCGACCGGTTGCCGGTCGATCACAGGGCCACATATAGATGTAAACAACCATTCACATATCTCTTTCACATGCCTGGGCTATTCAGGTTTTCAGTTTAGGGCTCTATGTTGCAGTCTCCAAGTTTGAACGTTAAGCAAGGAACACTCTTTAAGTCATTCACAAGCAATATAGAAGCATGTAACGTCGCATTCACACGTCAAACACAACTATTCACTTTCTCATTCACACGCGTGGGAAAAGTCAGGGTGTAAACCAATGGTTTATTTTACAGTCTGCAGGTTTTGGTTTTTATTCCAGCTGTCACTGGGCGAGAGTCCGTGGTTCACTGGACCCGTTGCCAATCGATCCCAGTCGCCAGGGTTGGAGGTTCAGCCGTGGAAGCTCAAATTTTCATCCAATCATGCATTCATTATCTATCTCTTCTGATCCAACATTCGGGGCTCGGTGTGAAGGTTCTGTCTTTCTGATTTAAATAGGATTTAATTCAACTCTACTGTATTAAAAGGTTTGAAACAGTTTAAGAAGTGGTTGTTTTTTTTTTTCAGTGCTTAAACATCAGCCATTATTCATATTTTTTCTAGCTTTCAATAGAAAGTAAAAAGAATATTCGAATTTCTGAGGTATTGTGTTCCACCGCTGGTATTTGGCTTTGCCAGCCTGCTGCTTGATGCTGGGCGGGGAACAATTTCAAAGAAAAAGGGTGAAAAAATAAAATAAAAATACAACAAAAAGCTGAACTGCAAAATGGCGGTCATAAGCCAGAACAGGGAAATTATGGGCTGCGAATACAAACATAAAGGATGTTGTGAAGCTCCATAGATCTGAGGGAAACAACATTTTTTTTTTATATTTTTGTCTGACTACGTTCTCAGCTAACAGGAAAAATAAGGAAAACAAATAGTATTTCATCTGGGCCATCACTGTCTAGAACTTGGATAATTTTCAAGCAATAATAATAATAAAATGATGATGATGATGATGATGATGATGATTATTGTTGTTGTTGTTGTTGTTATTATTATTCCTGGAACAATTTTAGGACAGTGGACTCCATTAATGTGAGGACAAAGACACTTATGGAGAATCCCAATGATTTGTGAGAAACCATTGTGAAAATACCATCTGTACAATCTGTACATGTAAAAACACATATTTTCTAATATTACTTCCACTAGATTTTTTTTTAATTTTGCAATGTCCTATCCTATGTTTGTGTTTATTTTCCAAAGAGCCTTATGCACTCCTTTGCTTTAATTTCACTTCATCCACCTATCAAAACTCATGGTGGTGTCGGTTTTGCATTTGTCTCTCCCAGCAAAGTCTATATTTTCTTGTTTAACCTCCTAGGGCAGCCTTCCATGTTTTTTTTTTTTGATTAATTTTTTGTGAGGTGAAGACATTTTCATTTTAGTGCATGGTCCCTGGTAAAACTGCTAGTGTTAAACATATCTTGCAAACATCGGTTACATAAACAACTGTATGCAATTTGCAAAAAACTACAGCTACAAGACTGAAAAGCCCTCAATATTTTGTAGTGACTCTTTGATGCAGAGCAGCCAAATCAAGCTCACTTTACACCCACAACACTGTGCTAACAATGAGAATGCATTTGGGCTCCATATCTCCCACCACCATGTACTCAAAATATAAACTATTGTGCTTTTTGGCTCCCTGCAACAGCATGGTATATTTTTTTCTTTCTTAATGTTTTTTCATATTTTTTCTAAACATTCTATGAATATCTAAAACAGTGCCTACTCTTGTATTTCAAAGCATTATTTTTTTTACACCAAAAGGGTGTATATACATGTTTATATGGTCTCCGCTAATAGAGCCCGTCCCTGGTCTTGTAATTTAAAAGTACTTTACACTGGATTGCGTTCATCCATTTGCACACACAGACCCACACTCAGCTGCTATGAAAGTCAATAACCAGGCCACCAAATTTCCAAACTTCAGATTACAGGAATGCCCGTTTTACCAACTAGATACATATTTATGTGTACTTCTGTGCCACCCCAGACTTCCTCATTGTGTACCATAGTGTATCGCTCGGCACCCTGTCGCATGCTATTTCTACATCTACAAAAGCAAAACGCAGCTCCCACTGACCTTCTCTGTACTTCTCTTGTAGCAAATCCTGCATCTTTGGTACTCTTTCTCGGCAGGAAACCATACTGTTGCTTATAGATACCGATTTCTGTTGTCTGACTAGTTTCCACTGCTCTTTCCCATAACTTCACTGTATGGCTTATCACCTTATCCCTCTATGGTTAGGCGTTCCTCTATTTTTGTGCCTTTTCTGGAAATAAGTATTCACTACAATATTGCCATCCTATCTGTCCCTCTGTGTTACTATCCTGAATACATTACCTGCCCATCACTTCTTCATCACCTTAAATGCATGTCCATTGAAGTCTGCACCAATGACCACTCTCATCACAAGGGATATTTTATTCTAACTAATTCCAGAACTTCTTGTTCTCCTCTAACTCATATCCCACCTGCGAAGCTTAGTCACTAACAACATTGAGCAGCACATCTTCAATTTCCAGTTTCAAACTCAAAAGTCTTCACCTCCAGAACATGCCTAGCAAACTCCTCCTTCAAGATGTAACCCAATTTCCACTGGTACCCTGCAGATTTTTTGGCACCAATGGCAGTCGTTGTTAACCTGGGCCTCGACCGATCCAGTATGAAATTCATAAGTTTCCGTCCATGCATCCATCATCTGCCATTTATTCTGCATTCTGGGTTGCAGGGGATGCTTTCACCCATCCTGGCTGTCATTGGGTGAGGGGTGGGCTACACCTTGGAGTGGTTGCCAGTCAATCCCAGGGCCACATATACAGACAACAAATCATTCACTGACTCAATTGGGACATTTTTCTTCTAATTAACCTGCTGCATGTTCTTGGACTGTGGGAGGAGACCAGAGGACAGTGAGGAAACCCATGCAGGCACCGGGAGAATATGCAAACTCCACACAGAAAGGTCCCCTTGTCGGAATTGAACTTCCACCGTGCTGTGAGGCCGCCCAGATTCGAAGGTTCGATCCCCATATTTGGATTTGATTTACGTCAGATATCATGATATTATTCGTTACGCAACCCTCTTCATATATCAAGCCTTGGGACCGGTTCAGAGTCAGTGGCATGTACCCCACTGAAGTTGCACTATATCAACAAACATAACTCACTAAACCGAGCACTCAAACACATAACTCTAAATCACAAAATCAAATAACCTGAATACTTTGGTGTGTATATATATATATATATATATATATATATATAATTGTTCATTATCTGTACTGCTTAACATGCAGTTAAGGTGTTGCGTTTTGGTTAAGAGCCAACTTCTCAACTGCAATTGGGCGAGAGGCGAAGTTTGCCCTGGACTAGTGGCCAGTCGATCATAGGTTTGCATATAGACATTCAACCATGCATCCTTTTATTTGCAATTTGGGGTAATTTAGGGTCTCAACTGAACATATTGCATGGTCTTGGATTGGGTGAGGTAACTGGATAAAACCCACTCAGACACAAGGGATCAACATGTGAACCTCTGACTTGAATCAAGATGCACCCATTTATATACATATACATATTTATTTATACACATAGGGGTTTGGGGCTCTCTTTAGTTGCCTTGTAGGAAGCTACAAGATTTGCCAAATTCAAATTGTTTGGGATGTTTTCCACAGAGAGTTTCTAGAGGGACCAGGAGACACCCGGAAACAGGATTGGCCGTCCTCCCCTGTAGTTACCATTTGTTCTCTCTCGCATTGCTCAAAGTCAAGCTCAGAGATTGAAAACAAGATGAGAGACTATCTAAGACAGATGTTTTCCGCAAAGACCGGCCATGTCGGACAGCAGTCTGTCTCTTGTCTTTCCAGGCATTTCTGCCGCGTCTTTGATAGACTCTATTACAAAAGCAATTTTGAAAGCCTCATATTGATCAGAGAGAAACAGTCAGGATTAATTCCCAAAACAACTGTTAGCACGTTCCCCTTGATGCTTCATGGCCGATTGAAATTGACAACAAAATTACATCGCCGAAGCCCGATGCTTTTAAAGACCTGTCAATAAAGGGTAATCCATGTGACACTGTGATCCCTGATTCACCAGTGTCTTTCTTTCTTCTTTTTCTATCTTTTTTTGGTTAGGGGGTGCAGCACAGGCTATTTGCCTCCACTTTTTCTTTTTTTCTTTTTTTTTCTCCGAGACCAACAGTTGTTTGTGAAAATCGTTAAAAAAAATTATAGGCAACTCATTTTGGTTGTAATCTTCTAAATTGCTGCCTTACATTCACATCGTCCAATCTCACATGCTGTTTCTTTCCCCAGTGTTTTCGCCCCTTCCTTATCGGCACTGTATATATTCACAGCAAGAAACCTCCAGCTTCATCTCATAGGTCATCTCTGATGACCACCCAGACAGTATGTTACAGCAGTGTGTTACTCCCGGGGGGAGTAGGTTACGACGACTGTAGTTTGTACCCACTAAATAAGGATTTTGCCATTTATCCAGAGAAATAACAAATACATTTATGTGTGTTTGGAAAGCACAGAGCCTATCTGGCTATCTTAGATTCTTCTTTTTTCGGCTTTTCCCTTCATGGGTCACCACAGCGAATTAACCTTCTCCATCTAACTCTATTCTCTGTATCCTTCTCTCTTACACCAACTACCTTCATATCATCTCTCACTACATCCATAAATCTTCTCTTTGGTCTTCCTCAAGGCCTCCTGCCCTGCAGCTCCAATTCCAGCATCCATCTACCGATACATTCACTATCCCTCCTCTGTACATGACCCAACCATCTCAGTCTGGCTTCTCTGACCTTCTCTCCAAAACATCTAACATGTGCTATCCATCCTGGTCACTCTCAAAGAGAACCTTAGCATCTAGCTCTAGCTCTGCCTCCTGTCTTTTGGTCACTGTAACTGTTTCTAGGCCACACAGCATTGCTGGTCTCACCACTGTCTTGTACACCTTTCCTTTCATTTAGGCTTTTAGTCTTCTATTTCATAGCACCCCTGACACTTTTCTCCACCCATTCCAACCTGCTTGAACCTGTCTCTTCACCTCTTTTCCACACTCTTCGCTGCTCTGGACTGTTGATACCAAGTATCTGAAATCCTTCAACTTCATGATCTCCACTCCCTGTAGCCTCACCGTTCCACCCGGGATCCTCACATTCACAAACATATAAACTGTCTTGCTATGACTGGCTATCTGTCATTAATTTCAATATAAATATACATATATAAAAAACTCTTCAGCACTTTCTTCATAGTCAGGAATGCATGTTCTATGCAGATGACATGCAAGTATGAATATTAAGCTACCAAACATTGTGGCTTGTACACCTAACAAAAACTAAAACAAACTGCTGTTCACTTTTATTTCTATTTCTATTCTATTTAATTGTCCATTTATTTATCCATTTATCTATTTGTTTACTATTTATTCATACAAGGGCACCTTAGGAATTGTAAAGCTAAAGTAAGAAAAATCAATATTGAATAAATAAATATCATATATAAATACAAGATTTTTATTTTTATCTTGACTGCATTTTTCTAGCTTTAAAATTTAGCCTATGACATGTAAAAAGTAGTGAAGAATAGGGAACCTGAAGTGGGATTCGAGAGAGGGTTCCATCCCGAAAACACGCAACAGACATGAAAGGGTCTTGAGATGCCGTGGAGAATTTTTTCCTGCCTGTAACAAAGACAGAAAAGAAAAAAAAAACAGGAATCACAAAACCTTTTAGACATATAAATGAAGACTCTGCCTCAGTCATTTTTTCCCCTTCATTCTGTATAAATTGTTGCAAACTTGTCACTATAATCAGTTAACCGCTACAGAGAAAACAACATTTTGTTTCTGCAAGAACCACAAAGATTTTGAAATGAAAAAAGGGAAAAAAAAGACGTGCTTGGTTGCTTTTAAAGAAAATACTCCTCATATTTAGGAAATAAAAATTACCCACCTGCAGCAAACCAAAAATGTTGTCTGTGTCCATGTGCTGTCACTGTTTCAGCATATGTACTGAAGCGTGCAAACATCTGTCAGGCTGAATAAAAAACAAAATAAAGTTTATATTTTGATAGTAGACAATTAAAATGTTTATTTTACCTGGTGAATGTGATGTTTGCTGTTGAATCTTAGCTTGCAGCGTTTCCACATCAGGGCTATAAAAGCTCAAAAAATCAGAAGTTGTCACACATCTACAGATGTGATGCATATTTTCGCGGCATAAAAATTTAAATCGATTTTTTTTAATGTTACTTGATCACCATTATCTTCAAATCTAGAATTCTATTTAAAAAATAACAAACTAAGATAGAATAAAATAAACTAAATGGCATCTGCTGTAAAACCAAATTAAATTTATTTCCCAAAGCCTACAAAGCCTTTTCGATACATACAAAGTACTAAGTATCATTTTGAGTTGCTATGTTGACATTTTGGTGAAATGGACCAGTCTTCTAAACCCCTTTTTCACTTTTTTCACTTTCATTTTTGAATTCACCCCTCTGTAGGATGATCATTTTAATTTACTATGTGGTGTCCTTTTGTTACTTTTAGATCACCTTTCAAATATCAAGAAAGATTTTTATTATTATTCAAGATTTTTTCCCCATTTCCTCCATTTTCATGGATGATCCTGGATGTTCTTATAATATAATGCCATAAAAAAAAATGCAGGTATTTTCTTTTAAAGAACTGCCTTTTCAGGGGTCCTTTTTTTTTCTTAATGATGGTTACTACACGGTACCAAGCCCTTGCAAGTGAGTTGCAGAGGTGAGTTGAAGACTCAAATCAAATCTCGGTCTTCTGCAAAGCCTATAAGTAATGCATGTACACACGGCAGTGCGTGAGTGCGTCTGCTGGTGTTTACAAGCCAGCTTTTTCTGTCTGAGCACAGATATTCTATGATTTCAACAGTTGGTGAGTTTCAAATCTTCAACCGATTTCATGTACCGTGGTCTTGTAACTGTATGAAAGATTGCAAGAACACAGATTACACATTTTCCCCTGCCGAAACAAGATACCTGACTACTCTCTCTACAGTGTTGATGAATACTTCAGATGATTTTAAACATTTCACTTCGGTGGCCGGATCCTTTGAGATCTTCGCCTCGATAGTTGATTCCCCGGCAACAAAGAAGGAAACGAAAGATAATTTTTCAATCATGATATTAACAGATACACTTCTAATAAAACACTAAGTAATTGCCATCATTAAATAGAGATTAGTAAAAAAAAAAATTGATGTTCTATTCATCAGTTGGTTCTAATTTGATGAAATGAATACTGTGATGTAATTCTTTTGGTAATAGACACAGAATATGTCATGGTATTTTGCAGAAAATAAAGAATGATGAATCAATCGGTGTCATTCATGCACACAAGATGCACAATTAGTGTAGAAAAGTGTTACGCATAAATAATCAAGAAAAATACAAGCAGCGTTTTGAGCTTCCACCCCTCAGCAACAAGGTTCGATTCTGACACGGCACCGTTCTGTGTGCACTCTCCATCACCTCCCAGTATTTGCATGGGTTTCCTCCGGGTTCTTCCGGTTTCCCACAGTCTGAAAACATCCAGGAAGTTCATTGGAGATGCAAAATTACCCAGAAGTGTGAATGAGATGGTGAATCACTATTTGTCTCTCTTAGGCATTTGTATCAGAGAGTGCTTGGGTTTTGTCTCACTATGAAGTCAATGAGAGAGTGAATTGTTGCTTGACTCTATATGTGGCCAGGGGTTGTTGTAGTTTTAAATTCTTGCTGGTGCTATTACCAAAACCATATCTCTCTCTCTCCTTCTCCAACTTTAAGCAATTTAAAATAGCACAGTCAAATTAAGAATTAAATTGGGTTAGCTATTTTGATAATCACAAGGCTGTGCACAATTTTTTTGGTGTAATTTATTGTTCTTCCTGTCTCAGCGCAAGAGCGGTTTCTTTTCGTCTGTAGACCGGTTGTGGAAAACACATCAGTGCATAAATCAAACACACCGACCCCCTTAGCTTAGCGCTGTGCTTTGGAAGTAGATCCACGTGCGCCCTTACAGACGGCGGCGCAGAACCTCCGGTCGTTAGCTCATTAGCGATTTCTTTTCTGAGCTATTTTGTACAGTTAAAATTGAACAAAATAACCCAAAACACAACTGCTTACTCTCTGATTTGAATATGGACATTTTGCAACAAATGTAAAGACATTACGACACGTTTGGACGGCTGGCAAAGGGAGACCACCAGGCTCTCGGAGGGGAAGTGGAGGGAAGCAGGTCAAGAGCCTTGAGGACGAGAGCGAGATGCCCAGCCAAGGCCTCATCCAGCATGGACTAAAACACAGCACGGACACTTCACAAACAATTCAGTTTTGAGTTACTGTAATTTCCAGAATGTAGAGCGCAACAGAATATAAGTCACAGCTAAAAATAGCTAAATGCGTACATATATAGGTCGTACTTGTCTATAAACTGCAGGTGTCCACGTTGTGACATGAGATATTTACACAGACACATTTTTTTGAACTTTTAATCAAGTACATACTGGTAACATCCACAAATACCTACTGGAAATGCTTTTTTTCCAAACAGTGCCTGTAACACGGTTGATGAAAAAGAATAATAACAAATATGACAAGGAAAAGTCCATCATTCCCTCCATTTTCTGTCCCTGTTTGTCCTACTCCAGCTGGTCACTATCTTCGTCTTTCTCCTGCGGACTAAAACCATAAAGTCATATTGTTAAGTGTCGGAATTGAACGGCCTCAGAATTTCACCGTAATTTCATTGGTCCGATGTGACGAGGTTAAATGTTTTGGCGTAATGTAGCTTGTTAGCCAAAAAAAAATCCATAAAACTACACAGCATCGTTGCTAAAGCCGCAGTGACCCAAGTCTGTGAAAGAAGTACCGGTTTATAGTCTTGAAATTACGGTAAAAGGAGTTTTTAAACAGACCAAGGAGGTTTCAAAACTGTATATTGCTAGTGGATATATTTTCTAACCAAGAGTAAGGGCTTCCGAATAACAGGCAACCGCTCTCCCATCTTCCTGTCACTGCTTACCACCATTGGATCTTAGTGGTACGCAGCACTGGAACGTACAGACTTACCTTCACCCCTGCATGTGGTCCTATGATGGACTTGCAGCCGGTCCGGGGTGAATCCCGCCTCTCGTCCAGTGACAGCTGGCATTGGCCCCTGGCATCCCCTTAGAGCCTATGTGCAAGAGAAAAAAAGTCATTGCCTACAGCGCCAATACCCACCGCCAACAAATACAACTAGGTAAACACATGACAGTATGACGAAATCATCTCTCAAACTTTATCACACGCGTCTGTCACCGATGCTTATCAGGAGATTCGTTTCGAGCTCTTCTTTTGAATAAAAGGAAATGGCAGTCCGAGATAAAGCCATTCGGGAAAGAATTTCCTTACCTTCAGATGGATGAGGGAAACACTGAGTGCTCAGTGTCTGACTGACAATGACATTTGGCATCTCTTTATTTGAATTCCGTTCCCTGCGGTTGTACATGCCAAATTGTGGCTTCCAGAGAGACAAGCCATCCACCCTCATAACCACAGAGACTATTAAGTGAAGCATAAAAATAGGCAAGAGAAAGTACTCTAGATTGAATTAGCAGGAAGTGGAAGCCGAAGAGCCTCGTCCTTTACAATTCGACCAAGAGAACATGAGCTTGTTTTCATTTCGGCTGCAGCCTTGAGAAAACGGGGGCAACGTTGCCCTGAGAGCGAGGCCTCGGAGAATTTGTAATAGATTGCGGGATTTATTGACTTAATAGAAATGTAGACGAAGGACTCTGTTGTTTTTCTTTTTACCGAGACACCTGTTTTGCTCCTCTTGAAATCAACACCAAAAATCTGTCAGTCAAAGAGATTGACGGAGGTAAAATTTTCCACAGTGTCGCAGTTGCCGTGCAACACTTGAACCAAATTTAAATGATCTATGACTAATGCACTGCCAAAGTGTCTTTGGAGAATGATCTTATTATTTCAGATAACCCAAACAATGAATAATCTGCTCAGGAAGTCGAGTGCAATAAAACCGCTGAGCAGCAATGAGTCTCTAAAAGTAGCTTTTTTTTTTTTTTTTTTGTGATTATTTTATGTCAAAATGTCATCTCCCATTCTCTTTAAAAGCCGGATGTGACAGCGCTTGAACATGAAACAAAGTATCCTGTCCAAGAAACGCGAGGTTTTCCCCCGCTGAAGAAAAAATGGAAAACACGAAAAAATAATAAAAATAAAGAATTGTAGTTGTACTTCTTCAGACTTTCTGAATATTTAATGCAGAGATGTTCCAACATGCTCTGCGAAGCTGGCAGCGGTTGGGAGCGGCCTCCCTTCTTTTCCCATTAATCATTGAAGAAACAAGAATAAATCAATGGAAAAAAAAAAGAGAAAGATGTTACAGTTCTTTGCCTCATTCATAAATACAAGCAGAAACACTTATTATTTCCACCGCGAAAGTCGAGGTGTATTAAGTGGAGACGGGAATACCAAGGCGCGGACCGGAGACACAAAAGTAGAACATCTGAGCCTCGGCAGCTGAATGTCACCCAACCGAGGAGAAGCACCTGCGATTCAAGCAAGGCTCTTTAATAATGTAATAATTCTATTTGTGATCATTCACCAGACATGCTGCTGCATCTGCATTTTCTTTTCCTAGAAGCAGGTTACTGCCGCTGCTCAGCTATTCATCCGGCTATAAAGGTACATCTTTCTTTCATAACAATGAAGCCACTAAATAGGAACTTCGCCGCTTTATTTGCTCTTTTTTGGAGCCGGCTGGCGATCAGACTGCAGTGCACTGCCTGCACCGCATTTTTAAGCTGATGCGCATTTATGCTAGCAGGTGGTGGAGTGTGCCCTAGGTGAGACAAAGAGTTGGGAGTGCACTCTGAGCACCTTCTTGTTTGCCATGGCGACGGACAGGCTGACAGATGAGGTTCAAGATGAATATCCATGGACAACGTTATGATGTTTGCAGATGACATTGTCGTCTGTAGTGAAAGATCTGTAGTTAGCTGGAGCAAGACAGAATACTTGTGTGTGAATGAGAGGGACCTAAGTGGAACGGTGAGGCCACAAGGCGCGGTGATAACAAAGATGGAGGATCTGATAATGGGCACAGCTTATGAGTTAAGGAGTCAGGAGCTAAAATGGTGTCAGCAACTGAGGCCACAGTTCCGGGGTTCCTATGCTGTCCGATCCATGGAAAAACAGCGTAGCTCCTGAAAAGGTTCTGGGAACTGCCAAATGATCCTACAGTGCGAAAGCTGCTAACATAGGCAGATCGTTTTTATTACTCTGAGTCCACGGTCAAGGGCACCTTTTTCAAAAAGAGGTGTTGATACGTTTGCAAGCAGGTTGGAACTGATGGAGAACATTGTTGGGGATAAAGTGTAATAAAAGGGTATCAGACAGAAAGAAAGGAAATGTGTAGAAGATGGAGGTGGGGCCAGCCATGTTGTCTGGTTGAGACAGTGGAGAGAAGATGGGATCTAGAGACGCCAGAGATGAAGATGTGGAGGATGGATTGGATCGGGAACGAGTCCATCAGAGGGAAGGCACATATTTGATGTTCTGGTGATAAAGTCAGACTATGAGGGTTTGGTCATGGACAGAGGAGGGATGCTGAAGGTCTGGTGTAGAAGGATGCTGAGGTTGGAACTGTCAGGTGGGAGGACTGGAAGACCGAAAGAGGAGATTTATGGGTGAAGGGAAAGAGGAAATTAAGTTACTTGATGTGAGGGATGCAGAGGAAATGGTCAGATGTAGAGAGGTGATTGGCTGTGGTGACCCCTGAAGGGAGCAGCCAAAAAAAAAAGGAGAAGAAAGAGGAGAAACGGGAGAAAGCAAAACGGCAAATGCTCAAGTCAGATAAAAGCGACAATATCCGCCATGCAACTCATTCCACTTTGTGCCGATTGTTGTACCGTATCCCCAAAAGTGAAAATTAAAGCTCAAGATGTGTTTTCAATTGGTCAAAATGCTGTCTCAGAAGCACGTCTAACACTTAACTGAATTCCATACTCAAGATGTCTTCTAAAACACCTCTGGGATGTTGAGTTTTGGAAAACAGCAGCACTGGCTAAACTGGATGAGAATGAAAATGAGAATGGAATAAATTGTTTTTTCCTAACGTTTCAAAAGTCCCATTAGAAAAAGTGCAGTATCTCACAATCGCTACATCCTGTGACCAAAATCCCACTTTGATAAGATCCCGAGAATTTAATTCAATCTGCGATTCAGTTACAAGACGTGAGATGGATGGTGCGCTAGCTTTAACTCAGCTTAAAAGCAAAGGCTGTCTTCAACTTTCACAACTTAAAACTCAATTCATTAAAGCAAATAAGGCAAGATCTGGTTGGTGCCTTGCATTTGAAACAGCTTCCGAGGTTACGGATGCATCGTACATATATGTTAGGTAATTAACTGTCAGCGATCTTCTTTTTTAGTATTTTTTCCACAAAATGTAAGAACTGAAAAACTTTTCAATTAGCAAATGCATCCCTGCCTTCAGTCGTCTTCCCCGCTAATGTCTCATCATTAAGTATTCCCCGCGCCTACCGAAAGCCTCTCGCTAGCATCGCACTTTTTATTTCCCCGCCAGCTGTTTCTCCAGCGCTCCCACCCCCCCGTCATACCAGAAACGATTTAAATATAAATAAATAGATAAAACGAAACACTAGCATTTCTCATGGCTACCACTTTAGGCTGAAGTTATTCTTTCTTTTTCTTGCGGCTTGGAAAACCGTTGGTTGCGCTGTTAATTAAAACCTGCTCTATTTTTGCGTACCTTACTTGGTGTTTTTTCTTTTTTTTTTTTTTTTTGTTTTGGTGGTTTTGCTGTTCATTACCCCTGTCTCTTGCATCTGGCCAAGTGTTGGTGCAATCACAGATCAATGATAGCAGCATTTTAAAAACAAATCTCAATGAAATCTTTTCTATATTATGAAATAAAAAAAGGAAACAATGCTGCATTAAATTGAAGTTAATTAATTCTCTGTACTAGGTCAGTATGGCACAAGTTGTAATCGACATTGCACCAAGGATGTAATTACAATCACAACCAGAGAAACTCTCTTCACCTGTAACAATGGGCGTGCAGAGATCTCCGAGGAGCTTCCGTCGAGGAATAATATCCTCTATTATAAACTCATTGCCTTGAATACATTACGTCGGTCGCTGTTGTCATTTAGAATTCCTATCAAAATTTACTCTGGAGACAGAAAAACAGAGGACTTGAAGAACCTTTGGATCAATCCGAAGCCATTTCCCCCCGAAACTACTCTAACAAAGGATGATTTAAATGAAGTTAACCTCGTCAGATAACTTTTCATTTTTGTTTATCAGCCTTTGTACATTATATACACGACCTTCCATGCTAATACTCATGAAGTAAGCATGTATATATATGTATATATGCATGCACTGTATAGTCCTCCAGCAGTGACCGAACCTGGTTTCAGACGTCACAGACACGATAGAAGGTGTCAAGAAATACTTGATGGTATGCATCTATGCAATCTAATGATAATAATAATAAAAATAATACCAATAGCAGACATTATTTTTATTATTATTATTATTGTTATTAGTAATATGATTATTATTGTCATTATTATCACTAAGATTAATATAATGATGATTATTGTAAAAATAATAATAACTGTAACAGAAAACAATGGATAAAGCAGTTATTATATATTCACTAACTGTACAAGTGGCATTTTGTCATATACTTCATGTGTAAAACTCCGCAAGCACTGGATTCACAGTCTCAACTTCTTCCAACAATATATCATCTGGAGCAGACCTGGGCAGTTTACAGCCCGCTGGCCACATTGAGCCTGTTTTGCTTTTTTATCCGGCCCGTCAAATTATTTTCTTTGGATAGCAAAAAAAATTAAATAAGAAATTTTGCCCACCAGCCAAAATAATTGCCCACCCCTGATCTGTAGAATCAGACATTAGTTAAATGTTACGCTAAATAGACCTACATAACAACTCAGGGTTGATGGAAGCAGGCTCAGAAATGGAACAGAGAGGGACCGGATAATCAAGTAAATTGAAACAGCATTTCACACTTTAAATAACTGGTAATGTGAGTCAAATTCAGCAGTTACTTGCGTATAAGTGTTACGGCAGGTCAGTGTAAATAAAAAAACGAAAACAACAAAAACAAATCAGGGTTTAGGAGTTATTCTGGTTTGGAGCTGAAGCTAAAACTTCAATATCACAGAGTATCAATCCAAACATACGAGAATTATTGTAAGCAATCCACCGTTCACGGTGCACTGGTTTTGTTTATACTGCTTTCATTTACATTCAAATCTTTATTTTCTGCCTCTACATCATATTGAACCCACCATGATGCGGCAGCACATTCCCCGCTGTGTTGTTTTAAATTCCAACTTTCTATTGTTTACCCAGGTATCAGAAACTCTCTTGTATAATCATACTACTTCATGTTTACCAACCGCCATATAGTTTGAACTAAGTTCTTTACCAAACCATACAGATTTATTTAAATAAAATTGTTTTTGTCATTATTATATTTTTGCCATGCATGATATTATATTGTTAAAATAATTCTCTGATAAATTTAATTAAGAGAGGGTTCAACCCATGATGATGATATCCCCCTCCAAAGTTTCCATGGTGATTGATAGAGATAGCATTTTACGTGCAGGTGATTCCACAAAAAGGATTTAAAAATGGTTTGTGAATCTTATTATCTTATTTTTTTGAAGTGATTTACTTGTGGAGGAGCCTACAAATGACATGAAATAAAAGTCACCATTGCACAACAATCCAGTATTCGCAAATTGGTAACAAAAAGTTAGCATTTTGAATCTGGTTCCATTTGTATACCAACACAGGACTTGTACTCATGTTCCAACACTATATTAGCTACAAAAGGATCCACTGTAAGGATGATCAATAATAACCTGAATTTTACATTGAACACGTCTTAATGTAATTCAGATCTCCAATATAGCCACAGAGTGTTACATATATGTTTGCCACTTGATCTTGGCTTCCTATCCGGGTAAAATCTATGAAAAATTCCTTGGATAAACGTCTACTGATCCAACATTTGGCTCAAAACCTGAGGATGCAGTCTTGGTCTGGGTGAACAAGTTAGAACTTTAGTCCTACAAGTTATAATACATCAAGTCAACCAATGTGAAAAGACAAACCGCCAGCAAAGCTAAGCTATTAATTCCATAGTAAATTGGAAAAGGGCCTCCCGAGTTAGTTTGTCATGTCATATGCCCCTGTGTCTATAAATAATCAACGTCGCCTGTTGGCAGATGATAAGGGAAAGACAAATGGGTCTGTTCTGAACAAAATGAAACCAAAACTAACCGGCTCGTTCTATTAAAACGACCTTATTAACTTCATAGCGGCTACCGAAAACCTATTGGGACCGAGGGACAGTAAGAGTACTATTCTGATTCTGTTACTACATTTAACCTTTCCAATCAAAGAAAACCGAGGATCTTTTCTGTCCATCAAGTGATGGAAGTCATTGCAACATAAATACTGTGTAGATGATACAGTTTATGAAAAAGTTATCTAAAGTAAAGTGATCCAGATTTGTCAGGACTATCTCAGCCTGTGGACCGAACCAATCGTGAATCAGCCTGGTCTCTTAGATTTCCAGGATGTCTAACAGGTGGACTCAGACAGAAATCCTTTCGGGCGAAGCCGTCCAGGACTCGACATCCCATTATGAAAACAGGACCGTACAAAGAAAAAACAATCATAGTTGTTGTTCAGGTGACAGTGGATGCAAATAGGTATAAACTTGACATGTGTTACTACTCGTCTTTCCGCAGGAAAGCAAATGCACCTGTATTTTCGTTAACATATTCAAGTGTGATTTTTCAAGAATAAGATTGATTAAGATTAAAAATACCTGGGGGCCTTGTAGCATTCATCTTTCCAGGGGTCATTCATCACACTGTTCAGGAGTTTTCTGAAAATTGCTAATTTATCAAGTTATCAGATTAATTTCGTCCTTTTGGACGACATGCGTCATACCAGCTACAATTCTATAGCTGGAAGATTTTGTATCTTTTAATATTAATTTTAGCACTAAGGCGAATGTTTTACCAACTACGATTCAAACACATTGGCTAGCTTGGTTTTAGTGGTCAAAATCACACCCAAATATATTGAATATCTATCTAATATAATATAATATTGAATAAATATATGTTTTCACATTTCACTCACTGCCAGTTGTGGATGAGCACTTGATGGAATCAGTTCAGCATCAGCCCGCTGCCGTGTGTTGGTTTTGCACTTTGGTACAGTTGGTTGAGCAGGGCAGCCTGCTAAATAATCGGTTGGTGGTTTGTCTGCAGACTGAAGCGTCCTAGGACAAGACAGTGAATCCCCTAAGTTTTTCTTGACGGTCCAGTGACGAACTTGCATGCGGGCTCATGTGAATGGGTAAAGGTGACGATAGAGGGTGGGTGACTGCGACTGGTTGAGCTAGCCGTACACCCAACTACGATTGCCCTGTTTCCATGGATCTTACCGCCATTATTTGACTTAACACCTTGTAACATCTCTGAAAGTACTAACGACAAAGCAATGATATTCCTTCATTCATTCATCATATTAGATACGCTTGCAGATACTGTATGTACCACTCCGGCATGTTTTATTGACGGATACTGTTAGGCTATGTCGAGTCCCTTAATTTTTATTTAAATGACAACTGATGAGCTCCCTTTTAAGAGTAACATTCATTCATTCATTCATTTTCAATTATTCAGAACGAAAGCGGGGAGCCATGGAAAACATACAACCATTCACCCTCATTAAAATTAGGACATTTTTGGGTCTCCAATGAACTCCCTGCTCATTTTTGGAATATGGGAGGAAACCAGAGAAGTGAGGCAACGTTAACCGCCGTTCAACCGTGCCACCCTATAGCAGCAATATCATAAATATGGATATAGCTCTTACATCATAATCTGATATTAACCAAAGCCGATTTAGACTAAATGGTCAACATGCAGAATAATCGCTAATCACATTGGCCATTCGTTTTCCTCTGATCCCATCGCGGCGTCGAAGTCACGCCGGGTAGCGGCTGCCGAGAAGATTCCTGGGAATGATTCCATTCTTGTTGATGTATAAACCCCCGGAAGACAGATAACGCAGCCTCTTTTCATCGGCGGAGTAGATGAAGAGCGGTCGGACCGAGCGCTGAAAATGTGGGCAATAGGGATGAGAGAGAGAGGGAGCTCAGGAATTGTCTTCTTGTTAGTGCACGAAAGGAGGGGCGGCGGGTGGGATGAAAGATAACGAGTTCTAGTTTCAGCCTTTTAGAGAGCGAGAGAGAGGAATAAAAGAAAGAATAATAAGCGAGGGGCAACAGAGAGGTGGCAAGCTGAGGAGACCTAGGAGAAACATCTTCAATGCGCAGTGTGATGTGGAGTTCGGCTTTGAGGCGCAAACTGGTAGGATGATAAGAAACGCGTCTTGCAGCCGAGGCTCCTTCAACTTGGAGTGCCCTTAAATCACTGCTTTAATGCATCGGTAAATGCGACTCGGGTCAAAAACAAAAACAAAAAAAAAAAAAGAAAAGAAATTAAAAGAAAGCATTTACGCATTTACATCAAAGGGATGAATTTAGCACGCGCTCATATTCGCGATCCCAAGAGGACATGGAGTAATGATAATCCACATAATTACGCTGTTATATTTTCTTTCCTTTTCTGTAGTGTTGTGAAATTGGGTTACAAGCCTTTGTGATCTTGCCGGGGTGAGTCATTCTGCTCAGCACCATGCCTTAAAGTACATAGGAAAAAACAGAAGTCAAACAAACACTTCCATTAAGTGTACCTTGAAATAAGAAGATAATAAATACACATAATATACTAATCCTCATTACCCAATTAACCTCAGATTGGCCCAACAAAGCTACCCTCTATTTTTTTTCGTTTATTCATTTCTTTATCTATCTATCTATCTATCTATCTATCTATCTATCTATCTATCTATCTATCTATCTATCTATCTATCTATCTATCTATCTATCTATCTATCTATCTATCTATCTATCTATCTATCTATCTATCTGTCTATCTGTCTATCTGTCTATCTATCTATACTTAGCTTGTTTACTCATAATTTCTTTTGATAGCAAACCCTGTAAGATGTAGTCTGTAAATCCTCCCTTTTATTTTTCCTTTAGCAAAATAAAATGAAAAATCCTGTTTCTCTTTTGGGACCTATTTTTTTATTTTTTATTAAGCCTGTCAGACACTTCAACAAAATGACATTTCTGAGAGAATCATCATTTCTTGAACACAGCGGGGGCCTCATTCAGGTGCTTCCTTTTATTCTTTATTCCTCGTTTGAAAGAACAAAACAAAACAAATGTCATTACTCCGACAGTTTGGGAATTTCCCAATTAGGAAATCAAATCAAATAAAATAGAATTAAATAAAATATCCAGTGAAATTATATTTACTTAGGATTGTTGGTGTATTTTCTCTCTCTATCTCTCTCTTTCTCTCTCCATATATATATATTATATATACAGGACTGTCTCAGAAAATTAGAATATTGTGATAAACTTCCTTATCTTCTGTAATGCAATTACAAAAACAAAAATGTCATATATTCTGGATTCATTACAAATCAACTGAAATATTGCAAGCCTTTTGTTATCTTAATATTGCTGATTATTGCTTACATCTTAAGAAAACTTAAAAATCCTGTCTCAAAATATTGGAATATCATATGACAAAGTTTTTTTTTTTTTTTACTTGCATTACAGAAGATAAAGAACTTTATCACAATATTCTAATTTTCTGAGACAGTCCTGTATGTATGTATATATGTATGAA
Source organism: Fistularia commersonii (assembly GCF_037954325.1). Lineage (NCBI taxonomy): Eukaryota > Metazoa > Chordata > Actinopteri > Syngnathiformes > Fistulariidae > Fistularia > Fistularia commersonii. The sequence continues at coordinate 9,903,748 of NC_141313.1, read as the reverse complement.
AAATATATATATATATTTATGTGTAATTTTTTTTTTCTTTACTTTGTAAGGAAAAACATTATTTCGCCTGAAGTGAAAAATGCAAAGGAGCTTCCAGCCTGGGGATCCGTCATGGTCAGAGGTGTGTGTGTGAGTCTGTTTAGATATTTTAGCAACATATGATCCCTGTCACACCCCGTATCTCCCAGGGGTGCCTCGGCATGTTCAAACAAGGCAACACAAAACCGCAAATCACACACTCCTCTGAGGCATGGCTGTGCCGCTGGACTTAACTGACAGACCTGACCTGCCTTCGATAGAAAATAGTCAACAAAGAGAGTAATTGCACATCTTGAAGAATTGGCCGCGGGGGGAAAATGGGACAGCAGTACATGTGAAAAGCTTCATCGCTTTGCTTGAAAGTCTTTTGAAATGTCTTGCGAGAAGGAGCGGGACTATTACAGGCTGACTTGCCCCCACCTGGTTCAGAATGTGTTGAAAGCGCTAAATGATAGGGCTGGATGTGCAAAGCCCTATTTTCTAAACACACCACAAGTTGAAGCAAGAGGAAAACAGTATTTGGGTTTGCCCGCGGTTCCCCGATATCCTGGAAATAAAAACCTTATGAATGATAGGAAGAGGCGACACGGAAGGATCGAAATGAAATGTCACCGCAAGCCCGTTATCCCTGCGGTAACTTTTTCTGATACCTCCCTCTGGAAAATCCCCAGTGGTCGTTAGGGTCACCGAGCTTTCATGGTCCTCGGTCTGAAAGTCGATATCAAGTCAGTAACCCTTTGTTTGCTCTGGTTTTGCCAAAATGTGTGAATTTGACAATAGATGTTTGTATGTCTCTAAATGAGAAATAACCAGGGAGTGAAAGCTTGTCTTTATATAGTGTCGGAATGAAAGACTGAATGGTTGTATGTTATTGTAGCGTATGTCATGCAGGTGATGGTTTATTCTTGTCAAAATCTTCTTCTTGTGGCAACTGGACTTTAGTTTAGCAGCAGCAGCAACACATACAAGGACAAGACAGTGACAAGATTGATATTATGAATATGTATATAAATACAATTTCCTTTTTGCGGGGCGTCTTAGAACGTAACTCCCGCAAAATGTGAGTGTCCCCTGTATATATACAGCATTTATATATACAGGACTGTCTCAGAAAATAGGAATATTGTGATAAAGTTCTTTATCTTCTGTAATGCAATTAAAAAAAAAAAAAATTCATGATATTCTAATATTTTGAGATAGGATTTTTGAGTTTTCTTAAGATGTAAGCCATAATCAGCAATATTAAAATAATAAAAGGCTTGAAATATTTCAGTTGATTTGTAATTAATCCAGAATGTTATGAATTTTTGTTTTTGTAATTGCATTACAGAAGATAAAGAACTTCATTACAATATTCTAATTTCTTGAGACAATCCTGTATATATATAAATACTTTATATATACAGTGGACACTCACGTTTTGCTGAGTTACGTTCTAAGACGTTATTTTTCACAAAGTAGACAGGTGCTAATTTTGATGGTATTTACAGAAATATTAACCCTCAACAAACCTCACTCAACCCTTTACAAACCTCCTGCATACGCCTGCACTTTCTGCTAAATGCTCTACCATAATTTACTGACGTTTTCTTTCTTCAGAAACATCATTATTGGCAGTTGCTGCTTCTGCTTTTTTCTGGTTTATGATGGTTTATAAGCTACCGTGGCCCCTTCGATTGAGACACAAAAGTGGGCCGACCGAATCTTATCGTCGTCTCAATCTTGCAACATATTTTTGGCGTTTGTTATAGCTGCAAGTCGCTTGAGAGTGAGAACAGTCTCTTCAATATCGTCTTCTTCTTGTCGCTTCTCTTCCTCTTCCTCGCTGGCAGATTTCATCATCTCAGTGAGGTTCTCGTCTGTCAACGGATCCAAATGGCAGTCTATTAAGCCGTTGATGTTGTCAGACTCACGTCTCTTCAAAGAATGCATGCTAGCAAAGGAGATCTCATTTTTTATTTATTTCGTAAAATGAATTTTAGTTTAATTTTACTATACCTTTTTTTTCCATTTTTTTTCTTCTTAGGCTAGAATTTGGCTATTTCATCTTGAAAGAAAAAAAAAATACCGCAAAAAAAGCTCTCAAGAATGATAAATGAATGACAAAAAACATCTGCGAAGTAGCTAGGGCACGAAAGCCGAACCGTGAGGTAGTGAGGGTCCATTGTATATATAATATCGTAATATTCATATCAAACAATATACAGGAATAAAAAATGCGCAAAATGGCAATTTGAATATGAATTCACAGTAACTGATTAGAGTGAATTACTGTATAGGGTTATGGCATGAGATAGGAAAGATTTCCTATCTCATGTCTGCTGGAGAAGCTGCTCTGCTGTCTTCCCATTGCGAGGTGGAGGGGTTGGTTCGGGTTGTCCATAATGGAGATAGTTTCTTAAGCGTCTTCCTTTCCACCATGGTCTCAAATTTCTCCATCCTGAGACCAATCACAGAGCCAGCTCTCCCAACGAACCTCTCCGATCTGTGGGAGACTCTGGCGCTGATGCTGCTTCCCCAACACACAGCTGCAAAAAAGATGTTGGAGACAACAGACTGATAAAGATCTCCAACATCTTGCTGCATACATGGAATGTGGCGTTTGTCTCAACAGTAAATTATATGTGAATAACGGAGTGAATGGCTGTTTGTCTCTATAAGACATATGAATTTTATATGTGACTACATTTCATGTAAATAAGAGAGTGTGTATTTGTATTGGAACGCTACAGTTGCACATCTCACTTTATTGCATGTTTTTTTTACTAATTATTTTTATATTGTGTAACATATTGTCGCATTTTACCTTCCCCTTTTGTTTTTGTGTCCTACACCATGGTGACAATATAAGACTATTCCATTCTATGTCGCTGTATTACATGACAAAGGGAATGGTTGCATGTTCTGCTTCCCTATGTGCAGAGTAAGCGGTATAGAGAATAATAAACCTAATAAAGGGATCCCAGTTTATTTATGTCGGCCAACTTTCATTCATCATTTCGATCGGTTTCCACAAGGATTAATAAATTCCTGTCTCATCATCACTGTGTGCAGCAGAGCGGGGGACAAAAACACTGCATGAAGTTGACTTGCTTCCCGATTTAATAAACACGCTATTCAACGATCGCCGTTTTATATCAAAACAACATCTCGGTGTCATGTGAGCGCGATTTAGATTGACACGCGCACGATGGAAGGTCACGCCTTGTAAGAGAGCAGCCACGACTTAACACGAGGCAGCCGATTTATCAACGTCACCCCAACATTGAGTCAGAATCGTCCCAAAGAGCAGAGTGAACCCACGTTTTTTAAGGCATCTGGGAGGGTCAGAAATGTAATCTTTGTTTTTTCATGTTTTTTTCTTTTAAGGTCACATTCCTGTCTTTTAGTCAGATGAATTAGCATTCATCGGTACATCCATCTACTGTTTAGGGCGTTCTAGGTTGTAAAGTTCATCCTCAAATTCACAGTATATACAAAAAAAAAAGAGATATTTTCCTTTTGCCTGCAGTGTTTTTTCTCAATCGAGATAATTATGTTGAGTTTCCAGCCTTTGGAGAAATCACTGTGGGTGCCCGTGTTTTTTGCTAACTAACGCATAATTTGCCTCTCATTATTCCTCGGTGTCCGAAAAGCAAAATGTGGAAAACCGGTCAGTTATTTATACGACCAGAAATCTTCGCATATCTGCCGTTTTGTTGGAGAACTAGAGAAATGTAAAGTCAATGGTTGTATTTCACTATGTGACGTTAGTGAGAGACTGAATGGTTGTATGTCTCTTTTGAGTGCCGTGTGTGAATGAATGACTGGATATAAGTCTTGTTTTGTGCTTACAAATAATTAATATGAAATCTATTTATTCAATTAACTTCAACATCAGTGGAAGGTAGACATTTTCTTGCCCTGTGTGTTTGGACCCCCCCACCTGCTCGCACCATTCCTGCCCCAATTCCGCCGGTACAGATGTGGGTCACATCCGTTTTTGGCGTCTTCGGTGGCCCAGATTCAGTTCCAGGAGCACGTTTGACCCAAGTCAGTCAACGTCGATCTTCAGGCACGCAAGCCATTTCCAAAAATCAAGCCTTTTCCAATGTCAGATAAATCTGAAAGGAAATGTTTCCGGATAAACGCACCGTTGCCAGAGATGATTACTCCCAATGTGAGCATTCCTTGAGATTAACTTCAGGGAGTTTGTGACGCCTGTGCCAAATATACTGTAAAGGAAAAGTCAGGGAGGAGAAGCACAACAAGGACCAAAGTGGGTAAACTCATCTTGATCTCTCACAGACCAAAACAGGTGTTTCCACAGACTCAAGGGTCAACTTAACCGAAAGTACTTTCAGAAAATGTGTCTTATTATGAAAGTTTGAAAGCCGCGATTCATTCAAATACAGTATTTCCAACCTGTCCTAAGTTTGGACATGGCGATCCGGTGATTAGGGATGGCGAGAAGGTCTCTCGTCGGATTCCAACAGGTCGGCACTTTCTGCCTGGACTTTTCATGTTCTGTTGGTTTTTGCGTTTGTTTCCCCCCGGGTTCTATGGTTTCCTCCCAATAAATCTCCCGCAGTCAGTTCACTGGATACCCTGAATCGCCCAGGGGTGAATTGTTGTATGTCTCTATGTTATATGTCAATGAGAGTGAATGGTTTTATGTCTCTGAGATGCTAATGATAGGGTGAACAGTTGTACATTCCTTATATGCACCGCCTGTGGCCCTGCAGGTGAACGCTGCCTCTCGCCCCGCTTGGATAGCCCCCAGCGTTCACTACAAAGTATAGATAGTGAATGAATGAAAGAATAAATGTTTTGACTCTGTGACATTTATGCTTTCTGCTTTCAAGGCCAGTCAAGCTTGTTGGATCAGCTGAGAGGCCATAAGTGATAAATATATCAGCAAAAACTCAACAAACATTTCAATTTTTTCTTTTCTCCTCTCAGGGACATCACACACAGACACACACACACATTTGTTCGCCATCAAATTAAATGTGATCTGTCTCTCGACAGAAGTGAGGCTCAATTTAACAGAATGACGTTTTTGTTTGTTATTTTTGTGCCGTGAATAGTTCCTTTACAGTTCTGCCATGCAGCCTGCAGGTGTGCAGCGGGACGAGGGCCCGAAATTCCAGAAAAAAAAGACGGCGAAAAGAATTGTGAATCGGCAACGTGATCTGATCGTAATTCAGAAGACGCTTCCCTTTTTTTTTTCCCGGAGAAAAATGTGACCTTTGGAGAAATTTAGCTTTATATTACTGCACTCATTATCACAGAGTGAGTTTATGATCTCTGGTAAAAGTATTTTGTGTCGTTCTCGATCCGTCCAAGCAGACCGAGCCACCCTGGCTTGATTCTTTTACACTCAAAACAACTTTTTTTTTTGTCAATTCCTTAATCTAGTCATTCATTTTCTATACAACTTATCCCGCTGTCAGGGTTGTGGGGTGTTTACAGTATCACTGGGTAAGAGGCGGCGTGCACCCTAGACCAGGGGTCTCCAACCTTTACCACTCAAACAGTAAAGAAATCACCGAGAGCCACACAACCCTTTTGAAATTTAAAATGAATTAACACAGCAACATTATTTTTTTTGCCTTTATGCTATGTATAAACAAAATATGTGTTGGATATTTTTCAGACTGCGAAGAAAACAAAAATACATTTCTGCCCGCAACAAAACATTTGAACTCTGAAAAAGACATTGGACTGAAGGCCACTTTTAAGCAAAATATTTTAACGGCTATTTGAGTCCTTCTTGTACATATGAAAAAAAGCCAAACTTAAATTATCCCCCGGCAGCAAACCAGAAATATTTCAACATATTTTGTTTAGATGTATCAAGATCACCACAATCCTCAAATTGGAAATGACCTTTTAAAAATGAATGAAATAAAATAAAAATAAAATACAGTTCAATTAATTTAATTCATTTATTCAATATTTAAATTAGTCTAATGTCTTTGGACTGCGGGGGGGAAAAAGAATGGAAAACGAAGACCTTCTGGCGGTGAGGCTGAAGCACTAACCTATAGATTTTTACCAGCAGTATATAAATGCCAAGCTCGGAGTCCATACACCAACACACCCGCGGCGGAAACTCCGAAATTCTATAAAATGAACATGTGTGTATCAAAAAAGGGAATATCTGAAGGTGCTGCTTTGATCTGAGGGTGAGATCCACAAAGGTGTAGCTCCTCTCATACTCCTCACTGGTTTCCAGCCAAATGCATTCTATGATCTTCCTTTCTTATTCAATTTCATTTCATTCCCCCCAACGCCCAGGTTTTAAACTATTTAGTTTGTGTTACCGTCGCTGAAATTTATTGTTTTGATCCCTCTGCGTCTCTGACATATGAAATCCGGCAGGGTTTTCTTCCCGGAGATATACGCGCTCGACAAACATGGCGGGTTACGACGCAATTCTCAGTTTGGGTTGCGATGTTGTTTCATAAAAAGAATAAAAAATCAGAATTCAGCTTTGCCTCTAACCAAAGACTTATTTTTGGGCATCCTCAAAAAAAGTCATTAATTCATTTCTTATACCACTTATCCTGCATTTAGGGTTGCGCGGATGTCGGAGCCTTTCTCAGCTGTCATTGGCCACTGGATTATCCTCATCAATTTGATACTCACTTTCCAAAAACATATTTGCTGTTCTTTTGTTTATTCCATACTAAATGAGGTTATTACAAAACCTCCTAATGTTTTTTTTTTTCTTTCACGTCAACTGCTGGAACAGAGTGGTTTTCAAAGAGCCTTAAGTCACAGGAAGCCTCAAAAACTCTTCTGTGTTATCAAGTACTTGTTGCACACGCCTCTGCGGCGTGCACAGAAAGAGCAACAAAAGAAGGGAAGGCGGAAATATAAAGTGTGTAATTTGTGATTTTCAGTCCGTTGGAAGCAGAGTCATACACTTTTTTTGAAACCTATTCAAAATCTCGCACAAACAACTTTGCCGAAGAGAGTTGCTCTCACCCTGCTCCTTTTCCATACCGGCTTGGAGACGAGGTTGAATTTACCGATGAAGACTTTTGTCAGATATACGTCTTACGTTTATTCATTCATTCATTTATGCATTATCTATAGCAGGGGACGGGAACGTTTTTGACTGGGAGAGCCATAAAAGCCAACTATTTCTAAATATGTTTCGAGAGCCATATGGTATTTTTAACGTATAATAAAGTAAATATGTCTTACTTTCAATGCGACCTCTGGTGCTGCATGGATTTGTTCGAAGTGCTGCTTTATATTTGACCGTTTCATCGATGTAATTCTATCATCGCATATTAGTCATACCGCAGATCCAAGTGTAAATTCCTCTGTCCACGCAGCCTTGAATGCACGGTAATCATTGTCTATTTTTCTTTTTGCCATCTTTTCCGTTCTGAAGGTTGACGCTGATAAACTAGTTGGCTATCTGATAAAATTAATTTTTTCACCTTTATAATGACCCGGATGTGCTCGGAAGCCAATGGTTCCCGACCCGACCAATGGGTGACCCGTGAAATTTCATCTTCATAACTGATTTCTGACACAGTATTATGAAGAAATATAAAGTACTTTAAAATCTGTTCCAAACTGATTTTTTCTTTTTTAACGAAAAATTGTCCGGGAGCCATATGCCGTCACAGGAAGAGCAATACAGGACTGAAAATTAGAATATTGTGATAAAGTTCTTTATCATCTGTAATGCAATAAAAAAAAAAAAAAAAAAAAACTTTTTCATGATATTCTCATATTTTGAGATAGGATTTTTGAGTTTTCTCAAGATGTAAGCCATCATCAGCAATATTGAAATAATAAAAGGCTTGAATCCAGAATGTGTGACATTTTTGTTTTTGTAATTGCATTACAGAAGATAAAGAACTTTATCACAATATTCTAATTTTCGGAGACAGTCCTGGATATGGCTCGCGAGCCATAGGTTCCTGACCGCTGATTTATAGCGTGCATCCTGCTCTTGGGGTCACAGGGTTGCTGGAGCCGATCAATGGTTTGCCTTGTACCCGGTAGCCAGTCCTTCACAGGGCCACCGATAGCGATAAAAATCGGTTCATCCCCTCCCCTTAAGTTGATGGGGTTAATCGAAGATTTTATAGCACATCTGTTATCACAGTTGGTTGTAGATTTGCCAGTTTTAGCTGTTTATATTCGTACAGCTGTTAAATTGTGTTCCAATAAAGGCTCATTTGTGCTCACGTTACATTGGTAAATAGGTATGTCTATTTCAAGCAATGTCAAGCGTCACTGGCCATGTACTTCTGCATTTGTTGCCATGGTTGCTGAGCAATTTGTCCACTAGAGGGCAGTGCAGAGGGCAGAGCTGACTTCAAAGTCCTATCAGTAGATGCACGGCGGCATGCGGACAGAGAATTCTTCACCGCAGCTATACTGACACCGTGTCGTCCTGCTCTTTCGGGTAGTCGCACTTGAGCATTCTGCACAAGACTTGCGTTCATACAGGGGTGCGTTCATTTCACACCCCTGCTTTCCGTTGCCATAGGTGCTCACCTACAAGAGTTTAGAGTTGACTTCCAGGTTCCGCATTCCGTTTCAGATGGCAAATGGAGAATTCTTCTCCCGGGTTGATAAGAGGACATGTAGTCTTCCCCTTCACTGCTTTAGTGTTCACATGAGCATACAAGTCCCGGTAGTTCTGCTCCGTTTGTGCCATTCAGAAACCCCCCAAAAAAGAAGAACGCAAGAGATGAATGCATGCAAATTCAACATTGAGTATGAATGAGCCTTCAGAGTGCTATTTTAAATATTTGCTTTCATAAGAGAATGGAGGGAAAAAAAAAGACTTTTCAGGTTAGTCATGCAAGAAAGCCCATCGCATTCATGCTGACGAACAGCCTCATTGAGCTGATGAGAACATCCACACATACAATATCTTTATAATTTCTGTAAATTAAAGAAAGACTATTTTATCACTTGTCTAAATAGGAAACTGTAATTTTATAATGATAATCAACCAGTAAATCTAATCATCTACGCTACGTGATTAGTACGATCCACGTGATTTGCGCGTCGTGAGTCAACATGTAGATAAAGTGCTCCTGCTGTTACTGATACAGAAGAGAGAAGAACGCACTTTTTCCATGCTTAGTTTTTCTACTTCCTTCTCCGATCCACTCCTTTTGCTGCTCACCAGCCATGACAGAGTGTGGATGATACGGTTTCCACCCTATCTGCATGTGTGTATCGTCAAGGTCAAACAGCCATTGAGACACTTAATGTTGTAGGAACGACCGCGGCGGGGCCTTCTGTAGTACTTAGGCAGGTGTTTGTCTGGCGGACGTGATGCAACCTTGCACAAGGATGCAAGATCTGGCCGCAGGTGTACATTCAAGATGGTATCAAAAAGAAGCACATAATAACACCCCTGCGGTAATGCGATCATATCATCTGTTAACTCGCAAAATTATTCTGATTCAAGCGATCGGTCGTGTAATAATACATGAGCATTGATTTACAGCTACATTGAAATAATATAATCTTTATTAACAAATGTGACAAAAGCATCAAGACGTATTAGCTGGTGAGTACTGGTCTAATGTTGTCAAATGTACTGCTCAGTTCTCATGTTAGAAATTCCTAATTATTTAATTGCCGACTTAAATAACTCAGCATAGGTTGCCGAGTACTTTAATCATAATACAGCAGAGACTACGGAATTGTTTTCTAATTATCATAATGACTGTACCCACTGGAATGAATTGTTAATACTTATGTCAGAACGGTGTTGAAATCTCTAATCGGTCGTTTAATGATGTGGAAATGACTCACGTGATATTATCATTAAAACATGCAACATGTACTAGCAGAGTGATCTTCAGTGAATACTCAACAAATGGAGTCTTTTGTTCAATGGAATTGAACCTATTAATTGTAGCAAGGAATTCTTGGAATAGCTATGACAATTCTTCTTTATTTTTAATTTTATTTACAGATTAATCATCTATATGTCATATAGACATACAGCTATTCATCTTTTTATTCATACATTATATACACAGACATACATATTATTAAGTTATAGGTCGTGTATGACGAGGTCTGGCACATTTTTCTAAGTCTACATTCTTTTCGCAATCATGTTTATGCTATTTAATGCGGTAAACTAAAGCCACAGACACACACATATGGTGGTATGAAACAACTACAGAGTGTTCATCCCCGCATCAATTCATATTGGCAAATAATACATGAGAAAAAAAAAAATGATTGGTTGGGTATCATGTCATTTAGACTTCAGAGATGTTGTCGATTAGCCTCTAATCACATCTTATTCCTGGAAATCTATGCGGCATAAGGTTTTAATACCTTCCCATCAACACCAATAAACCCAGTTTTTTTGCTGACTTTTAATCCAGTTTTCTACTACATATATATGAGTTACCGAAAAATAATCTTTATATAACCCCTGTCCAGCAGGGGTTTTTCGTGTGTGTGCACTTCCTGCTTCAAGTATGAAGTCGTGGGAATCGGGCTGGAGTAAGACGATTCGTGACGAGATGGATCAATTTAAATATGTGTTTATTAAGCAAAGCTTCTTCGAAATTCCCGAATACAAAATTATCTAATACAGGAGCCCAGACTTATGCTGTTTCCCTCGCGTCTGCAGTAAACAGGTCTTATGCTTGGAACACCCAGCAAAAAGCACTCTTCTTTCCCTGCCCGGGTGTTACATACAGTTGTTACATGGATATTCATAGGAGGTGTACAGTTGTTTTCCACCCGTACGTTTTCTTTCCACTTTGCCCCAGTTCCTTCTCCATCTTTCTCCACTATCTCTGGGTCAGCACATCCCGTCCGTCTCACACTGATGTCTGAAAAGAAAAGAAGACAACCTGCTCTCCCTAACAGGTGTGACCTGAGAGAAGGAGTCCTTCTCCCCCTACAATCGCGAGCTGTTAATGCCACAATACGTCTGGCTCGCTCCCTGTGGGCGCCGACCCCTCACGTTGTTTGTCCGGGCTGCTGTTTGATAGGATTATATGTTGAGCAAAGCAAATGTAATGTCTACTTTAGGAGCAAAGCAAGTGTAATGTCTTCTTCAGGAGCAAAGCAAATGTGTTGATTTCTTTATTCCCCCTCTTGGCCTCTTCAAAAGAGGCCAACCCAAATCATAACAATCACCGCATTTTAAGCTGTGCATTTCTGGTACATAAAATCACTTCAAGATCACCCCTCCTTGTTGTAGTTGTCGTATATATAAGTGCGACCTTTCCTTTGGACTAACATATATTGTCCCTTTGGATCTCTTTCTATAGCGTTGTTGATTAAGTGAACGGATAATTGGCGAGCGCAAGGAATAAAGCAGTATCCGCGACAAATAAGCAATGTAGTACACACAGCTAGAAAAATAAGAATAGAGGCCACAAGAGCCTTGCATTTTCCAAAGACGTTAAGCTATGCGTCCCACATACTGGTATCTACTCCAGAGTGGCCCTTCATCTTTTTATTGAGCATCTGAAAAGCCATTAGGGATGTGGCCTTGAGTTGCTCACGTATGGCCGCAAATCCAGCCTCGGTATAGTTGCCCAACTTCTGTATGTTGTAATGTATATAATTAATACAATCTACGTTTTTGTTCGGGGTTACCCAAAGGAATATTGATTCGAAGCTTGCCGCCACTTGATTGACTAATTTGTATTTGTCTGGGACTCCTCTCTGGACTCCTATGGAGTCAATGTAAGTCGGATCTGTAGCCGACAACCAAGGTTCAATGTTGGCATCTCTCTTTTCACAATGCCAGTTCTTAGGTATTACGCTTAGATATGCAGCTATCAATTCTGAGGAGGAAATTTGCAGAAACGGGTAAAATGAGTGATACCAGAGCGCATAGTCCCGATGTACCTCTAAGGATCCCGTTGTATATTTTATCATCACCACGCCACCACCATACATCCGCTCTACTTACGGGAGTGAATCCAATTGTTCTCATTGTTCCTGTAAACTTAAAACAGGAAAAATTATTCGCAGCCTCAGGTTTGTCAAATATCAGGTTTACTTTAACGGTCGCGACTACCAGATGAGGATCAACATATCGTTGGCATGTTTTACGAGTAATGATGGTCGCGTCCATAACGGTCAGAAGACAGTCTGCCATTATATAGGTCGGTAAAATTTTAAGCAAGGGTATTGGGCCCATACAAACTACACAATCTTGTTCGGTTTGGTTTGCGGCTTGTTCCACCATTAGTAACCAATTATTGTTCAAAGCGGATACTCCTGTTACTGCCTTGAACCACTGATCCACCTGGTCTTGTGGTGTCAATACAAAATCCCCTGTCTACCTGGTCCTCTCCGGTACTTCCTGTCTGGTCATATTCAGTCGGTGACAGATCACGGCCTTATATCTAGGGTCCTTGCCCCATGTCTATGCGCTGAGGTAGAATGTAGTGCAGTTTGCCTGATCTGTTTTATAAGTTACCAATAGACCCCCTTTTGTTTGGGTCAAAGCAAAGCTTTCCCGAATTTTTACCGCAAGGCCTGTCGACCAACTAGACCAGCCATAGCCTCCAGTTTTAGAATTAGCCTATAGTCGCATATCAAGCATATTCGGTCCCCTAGCTACTTCCCGACTCCCCATAACTCTCAGAGCTAAGCGCTGAATAAGGGATGAATGCAGAGTTGTTCTGACTTCCTACAGGGATACAGATCACTACTCCTGTTACCGAGTTGGCTCTTTCTTGTCCACAGGTTATCGTGCTCCTCCTCGTCCTGACAAGATTTGTGGTCGTTGTACCTGTTGTCCGTGGGGGGTTCGTATATGTGGAATTGTTCGATATTGTTCAGATACAGAATACTAGAACGAAGCATACTACTACTGCACAGCTCATGATACAGCCTGTAACACACCTCCCCCTCTTGGAGTGGGTAGTGAAACGTTGGATAACTGCTAGCAGACACTAATTCCATTCTTTCCAGTTCAATTAGTTTAGTTTTCATTTTTCATTTTTTGAGATAGTTGCAATGTGCAGACAGCAACATAAGAAAACCCAGAAACGCAGTAGCTTACATGCCAGGCCAGTAGTTGAAGGTGGGATTTCGTGATGCATCGAGAAACTCCCTGTCTCGGCGCGAGATAAAACGTGGTACTACCGCGAGTGCCAACATCAATGTTTTTTACGTTTTTACAGGCCGACAGTAAAGGGGAATTATTGCTTCCAATGACCCTAAACTACAAGGCAGGTGTAGTAAATCCGCACTTTGCTGACGACACATGGACGGATTCATTCAAGTGAGAAGCATGAGCAGAACAGGCTGGAGTTGGCCATTATTGTTGTGGTCTACCCATACGCGCATGCCGATTAATGGCAACCTTGCTGAACATGTCCTTTTTTTGGTGTTGCATTTTCTCCTAGATGTTGGCTATTTTGCCTTATATGTTACTAAGCAACACTCATTGTCTGTAAACGTGTGGTTTTTGCCATTTTCTGCTCAGCAAGAGTGTGTTGTTAGCTAGTTCAGGATGCCGGCATGCACAGAGGACTGCATGACAAAAGAAGTGTCAAGGGGAACAACCAAATCAAATATTGAACAATATACTTTAAGAATAAGAACAATTGTAAGAAGACAATTGTTGTGTTATTTTATGCTATTGTCCAGTTAAAGTCAATGCTATCTCAAGCTATGCTAACTCGCAATATGTCGGCTTGCGTTCTGCTGACTTGTGTTTTTTATACTATTGCTGATACATGTGTTTTATACTTCAAATTTAGGCATTCTTATGGGATGTAGGAGTAAATAAAACTAGAAAAAAATGACATCTTGCATATATGTGTAAACTCACTTGCTAGCAGGAAACGCGAACTTCTGCGTTTTTACCCAAAAGCATCGTCATGGAAATGGAGACTTGAAAGAGAGAGCCCTTCTTGGTCAATGCTCTTGGGATTCTCACCAGAAGTCATATCGCACCACCTGTCACTTCAAAATTCCCTTTGATATTTCATTAACTTTGCTCATTAGATGTGTTTTTGGTTATTAATGCTACATATGGACTGTTGCGAGAGGAACTACGACTTACAGACGCTCACCTTTTCCCCCTGGACGGTGGAGGCTGGAAATGGAGAAAAGGTTAGTCAAGGTCTGTTCCCGCAGGTCCAATCTCTCAGCAAAATGGTGCGGTTGTCACTTTTATTTTAGCCCCAGGTCACACAATAAAAGGCCAATTACAGTCACAGGAGAGACTCACAAAAGAGGAATCCACATGAGAAATGATGAAACCCACAGGAGATTTTTTTTTTTCTTAAATACGTACCGCATCTGAGGCGAATGCATTGTTTCTGCTGGTTCTTACTCAGCCGCATCGTTTTGAGTTTGAAATCATTTTCCTTTTTTCCGCGGACGCCAACGCTTAAGTGATGACTCCATGCAACCAGGTGTGATTTTTGGCTCTAAACATCGAGATGCAAAGTGGAGAAAGGGCAAAAGACAAATGACTTTTTTTTTTTTTCATTCCTGCAGCTCTTGTTGATTTCTTTCCCGTCTCATTCGACATGTAGTCATTGGAGAAGCAAATCAACCTCTATGCAAAACGATCAATCATACATGGTCCACATACTCCTCCAGGGCATGGGATCACTCCTTCGAAGACAGAATTGGCCCCATACCAGCCCCTATACCAGCCATTTTTCTCAAAATGGAGAGACCGTCACTGAACAGAGTAGGGGGTCTGTATGTAAACCTTTGGCCTATGTACAGTGCTGAAATTCGTCCCAAGACAGAAGACACACTGGTACGGGATCCATCTGCACCCAGAAACCGCTCCCAGAGTAAGAACTGTGAACGTTCTCAGTCATTCAGGTCATGTTTGATCCTCGACATAGCTTACCATGGCAACTAGACTTCTTCTTTTCAAGGTGCTTTTCACTAATTCAGAACTAGAGAACAAGTTTACCTCTTCAAAGCTGAAGAAGTCTCTTGGATGAGAGGTGAAAGTTCTTCAAGAGGCAAAATCAAGTCCAGTTGTCATGACAACATTTGTCGAGGATCAGCCTAAACCGAGACTACAGCCCGAGCTTCAGCCCAAGTGAAATAACTGCTTTTCTTTCCTTTTTACGCAATCTACACTTTAGCCTTACAAGTACATGTTGAGATTCCAGCTCAGGTGAGTCCTGGGTTTTGTACCTTTGTTTGCGAAGCATTGCACACATTAATGCAACAACCCCAGTCAACATAGATGCTGCAAACCTACTCACTCTTTAACATAGACAACCTTTTAAACTTAAACTAACACCCAGGCCCGAAAACAGCGAGTCGCGGTCGTGTATCTGTCTCCACGCATGTTTACGATCCACGTGTCGGATCCATCCAGAGGTTGACATGACCAAGTGAGGTTTGAGCGTTTGTCCGTGACAAAGGTTGTGGGTCGCTGAAGGGACAGCAGCTGCGGGTTATTCTTTCACGCTCTTCTGCAGTGCCCGTTCTACCCTTTTGAACTTTTGGCATTCTCTCGTGTCCACACCTGTTCAAGGCAGACATGATATGTGGCGTGTTTTTAACCTGTCCAAAATAAGATACAATCTGACATTAATGTGTCTCTAGTTGCCACACTTAAATAACTGAATGACAGTTTGTCTTTAAAAAAATCTTCCAGTGTATCCAGGATCACTCTGTAATTATGATTTTAATACTATATTTCAAAGACATATTTCCTTGTCCTATTCTTTGATTTGAGCATTTATAATTTATTTTTATGATGTTTTTGTCTAATTTATATTCCGTATCTTTACAATATTTACTTATGATGGCCATTTTTTTTAATTTTATGCATGTCTGTATTTGTTTCATGTATGTATCTATTTTTGAATGTATTTTGTAAATTAGTTGGCTTAACCTAGTGACTTAGGCAGGATAAGAGCAAAATTATAAAAATAGTTGAAAAAGAAATTTATAATAGTATCACATAATACCACTACTACTTATAATAAAATAATCTTCTTCTTCTCCTTTCGGCTTTTCCCTTCAGGGGTCGCCAGAGCGAATCAACCGTCTCCATCTAACCCTATTCTCTGTATCTTCTTCTCTCACACCAACGACCTCCATATTCTCTCTCACTACGTCCATAAATCTTCTCTTCGGTCTTCCTTGAGACCTCCTGCCGGGGAGTTCCAATTCCACCATCCGTCTACCAATTGATTCTCTATCCCTCGTTTGTACATGATCAAACCCTCTCAGTCTGGCTTCTCTGACCTTCCCTCTGAAACATCTAACATGTGCTGCTCCTCTGATAGACTCATTCCTGATCCTATCCATCCTGGTCACTCCCAAAGAGAACCATAGCATCTTCATCTCTGTGATCTCTAGCTCTGCCTTCTGTCTTTTCATCATTTTAACTGTTTCTAGGCCATACAGCTCGCTGGTCTCACCACACCTTTCCGTTCATTCTGGCTGATAGTCTTCTATCGCATAGTAACCCTGACACTTTTCTCCATCCAACCTGCTTGGACCCGTCTCTTCACCTCTTTTCCACACTCTCAGTAAGCTCTGGACTGTTGACCCTAAGTACCTGAAATCCTCCAACTTCTTGATCTCCACTCTTTGTAGCCTCGCTGTTCCACCTGAGTTCCTCTCAATCCCACACATATATTCTGTCTTGCTGTGACTAACCTTCATCCCTGTCCTTTCCAGCGCATACCTCCACCTCTCTGGATTTCCCTCAACCCGTTCCCTGCTCCCACTACAGATCACAATGTCATCTGCAAACATCATGGTCCATGGAGATTCCTATCTAACCTCATCTGTCAGCCTGTCCATCACCACTGCAAACAAAAAGGGGCTCCGAGCTGATCCCTGATGGAGTCCCACCTCCACCTTGAACTTCTCTGTTACGCCGACAGCACACCGCACCATGGTCCCACAGCTGGCATACATGTTTTGCACTCTAGATTTCCTCAAACAATTCCGGAGTTTCTCTCTTGGCACCCTGTCATATGCTTTTTTTAGGTCTACAAAAGCACAATGCAGGTCCCTCTAGACTTATCTGTACTTTTCTAGCATTCTCAAAGCAAATACTACATCTGTAGTACTCTTTCAAGGAATTAAGCCATACTGCTGTTCACAAATGCTGACTTTTACTCTCAGTCTAGTTTCTACCACTCATTTTCCACATTCTTCAGCTCTTCAAAGTACTCTTTCCGTCTTCCCATCATTCTTTCATCATCTGTCAATACCAAATCAAGACCAAATCTGGCCATCACTTCTTCATCCCCTCTATTACCTGCACCAACATGCCCATTGAAGTCTGCACTATTTACCACTCTCTCTTTTCTGGGGATACTCTACATCACTTTATCTCGCTACAACTTCAGGCCTGCTCCTTCTCTGCATCATGTTGACCAACTCTATCTTTTCCTGTCATATTCCCAATATTCAAAGTCCCTTCTCTCAGTCTCGGACTCTTGCCTTTCCCCTTCCTTTTCTGCTTCCGAACACACCTTCTTCCTGTCCTTCTTAGCCAAGTTTCCATTGGTTCCCTGTAGGTCAACGGTACCAATGGCGGGCATTTAATTCCTGCGCCTCGATCGATCTGGCTTGATCTGGTTATTAGGGTTTGATTCGCATGTGTGGTTTGGCAATAGTTTTACGCCGGATGCTCTTCCTGATGCAACCCTCTGCATTTATCGGGGTTTGGGACCGGCTCAGGGCGACACTGGCCCGTGCTGCCCTGTACATACATACATATGTATATATATATATATAAAATGATAACAAAATGAGAACAAAACAGATTTGTCGTTCATACTTCCCATGATTACGAAAGAGAATTGGCCATCTAATTGAATACACCCAAAGATCCACTACAGAGAAAAATAGATAATAGTAAACACATTTTCATTGAAAGCAGATGAATTATTAGGGATTCCAGAGATGATGCCTTACATTTTGCAAGCGTATCAGTCTAAATGAGCCACTATTTATTTCTTAAAGACGATCTGTAAGCCTTTGCTGTACTTAATAGTTGGTCGGAGATAAACATCGAGAAGAACTGAGGTGGGGTTGGGAGTTGGGGGGTTGCAATAAATTACCTTATCACACTCAGTATTCATCGTAAACCCATTTTTACGGAAACCGTTTCTACGGCGGCGCAACAGATCACATCCTCACTCGGTCCTTCAGCCTTTACTGTCTATCTATTACTCTCCAGATGAATGTGGCACTGTTGTTTGTTTCCTGATGTTGGCCATAAATCTGATGTGAAATTGCCAATGAATACAACTGTTGTGAATATGTTTCACAATGCACCGCTCACGCACGGCTTCGTGTCAGATAGGGTCGGTTTTGCACTTTAACAGCTGCAGGCAAAAAGACAGAAAATCAATTAATAGAACGGGTCTTCACAGTAATTGCTGCAATTAACATATGTCGACATACATGAGATCAAGCCTTGTGAATCCTTTAGCAATCACATCGTCGTTTCTAATCATAGCCACGGTCCTAAAAACCAACGCCATTGAAAATGTCAGCGTTAAATGTCAACTAACCCGAGCGTTTTTCTGATCAACCGCGTATTCGACATATCGAGGGATTCGATGTGTTGAATCTTGTCAACATTTTATTTACCACACAGTAGTCTAGTGACAATTTCCATTTCTGGATCCCACTCTTTGCTCGACAGAGAACCAACGTTCTCCCTCGAGAAAGCAGTTTAATCTCAGCTCCCGGCTTAATCTGGACGGCCTTCTGTCTCGACTGGGGAAAAAGAGAGAGAGAAAAGGACGGAGAGGGTTTTAGAGGGTTGGGAGGAACAGGCACGAATGACCTCTTACTCCTGGTACCGGTAGCGCTGACAGTTACATGGTAATCGTCGACATGATACAATGATAGCTTTAACATTCAGAAAGGCAATAACAATGATGGACGGCTTAGCGAGATGCTGCAATAGAGCTTAACACGCCCCTCCCGGGAACCTGCGAAAGGCTCAAGGACTCAGGAGAACACATACTTCTACTAGTGTCATGCACGAATGATGGGACAAGAGTGCAGACAGGATAGGGCAAGTGGGAGGAATCGGAAAGGTGCATCATGGGATGTCCCTCAGCAGAGTTAGCCTCTGGCAGTATAACCACGGGCTAGCGTAGCGCTAAGCCCATCACTCAGAATGTAATTTGATGAGACAGTGTGAGTAATGCAAGTAAAAGTGATAAACGTTCATTTATTTTAATGGATGTGACAGTTGTGACTTTGCCGTGGCGTCTCAGTTCTTGACCATTTCCATTAACGACATGTATGTATGTGTGTGTGTGTGTGTGTGTGTGAGTGTGTAAAAGTTCCAGAGATTTTATAAATTCTGATTCTGCGAGTCGTTCTTCTCTTAACACAATTCACTTAAATTGTGTTGAATTAAAACCGGCATTTCCTTGACTTCTGTAAATTACTGCCGCGTAAAGCCCATTGGAATCGTTTGCTTAATCACGGTAACAGAAAGACATACAGTACGAAAGCACTGCAATCATCTTGTTGTCGGACGTTAGTAGCGTAACCCCTCATCTTTGTCGTATTTCACTATTTTTATTTTCTTCAACATTTTGTTTTTGTCATTTTAAGCGTGAAGGGTCGAGACGTTTGCTTCGGGCGTTGGAAAAAATAAAAGCCTTCACCTGCAGCGCCATCCTCTTCGCATCTCCGCCGCTGAAGTGCAAAGTCGATGGTGCGGCGATGATGTTTCCTCGCGCTGATGTTTCCTCACACTCCCCTGAAGGCCTCGCCCCTCAAATCCAAACACCCCCCACCTCCCTCACACTCTTTGGCGTGACCAGCAGCGGACTCCACCGTTTCTCCCCCCCTCTTCTTCCTCTTCTTCTGCCGGCATATAGATCGGTATTCATTTCACATTGAATCCGAATAAGTTTGAATTCATATCCAGCCACGTTATTCCCTTTTTTTCCAGGGTTTTAGTTATAAATATGTCAGAAATGAAGACTCTAAATGTCGTAATCTCCGGGTAAAATTAACGAGGGATGTGTAATACTGTTTAAGTTTTAATACTTCCACTATTTAAAGTGACACCAAAGACCCCCTTTCAAATAATGACTCAGCTCAATCACTTTCCACCTCATTCGCTTTCCAACCTTTTTCTATTTCGCCTTTTTATCTATTGCCCCCTCCCCTTGGGAATGTCTGCTAACCCCCAGACTCACCTTCTCAAGCATTTTGAAGGATTTTTTTTTTTTCCCCCTCCGAATTACTTCGGGTAGATAAGGTGTCAGAAGATGTTGAGTAATGAAAAGGTGCGGCAACTACTCCCAGACTGTCTCTTCATGAAGCTGCATTGGCAGCAATTTGTTTTTTTCTTTTTGGCACCAGCAGCTTAGGCTTAGGGCGACCCCACTCAACTCCTCTCCTCGTCACCCCCCCAGACATCGAGCTCTAAAAGACACTCTTAAACCGTGAGGTATGTCTCACCCCGGAGGCGATATTCTCATTTAAACTGTCACATATTAAAAAAAAAAAAAAAAAAAAAAAGCACGGCTCTCTTACCGTGTAACCCCCCACCGCCACCACCACCACCAATCGTTGCCATCTTTCATGGTGGTTTTATGGAGCCCAGACCACTCCGGTGGGTGGCGGACAGTGCATTTTACAAGTAGGCCCTTCAGTAGTGTCCTCCTTGGCTCAAAGCACCGCCTTACACCAAAAATTATGATGTTCCGTTTATAGAAACCATTAATATAATACAGAAACATTTATTGGTGGCACAGTTGTTGGGAGCGTTACAGCAAGAAGGTTATTGGCTCATTTCCGGGCGTGGGGGGGGGCTTTATGTTTGTTTCCATGTTCCCCCTGTGTCTGCCAAGGTTTCCTCAGGATTTTCTGCTTCCCTTCCACTCTTTACAAATGAGCAGCTGGTTAATTGGAGACCCTAAATTGTTCAGAATGAAGGAGTGAATGGTTGTATGTCTCTATATATGGCCCTGTTATTGACTGGCAACCGATCCAGGGTGAACCCTGCCTATCATCCAATGACCATTGGGATAGACTCCAGCCATCCTACAACCCTGAGTGCAGGATAAACGATAGAGGCAATGAATGAATGAATGAATGAATTAATGAATACACTGTTACGCGGCGTCATGTCGCAAATGGGTATCTCATTTTGCAAGAGTTAATGTTGCAGGTTAAGTAAGAAACTCCATTAACACGGTCCATCAAGTCTCCCCACAGCAATGCCACATGCATCACATCAGCACGAGCATCAATATGAACCCAATAAATCTAAAAACAAAAATCAAAGTAAATAAATCAATTTTACTCACCAAAATGTGATTATTTGAACAAAACATGCATTGGCCTTGCTTTTTTCAAGAAGAGTTAGGTTAATGTGAGGCTGCGAGCCAAGTAACTGTACAAGTTACTGAGCTGAAAGTGCCGCTAGTGCTAGCTGCAGGGTTAGCCTTTCTTTGCAATGTCCAGCTTTTCTTAAAATGCCCGTAGTATATCTGCTAACCTAGTGAGCTATTCTGCCATAATGGAGCTAGAAATGCCACTAAAACTATGCAAACACTTTAGCTAGCCCTTGCACATCACTAGCTCTGATTGGTCCACTCCTTGGCCAGCAAAGTGGAATATAGTTAAGTAAAGTAAGCGCGGACTAGCGAGACGTACAGGAAATCTGATCGGTTAAAGCAACAACTTCATTGCAATTTCAAAATCAAGGCCTCAAGGCAGAACCCCTTTTACCCCGGTAACACATGATAGCTGAAATATGATTGGATAAAAACTTTAACATTAGCAGACACTGCTTAGAAGCAGCACCGCCAGAAGAAAAGCTATGAAATAAAGTGAATATATCCAATGGGAAAAATGTAAAATATATCAGAAAAAAATCAATTTAAATATTTCAATTATTATATTATATTAAGGCCTCTCTGGTCCTGTACCTGTAGTGTCAAGTCAGCTGTTTCCTAAGTGGCTTTTTTTTTCTCTTATCGGTTTTATTTTTGCCGGACTTGGTTCAGAGACTCCGTGCCGTGACCGACCGGCCGGCATCTCTTTGTCTGCCTTTTATATTTTTGTGCGATCTGACTATCTGGCTGCAGAAGATTGCCTGCCTGTCTATCAGGCTCTCCTCTCATGATACGATCTCTGTGATCTGTTCTTCGCGTCGCTGAAATTCCCTGGGCTGCCTGGTGCCGTCTGATTTGGACCTTCCCTCTCTCCCTCTCCCTCTCCGTCTGTCTGTCTGCGTCAAACCCAAGTGCCCCCAATTCTCCTCCACGTCGCCCCGCTCGTGGCCCACCGAAACATCCCACGACGCTTTGTCAACTTCAAAGAAAAAGGAGATGAACTTGTCAAACAGGAATAGGCCCGGGACAAATATGAACGACAGCGCGGAGTGTGGAAATCCAACCCGTCGGGAAGGCGGGGAGGAGGAAAAAAAATGGATTTTGGAAAAGATAAAGCTTAATTCCACAAGGCGTTATATCACAAATCATTCCACTTTGCTAACTCGCGTGGTCATACATATTGAAATGAAAAACTTCTTAACGCCATACTGCAGTTAAATTAAATCAGAGGAAAAGAATCCAGGGCTAAGGATCATCATTTTTTTATGCATATTTTTGTGCAAACACAAAGAGCAACAATGAAACCGCACGAACATACACTTAGGGATGTATGAGAGTGAGGTGGACATTGTCAACAACTCGCCATGTTGAAGCCGTCAAGGAAATGCTATTCTGCAGACCATGCAAGTCAAGTCGAGATTTACCCCAAGCAGAGCGAGCAGTTGTCGCGAGGGAAAACTGCCCTTTACGGGTACAGAAACCTAAGACGGTCTGCCTCGACTGTTGGGGTGGAAAGAGAGCGAGCAAGAGGTACAAGGCGATCGAGACGGACAGGCGGTACGAGGGTTGGGTTGTAAAAGAACGAATGATCCCATACTAGTATTAACAGTAGCGCTAACAGCTATAAGCTAATAGTTGACATGATTCAATATTAGCTTTAATATTCATAAAATAGATAACCATAATGGATGTCTGGTGAGAAGCTACAGTAGGTCAATTCAACCTGCGAATTTAGAGAACCCAAGGATTCGGGAGAAGCAGTGAGGCTACTATCGTATCAGATGAAGGAACTTGAGTGCAGCAAAGGAAAAACGGGAAGAATAAGAGAAGTGCATCTTGGGATATCCCTCAGAAGAGTAAGCCTATGGCAGCATTAACTGAGGGCTAGGCTAGCACTAGCTGTTAGCTTTCTTAAAAAGGAATGTTTTAAGCTTAGTATCACATATTCACTCCAAGTAACACTAATAAAAATAGGAGACACAATGGACACAGATTAATCTGAGTACCAAATTTCATTTCAGTTGTAAGTGACATAATAGAAAAAAAAACATAGCTTAGCATATAAAGAGCAGCTATATGGAAGTATTAGCAAGTGCAAGCAGCTATTGAAGGCCCGATGGAATCAATTAGTGTTTGCTGAATATGCAATAACTACATATGGAAATTGTTAGCAGCATGTTTGTAATTAGGATAAAAAAAATGATAGGAATGTTAATAAGCATGTTTGTGTCAAAAGTCAATTCATATGTTGGGCATTCATCAGCTCCTCACAGGCCAGTGAACGGGACTACCCCCCAAATCTGTGATTTGTGGAATAATTATTGAAACGACACGGTTCTGCAATGTAAGCAAATGTGGACAGTTTATATGTTAGCATTTCTGCCTGCAGGCATTAACATTTATTTCTTCCTCTTTTTTTAAAAACAAATTGAACACAGATGTGCCCAAAGGGCTACACAAACCTGGGAAAACACCGAGCAGGTCGGATATCGGAGTGCACATTTTTTTGTGAGAAGGTCTGACTTTCATGATTATATCTTTTCCCCGCTGGAATGTTTTGGTCGTGATTGTCTAGAATGCCCTCCGCACGGCCTTCGCTTTGCCCCGGGCTTAAAAATTAGACACAATGTCTTTTTTACTACTGGAGTGCCCTTTTAAAAAATGGTGAAAGAATTTTCCGTGACGATTTTTTTCTCTTTTTTTTTTAGATTAAGTTCTTCACTGGAAACACTTGCACAGCAAGAATGAAACATAAAGTGCATGAGTAGATTGATTTTGATAAATAATAAAAACAACAATGATGATAATAGTAACAATAATAATGATTATAATAATAATAGCATATTAAATGTCCTACTAATAATTATAAATAAACAAATAAATAAGAAATTACTGTGTGTTAAATTTAGGGACAGATTTGGTCCCTCAAAGGATTGAATTTCTACTTTTTTATCTTCTTTAACATTGTCTGTTGAAGCCTGTGTTTATTATGAACAAGAAATATTTTGGTGTGATGCTTTGCTGTTGGATTCTCCCGAGATAGAATTATTCGGAAATGTCACAACAGAGTTAATGTTAACAGATTTTCAGGGGATTTTTTTTTTTTTTGTATTCATTTTCACCAAAGCTTCAGAAAAAACAAAGCCTGTGTTGAGATTTGCTTACACTCCATGATTAGAAGATGGAAAAAGAATTAATGGAGATCGGGGACGTCGTTCTGATCAGCCGGCTGACCAGGTGGCCCAGCCGTCTGCCAGAGCGCTTATTCAAAACCCGGGCACTTAAACACATGAAACGCTGCACTCCGAACGTGCTGGATTAGAGCCTAATAGATTCATTTATTGTTGAAAAGGAATCAAAGAAGAGAATTCGGATGGAAGCGCTTTCAGTTCCGCTCTCTCAAAACACACAATTAAAAACCCTCCGTCTTGACGTGCCAGCCACAATGTGCCGCTAACGGAATTTGACTCGGTTAATTGGGGGTGATGCATTACAAGTATTATCACAGCTGACACGAGAGGTGCGGGACAAACCGAAACAAGACTTCACCCTTAGTGAAGACGCGAGTGAACGGATTACACAACCGTAGCCGCAGAGCAGAGGTCTCGCTCAAACAATATTTTATTTTCCCTTCCGACGAGGTCCATATCTGATTTGTCAGGGGTAAATTACCGACTTCAATGCATTGAATGAAATCCCCCCTCCCGTCCTAAACGCGTTGTTAGATACTGAGTAAATTCACAGTGAACACATTTTCACAGTGGGGCTCGAGTTGTGCAATCAATTTTAATGATTATCAGTAACTCCGCTATTCATTACGTTTCTGATGTAATGAATAGCTGGATGAACGGAATCGTACGGGGATAACCGGCTGTGAGGAATGCACCCGTCAAGATTGTTTACAGACCAATTATTGTTCTCCTGCTTTAAAAAATAGCATGTGTCAACCCTTCGGGCGATGCGTTATCCCTGCTTGTATAATATAATTGCTTAATATAAATATTATTTTTTTGGGTCTTGGCAACAATTGCAATGCTGGGTTTTGAAATGGAATGATTTATATTGGTAAAATTATTGGATTTATTTTAATTAACTGAGCGCTTAGGGCTTCCACTTCACAGCAGATCCGCGATTCTTTTCTCGCGTCGTCGTCTCACAGTCAACCAATATGCAGTAGGTTCACTGGAAATCCCCTATTGAGTGAATGTTTATATCTCTATATGACACGTGAATGGTGGTTGGGATAATATCCAGCACCCCTGCAACCCACCCTGCACAATAGCGGCATAGAAAATGAATGATTGAATGAATTTTCCTTCACTTTACAAAGGCTATTATAAAGTGCTTCAATACAATGTGAGTTGAAATCTTTCAGCTCTTATCTAGAACAATCATCTCCTCCGCGCCCGGCCTCTGTTGTTATCGGAGCTGAAAAAAAAAAGGAAAATGATTGCAGTTCTTTAAGTTACAGAATAAATCTATAACTTTCTCATCTCTGTATAATAACCAACGGGCCTCACGGCGAATAAATCCATTTTACAACGGGATTTTGGTCGTAACAGCTGCAGCCCAGAGGACATGTAATAAAGGTGTCATTGTAAAACACACTTCTAATAAAATGGATAATATTAAGAGATAAATTAAAGATCAATAACACAGATAGTAGAAAGATGAGCGAAATGGAGTGTTTCATGGAAAGTAAAAAATAAGAAATAAACTTCACAACTGCCACAGATGATAAAACAGGGTTGCTTTCACAGCAGGTACCACAGATCAATCTAAATGCATTGGATATGACTAATATCTAGGTTTTTAAGACGGTGATTCAATTTCTTCAATCCAAAAATTTCTACATCCGCTAATCTTTCTTTCATGGGGGTTTTTTGGCAAAAAAATGCTCTTTTTTTTCTCAAATTATTTGAATAACACGTCCCTTAAGGTTTTTGGTCGTCCGGGTGACGTCCAATCATCGTCAGATCTTGTTGCGTCTTCTGGACAGCGGGAGTTTCTCTCCTAGAACACGATCCTCCTCTCATCCTAGAGGTTTCTTCTACAATCTGCCCAATGGTCACCTCCGACCCCAGCTGTTATATCCGGGAAACTCCCCTCCTTTGAACCGTACAAGCCTCTTGAAGGAAAGGAGGAAACAAAATCCAGCTGCTATAATAACTGGGGACATTTGCAAATGTAATTCCTACCCTTAGCCACACCCTGTTTGAAGAGTTTTGCTTTCAGTGCACGGAGCTTTGACGACTTCCCCTCTTAAAGAATCTTACTTCCTGGTCACTCAGCCACATCTCTGATAGTTTCTCTTGCTTTGGAACAAAAATCTGGGAACACCGACGGCTCCTCAAGTCGTGCTTGGATCTGAATCCGCGACGGGTGCAGCGTCTGTATGGGGTTGGGAAAGAAACGCGTTTGGAATTAACAAAACAAAACGAAACAAAAGATAAATAAATAGACGTGGCAGTAGTTCAACCACACTTTTCGAAGACGTAAATGTAATTTTATTTTATTATATATAATTTAATTTGATTTGAGATTCATTTATATATTATATAATATATTTCATCTATTTTATATACAATTTATTTTGTGGCAGGGTGCCATATTATGAGGAACTCTAACAACGCCCACGATCCTGAACTGCAAAATCGTGCAACAAAAGTACATACAGTACTATATATACATACCACACACATACAGTTCTGTACCACTATGTTTTGTGCTGTAAAGTATTGATTCCAGGATACAAAGAAAACATAGAAAACAAATCTTTACTGAAAAGGGACGGAAAGTTCATTTTTCTAAACCAAAGCTGCAACGAAGGTACTCGGAAGTACATTTGTACATTTGATTCTGAAATTAATGTTTCAGCGACTCGCAACTCTGCACCGCCGAAACACCCTCATATTAAACTTCTCAGCTTCGTAACGTGTTCCCTGCCGCATTTTCACAAGGATGTGATTAATATTTCCCCCCAATTAATCAATGATTTATTATTTCAACTCCCACGATCCATCCAATTTTAATTGTCGTGTTGAATTTAATGAGCAGATCTAGGAATTAACAGCTGCAGCGGCGGATGTAACTGCGCCTTCCGCACTCTGCCGATCTTCCAACCCAATAAGCGGGAAGATCCGGCGTCCCGTCGAGCGTGATCGTCCGTCCCCTCCGGAGACGACTGACAGGCGAGGGTAATCACCGGTCAGTCGATGGGATGATCACTGACCTACCAATCAATCAATCAATCGGTCTCAGACTGACACAGTCTCCTCTAGTCCAGTTAGGGTTTAGCTGCTTACTTCAGCTGTCTGAGCTCCTTTAACACACACAAATTTTCCTCCTCCTCCTCTTTTTCTCTCTTTTCCCCCCACTGACTCTTTCACCAACACAACCCCCCCCTTCCTCTTTGCCATCATTATCAGGCAGAAAAGATGGAGAATGACTTCCCATGCATCCCAGCTGGCGTTTCTCCTCTTCCTCGCCACGTCTCCGAATCTCATTCCCCCCTCCGTGAAGGAATAGGGGATGTGTTTTAGCTTGTCACGACAGTTGAGCCTCTCTTCACCTGCTCACACGTCCAGACAAGGGAGCAGGTGTCTGTCGGAGTCAGCAAGCCGGGCCTTGTGTGTGTGTATGTGTGTGTGTGTGTGTATGTGTGTGAGGTGCTGTGAGGTATTTGGCTGCCTCTGACTGTCGGTGCTAAAAATGGAAAGAATGCTTTTGGAAGATAAAAAACCTCGCTCTGAGGGAGTGATGTCTTGGGATCACGCTTTGTGTGTGTGTGTGTGTGTGTGTGTGTGTGTGTGTGTGTGTGTGTGTGTGTGTGTGTGTGTGTGTTGTGAGCTGTTGCTCAGTCTGCACAAACCATCACCAGCAATAACTGTCAGGCTTTCTATAATGAATGCGTGTGGAGCAATTAAAAAAATTGTAGAAATGAAAAGCACACCGAATCCCGTGTATGGATATATTTATATATACGTACAGTAAATAAAACCCTCCATCCATCCATCTTCTACCGCTTATCCTGCACTCAGGGTTAACAGGTGCTGAAACATATCCCAGGTGTCATGTGGCGAGAAGTGGGGTTCACATAGAAATCCATCCCAATGTGTCGACAGCGCGACAAATAGAGAACTTTTCCCTTAACGTCCCTTAACATTAGAAACCCTTTCTCGTCATTTTGCGTCATGTCTGCATCATCATCGGTATCTGTATGTAAATCTGACCAAAATAAAAACACAATTTGTATTTTCATAATCTTGGAAATGAGAAATCATTTTCCTCCACTGACACTGCAGTGGGAAACAGACACTTCATGCTGAATGCATGAAAGAATTCCAAATTTTCAGAAATGTCAAACTTTAATTTTGTCTAAACATTAGAATGTGAATCATTTTGGTTCAAGCAGATGGATTATGAATTACAGTAATGTTCAGACAATTCGCTGGTTCTTCCTCACACGCTTTGAACACTGCAGTGTAAACAATGATGTGGCTAATTTATGGATTTTTACAGGCTAACAAGCTTTATGCCAGCAAAATATTTTATCACATTGGACCAAATGACACACAGAGGCTGCAAAATTTGCACATGTGGTTTACACAAGTGAGAACAACAACGAAAGAGAGACTAAGGAAGTATATGACGTAGGAATTCTGAGGCGTTTAAATTTCAACATTGAAGAAGATGACTTTTATTGCGCAGGATAAAAATGAAGATAGCGATAAATGACCTTTCCTGGTTAGCTACTGTATTTTTAATTTTTTTTTAACTGGACATGTTACAGGGAATTTTTAGAAAAACAAGATTTATGGTACGCATTTAATTAAAAGTTAAATAATCCTTCAGTGTTAATATCTCATGTTACAAATGGACACGGTTTATAGATAAGGGCTTCCTGTATATGCTCACAGTTTTTTTCTTTTCAAATTCAGTGGAATTTGGCTTATATTCAAGTGCACAAAATAATACGGATATTATGGTATTTGTCATCTAGTCAATGGAAAAACTACTTTGAGATGTAATGGCTCCATAAGTGTATTTTTTTTTTTTTTTTTTAATGTGCTATTAAAGTGATGCTCTTGAAGCAAGAGGTCTCCAGGTTGGGAACGGCTTATTTTGTGTCAAGAGTTCCTCTCCTCTCCAAACACCGTTCTGTCCAGGACCAGGTCCATTTTGGAGCCGGTGGATCTCCACTGTGGCTGCTTGTCGTTACACCGTTTGCTACGAGGCGGCCCCTCGCGTACACGTCTGCGCTTTGGTTTCTGGAGGCGGCGGATGTTTGGATGGAAATTGCACAAGTCGAATTCCGCTCCTTTCATCCGAAATCACAATATATCGACGCTCTGATGATAGATAGCGATTTCAATTCTGAGACTCCTGGAAAAGATGTCTTCGCGGCCCCGGCCGGATCCAGCTCACATGTAACTGGATCGGGGCCTCCGACACACGGACCGTGTCTTACATGCCTCCCTGCACGCACCGCGTGACAAGGCTTCCTATCTCCCTCATTCTAACCCCCCCCCCCTTTCCCTAACACGTCTCCCATCCCCATCCATCTCTGTCCGGTGTCTCGTTGCTCCCCCTTTTCTCTTCTGCCGCGGGAGATAATTCTGACACCTTCGGGATAGATGCCCCCGGACGTGCGCCCTCCGAGCACACATATAACACTCTTCCATTTGTGGCCCGCCATATATTCTGATAAGCAGCGCAAGTCCTCTCTGGGCTGCCTCTCGCATGTTGTTGAGCGAGCTTTGTGTGGGTTCTGGATGCCTGAGGAATCCTATCTCCCACCCCCATAGTCTGAAACCTGTTGTATAGCAAGGGATTAATGGGTTATAAGTCATTGCTAAGCTATAGTGGATTTTATCCAGGCTGTGGCGTTTTGTGTGTGTGTATTGGGAGTGTGAGCACGGGTCATACGTGTGAAGGTGTATATTTACAGTGTGTGCATAAGCAGGGGCAATTCGGCATGCCCCCTTTTGTGCACGTTATCGCTTCATTAAATTTGAGGACCATTATCACTTTTGTTTGGTTTTGATTTATTTAAGGGGAACTAATTCCTCCCATCGCTGGACGAGTATCAACATTAATACGAACGACACATCTGGAAATAACTAACTGCAACCCAGTGATTATAATTAATTGGGCCATTATATCAACATGCAAAAAGCCATTTACTTCCTAAATGCGTATCACCGATCCAAGCTAAAAATGAGGGTTTTTGTAAAAGAGAGAGTAAACGGTCACATGTCTTTGTGACGTGTGAATGAGAGGATGAACGGATATATAATGTTTGTATAACGGTTGTATAATGTTGTATAACGGTAGATATGAGTCATTTATAGCATTGTGACTAACTTGTTAGTTAGAAGAATTCATTCATTTTTCCTCTTCAGTGTGACTTAATTCAAATTAATTCCCACTTTCATCCACGCCCCTGGTTCTCATGCAAACGCCCCCGCTCTTGAAATGCTGACGCCGATAACGCCGGCTTTTATTTTCGTTCTCGTCGATGGCGACCGTGGCTGCCCGGCTCATCTCTCGGGGATACTCGTCAGAGCGGATAAAAACCCGACTAATCACATCCACGTCAACATAAACCGTCGTGTCCGTTGAGTCGGCAGGGAATCATTTTCAATCAATTTGCGTAATTAATAGCTTTAAGGCTAACGATTTTATGTCACGCCATATTTGAAATACCCAGAGGAAACGTATATGGCCATGCAGTATTTATTTTCAAGATTAAATATTAGCTTGAAGATAATACTTCTAATGTTTCATGAACCAGAGTGATATGAGTAAAACTCAACACCGTTCATTCAACCCCTGTCAAACATGTCATCGCTTGGACCGCCCCCGAGACGGACCGCCATGTAAGTCGCGACCACGAATCTTTTCTGGGCCGTCGCACTCTAATATGTGTGGTTTTTTTTTTTTTTTTTCATAGTGGGACCCGGTGGGAGTTTGAAAGCGGGATCAGACTATTTTCCTCGTGATTCATCTCCCCTCGGTGCAGATAAAGGCAAATAAATTGCAGGGCTCGGTGGGAAGGCAGATTGAGCCACAGATCAGCGTGTTGCAAGGATTAGTTGAACAAGTTTCCACACAGCGATGCCTCCGACATGCTCCGGGCGAGCGGAGGCTCACTGTAGAAAAAAAAAAAGGGAAATAGCTTGATTCAAATGCCTGCAGTGTAATCAGTGATTTCTAAAGGAGACGAAAAAAGGAAAAAACACCTCCCTCAGATATGCTATTATTATATCATCAGTTTTGATGCTAAAAGCATTCCCGTCGCCATATTGAGCTAAAGCTGCTGAACAAGGGCGACGCATTTCCCTCACATTATGATTACTTCTATGGGGAGGCTTGCGCATGACGGCGACCATAGGACTGCAAGTATGAAGACACTTGCAAAACACTTCAACTTCCAAGGGTCATGTACTATTGAACAGAAATGGGATCTTTGGAAAAAAAAAAAAAAAACACATGAACCATCAGAGGTTTTTGACATGGATTTAGCTATTTTGATAGGAAAGATATACAGAACTGGATCAGAAAATTAGAATATTGTGATAAAGATCCTTATCTTCTCTAATGCGATTAAAAAAACAAAAATTACTTTTTCATGATATTCTAATATTTTGAGATAGGATTTTTGAGTTTTCTTAAGATGTAAGCCATAATCAGCAATATTAAAATAATAAAAAGCTTGCAATATTTCAGTTGAATTGTAAAGAAACCAGAATGTATGACATTTTTGTTTGCATCACATTACATTGTGGTGGAGAAGAAGATAAAGAAGTGTATCACAATATTCTAATTTTCTGAGACATTCCTGTATCTCAGTGACAGATCTTTCACTGGTATTCACGTGGATTCCTGTTTTCTCAGGTCACTGATCAACCGAAATGAAAAATCTATTCGTAAGCGAGTAGAAGGGAATGTTTATGCTCAGTTTCCGTATGTAAATAGATGTTTCCAATGTCGCTGTTGTTGATGCTCAGAAAAAGGTTGTGCAGTACATGGCAGCAGTCTGTGATACATGGTGGCAATTCTTCTTCCTAGTTACGCCGAAGCCATGTTGTCTTTCTTTACTCTGTACCTTCCCCTGGTCGTACTTGAGCATACAGCGCACTGCGCCCGTCGAATTCCAGCGGTACTACTCCGTTTGCTACATCTGGCTACGTATCTGAAAATTCCCTAAAAGCACACAGGTTTACCTAGGAAAAAGGGCAGCATGGTGGCGCAGTGGTTAGCGCTTCCACCTCGCAGACGGGGTGGGGGGCTTCTTGTGCGGAGATTCCATGTTCGTCCCGTGTCTGAGTGGGTTTCCTCTCGGCTCTCCAAAAACAGGCATTGGAGACCCTAAATTGCTCGAATGCGAAAGAGAACATAATCTCTATATGATGTGTGAATTAGAGGGTATGGCTCTTGGTCTCTGTCTGTTGATCTGCAATCGACCCAGGATGAACCCAGCCTCTCGCTCAATGACAGCTGAGATAGGCTCCAGCACCCTCGCAACCCAGGAGTGCAGGATAAGAGTATAGATAATGAAGTAATGAATGACTCTTCTTTTTTTCCATACTGTTGCCCCCTTCAGAGGTCGCCACAGCGAATCATCTGCCTATTTCTAAGCATCTATCCGCACCCTCTTCTCTCACACTAACAACCTTCTTCTCTCCTTCTTCGACACACAGGATGGCGGTCGCCGTTAACCCGGGTCTTGACCAGTCTGGTACAGGAGTTTGGCTAGGTTTAATTAGTTTGGCAAAGGTTATTCTTCGGATACCGACACGACCCTCTTTATTTATCTTGGCTGGACCGGCTCGAGGATACCCTTGTGGTGTTTGTGATACTTTTTTTCAACCGCGCCTAATGGTCGGATACGTCTTTACGTATACCTTCATACTGTGGTTGTTTCTTTGACTTTTTTTGACTAAAGGTCATTGTGTTTTTCAAGCTCCTTGACAAAATTGTCTTTTCTCTCAGGCTCATTTTTTTTCTCCTTGCGAGGAGATAATGAGAAGTGCAGCAGACTACCCTGACCTGGGGGCTGGGGAGTCACTGTACTGTGAAGGAGCCGCAACAGTTCCAGAGGGCAGAGCTTTTAATCATAGAAGCTGCAACCAGAATGCAACGGCAACCGTCGGCCACCCGGCTGTACTGAGTCATTGTAGCGGTGGGAAGGTGCAGCACAGTCCAGCTGACAGGGGACGGAAACTTTAAACCGACAATCATATTCTCTTGAGCTGCTGAAAACGCCATCTCAACATAAACAGAACTTTTCGTCACAAAGTGGTTTTTCGAAGCGCTCTTTTTCTGTCTCTAACGCCACCATTTCTTTGTTGTAGCTTATGTTGGCGTACAGTGTACGCCAACACCTGGCCGCCCATCTCCCACCGAGCATCTCCCTCGCCAGTGTATGCTAGCACCTTCCACCTAGCCGCCCATGGGACATCCAACCAAGGGCAGTATGTTCATGAGTGTATTATGCATGACGTGCCACCAAAGCGCAGAAAAAGAAATTTTTAAAATCTCACTATCCCGCTGTTACAGCACTTCTGAGCTGCCTCTGAATGTAACATCCAATCAGTGAGCAGTTGGGAACCGCCCCTCTTTGACCTGATTTTCCGTCAGGTTGAAATAGCCCTGAGTAGACTCTCATGTGATATCCTTTTTTTCCCCAAAAAGAGGCACTTCAGTGCATTCCCTACGGGTTCTGGGTGGGCTTATACATTTGTGCATTTGGGCAATGGTCAAACAGGCTTCTCTTCATATCCAGAGATATCTGAACGTAAACTGACAATTCTTCTATGAATGAATGGTTTATGTAGATCATGTCACATGTGAACAATCTTAGATGTACCTTCCTTGTAGCTTATGTAGCTGGAGGGGACATCCGTGTGTTTATCTTGTCACCTATTGGTTACAAGTTGTATTGCTGTGTAATTTTGACTAGACAAAGGCAAATTGTGACAATTAGCTAGTCGTCTTTTTTACCTATCACCTCAATCGATCATCTTAGTCATGATTGCAAGAAGTTTTCGGACCTTGGGAGGAATCCGTACTCCTGTTAAGTACAAACCAAGAACCTTCTTTCCACGAGGCGTACAATGTCAGTATGAACCGTTATTTTCCAAGCTATGCTGCCCTCCATTGGAATTTAAAATGCAAAACCATCTGCTGTGCATTTGGTAATAAAAGTCACTCCGACGCCCTGTCCCGGTGTCCCAATTTTTTTTAGTCGGTGTTAGCGATAGGCACGGTCGAATCCTGTCGCCGCCATGGGAGACAGAAAAAAAATATGTGAAGTTTTAAGCGGGTCGGAGGCAAGTAAACAGCAATCTGCTACCGAATGCTCTCTGAAGTTT
Organism: Fistularia commersonii; assembly: GCF_037954325.1. NCBI lineage: Eukaryota > Metazoa > Chordata > Actinopteri > Syngnathiformes > Fistulariidae > Fistularia > Fistularia commersonii. Next base: position 9,869,034 of record NC_141313.1, on the reverse strand, counting down.
TGGCAAACGCGCGACTCTTCACAGCTCAACATTCCGGTGTGATCTTTTTAAATTGCTTTAATCCACTCTGCCAGCGGCGACCGTCTGCTTTTACGGAAAATTATCTCCGGGAACAGCTGATGCGGGTGGCGCCTTCTTTTTCTCCTTTGCTCCGCTCCCATTGGCCGCCCATCGTGTTTAAAACCCCACCATCGAAATCGGACATGTCTCCAACGCGATTGGTTCATCCAGGCAGAGCTGGCGAAAAATTACACTACAGATGGAGGGGGGGGGGGTATGTGCTCAGATGCTTTTTTTTCAGATGCTCAAGAGTCTGGAGGATCAAATATTGCAAACGTTTCCCCACAGGCATCGAGCGGCGTGGGGATTAGCGTGGGGAGTGGGTGCCTGATTCCCGGTTTGGTCTGAGGGGAGGCCCTGAGCTGGGAAAATTCATTTTGTCAGATTTGCTAAGATAACTCATAATCATGTGTGCGGATTTGCATACCCCCCCCCCAAAAAAAAAGGTTTCTTTTAATTCTACGTCGGGGGTGGAGTGGTTATTGTGTTCTACCCTTCACTAAGGAACTGAATTAAAAATCTGAGGATTTTTTTTTTTTTTTTTTTTAATCAAATGGGTGTTGGAAGAAGTCAATTCGAGTGAAATGTGAAGCGCAGTGATGGCCTTACTTGTGCCTCCCAGTGAGAAGGTGGGTGTCTGGTTCAATTCTCACGACCAGCTCGAGCTTTCCCATATAGGTTGTGCCCCCCCCCCCCCCCCCCCATGAACGCATGGGTTATTCCCAGGGTTTTACCGTAATCCAGAAATATGCAATGGGTGAAGTGAAGGCTCTTAGTCATCTGTGAATGCCGATCGTCTCCATGTGGTCCTGGATGTGCAGGATATCCTCTTCCTTTCGGTTGTTTTCTTCAGCCAATCATCTGCTTCCATTTAACCTGCACCTCTGCCTCTCTCTCCCTCTTTCCATCCATCCACAAATCACCTCCATAGTCTTCCTCTCCACCTCCTGCCTGGCAGTTCCAACCTCAGCGTCCTCCTACCTGGATCATCACTGTCCCTACTCCTCTGTCCAATCCAAACCGTCTCAGTCTGACTTTATCAAACACCTGCTTGTCCTTCTGATGGACTCATTCCTAATCCAATCCATCCTCCACATCTTCATCTCTGCATCTTACTTTCTCTCCACTGTCTCTCAACCAGAGAACATGGCTTGCAAACGTATCAATACCTCTTTTCCAAAAAAGTGCTCTGGACCGTTGACCCTGAGTAATAAAAAATGTGCTGCCCTTGTTTGCCGCTTTCGCACTGCAGGAACATTTGGCAGATTCTAGAACCTTTTCAGGAGCTACGCTGTTTTTCCATGCATGGGACAGCTTAGGAACTTGTAACTGCGGCCTTGGTTGCTAGAACCATTTTAGCTCCTGACTCCTTAACTCATAAGCCATGCCCATCACCAGATCCTTTACCTTTGTTATCTCCGCTCCCTGTGGCCTCACCGTTCCACTTGGGTCCCTCTCATTCACCCCATATTCTGTCTTGCTGCAGCTAACCTTCGTTCTTCCCCTTTCCAGACCTTAACTCCACTTTTCTAGATTTTCCTCCACCTGCTTCCTGCTTTCACAGCAAATCACAATGTTATCTGCAAACATAGGATAATCCATGGGTATTCCTCGCTTACCTCATCTGTCAGCCCGTCCAATATGGCTGGGCTCACCTCCACTTTCTACACCTTTTCTTTCATTGTTTCTAATTCTCTTTTATCACACCTGACAATTCTCCACCTGCTCCAATCATCTTGGTCGTTTCGTCCCCTCTTCCTCACACACTCCATTACTTGGTACTTTTGACCATATGTACTTGAAATTCTCAACTTTTCCTTACCTCCACTCCCTGTAGCCTCATGGTTTCACTTGGGCCCCCCTCATTGAAACGCGTATTCTGTTTTGGCTGCAGCAACCTTTCATTTCTCTCCTTTCCAGGAGCATACCTCCACCTTTTGTAGCTTTTCCACCACCTGAATCACTGCTCTTACTATGGATCATAATATCATCTGTAAATCAGCATCTAACTTTATCTGCAAGCCTTTCCATCACCACAGCAAATGAGAACCTTGAACTCCTGTCACTCATATGGTACGCCTCACCCCTGACTCAAAGCTGGCATACATGTCCTGCACCACTCTAACATACATAATTGAAAAACAGGAACAAAATGGTTAAAAAAGAATCCAGACTAAGTTTAAGAAACAAACACGGTTCAAGAGGACTCGAATACCCAACACAGTTTGATGAGACAGTGACAATAACTTTTCTCTTATAGGGCCTTTTAAAATGACCTTTATGCAATGCTCCGCGCAAACACTAAAACGAAAGGGAAAACAGACAGTATCAGCAGATCCGGGGGATGATAAAAGAGATTAAATTGACAAAATGGACGATTGGAACTCGCACAAGAAAGATAAATGAGGCTAAATAATTCAGCGAAACAAAATGGGATTATGAGAAAGGAGGGAAAAGGCACTGGATCATACTTCAAGATATTTCCTAAGAAATAATCAATAAGATCCAAAAATATTTATCTTTTGAAAAATGAGAGCGGGATTTGTTTGACCAGCAACGAAAGATCATTTCTGAAAATGTTCCTTCCTTCCATAATTTTCGGTTTTGAGTAATATAATAGCTCCCTGTTGCAAAATATAGGTAGCAACAGGATGTTTGGCCGCCCTTCTTCATATTCTCTTCCAGACAATTATATGAGCATTGTTATGACCATATAATACCATGAGGTTTTCATGAGAGGTGTGATGAGGACGATGAAAGCGACACGAACATTTCGGGTCATCATTCAAGGGTCATCCTCCCCAAGTTATTGGCTTTTTTTTCTGTGTGTGTTCAAGTGAGGGTTTGCATTCCTGTTTCTAATAATAAAGTGCAGTGACAGAAACGAGTGTGACAAGATCCTGTGTGTGTGTGTGTATGTGTGGGTGTGTGTGTGTGTGTGTGTGTGTGTGCGCATCACTCACTCAAGGCACCCCGCAAGATCATTCAGTGTTAATCCATCGCTCCGTCGCCTTTGCTATTCCCCAGTGGCAACGATCCGCTATCCGACGGATCCCCCTCAGGAAGGCAAAGGAAAGAAGATTGCAAAAGAGGGTGGGCGAAGCGAGGGATGAATGAAGGTATGGGGTACGTCGCTACGTAAAGATGTGAAAAGGGGCGACGGGGGGAGCTGCGTGAAGTAGCGGAGAGGTGGAAAACTAGATAACTGCCGAGACGTGAAGAATACGGGAGTGCAATTTTGGTCAGAGTTAAAGTAGCGTGGAACAAACGACGAAGGAAATGGAGCAACAGAACAGCTCCATCCACGGTTAACTCCATCCCTTTCATGCCTCTAGGCTTATCATCTCCGAAAAAAAAAAGTGAATCTGAGATGAAATGAATGAGATGATCTGAGAGAAGTGTGGGCGGAGTGGAGGACGGAAATCTGTAGGAGCTTGTTCGCTCATTGTTGTTTTTAAATGCGTATCACTGTATATCCGTTGTTGTCGTCAGCTTTATTGAAATTCCACAGCGGCGGGTTCATGTTACTTCCTTGTGTGTGTGTGTTTTTATGGATGAAGACGCACTTTTTGATCCAATCTACCTGCTGTGCGGTGTGTGTGTGTGTGTGTGTGTGTGTGTGTGTATGGAAATGGAGAAGTCGCTGTTGAGTTCAGTCGGTTTTTATCGCAAATATGGCGGTGCGGTCGTATTCCAAACAAACCGCAGTCTCTGCCTGCTCACCAGTCCCATCAGCGCCGGATGACCTTTGCAGCCGTGTCTTCTGACTTCTATCTGAAATACCATCAGAACTATTGATCTTCATGGCCATCGAAATGTTTTTATTTCTTTTTTTATATATAAATATATATACCGACCGAGCAGGGGGCATTGGGGTATTTCTTTATAATGTGCTATTATGTGCAAGATCACACTTTGACACATGATGTACCCGTGTCCTTTGTAGGAAATCCAAGAAAAACGAAACTTTCTTATTTGAGTCCCTGAGAGGAGGACTGTGTACAGTATATCCTGCAGGAGAAAAGCCAATTGCAATTCTCACCGTGCTGCAGGTTAGGGTTTTTTTTTTTATTTCCACTTTAATAAGAATTACCAAATCTCCCAAAAGAAATAAACAACCTGTACTCATCTATTTATGTTCATTAAAAGTAAAAAAAAAATTAAAATGAAAGAAAGTAAAATGAGATTTTGTTAAATTAGATAAAGTTATAAATGAATAAATAAATAAATAGACTGCTGCATAAATTTATAAATCAGCAAGTACATAAATAAATGTACAAAAAGATACACAATTTAAATCAATGAATTATAGATACATAAATTAAAAAAACCAAACCGTAATATATACTTAAATTCAGAAAGATAATGGAGATGTTGGTAGAAATTAAAAATAAGTGCTAGCTGTTCATCCTAAAGGTGGGCTATTAAGAAACGGTAGGGTTCAGAGTTTTGGACCTTATATTTTTACCAGTGATATAACTCCTTGTGTTTTATAAATATATTATGAAATATAAGAGATATATGTTAAAAATACCAAAATCCTGAATATTTGTGAAATTGCACCAAAGTGAATTACTGATGCCTCTGTTGCCAAGGCAACCACCTTAGCTTTCATCATTGGCCTCGATGATGCACGTATCCACGGGATAGTCCAGGTACGGATGGAGGACTCAAAAGCAGAACTCTTCCTACTTTGCACTCGCTCTCTGTATTCCGTGCGTCAGCGTCGGTTCACCCTGCAGTGGAGGTGCAAGTGCGTCGGCACCGACTCGGCACAATAATGGAGTCCCTTTGGGAGAATAGATCACACCTGGATTTTCAGCCAGCCCGTGGCACGAGCGCGACCACTATTTCTCCGATCTGTCCAATTAATGGATGAATGTCGGGAGGAGGGGGAGGAGCAGGCTGTTTCATCTCGCCTGCATGAATAAAGCATACAAAGTGGATGAAACCTTTTCCCTTTTAATAAGTTAAGGTTAACTACAAATGGAATGACTTTAAAACACAAAAGTGTGCATTTCTTTTTCAATTTTTTTTTCACCTTGTGCAGAGTGTAGCTTTAACAGTGGAGCAGGTCAAGTATGTGCTCTTGCCCTGAAAGACAAAAAAAAAAAAAAAAGCATATGAAATATAAAATATTCATCCTCCGGGCCGGCTCATGATTGGATGATTAACTCTCCCCTCTTCTGATATGAGTAGCTACATTTTGCCTCTTGAAGAAGAGCTGAGACGAAACAATTTTTCATTGGAGTAAATTACAAGAGATTCAACAAGCAGAGTGGCATATTTATTGATTGATTAATTTATTTGCTTATTCAGTGATTTATTCATCACTATCTATACCACTTATCCTGAAATCAAGGTCGTTGGGGAGCAGGAGCATATCATTGCTGACATAACTGTTCACTCTCTTATTCACGTACCATTAAGAGACGGCCTCCTAGTCACCCTCTCATTTGCACATCATAACAAGACATACCCATATAGAGACGTTCCCATTTATGCCCACATTCAAATGTAATATTTAGACGAAAAAATTTTCACCCTCTGATCCACAAGTCAATTTAGAGGCAATTTAGGGTCTTCAATGAACCTCCTGCAAGAATTTCATCCATGTCGGGATCCAACCAGGGACCGCCATGCTGTGAGGCTTCTTTTATGTATTTATATATTCATCAATGTATTTACTTATTTAGTTATCAACCCCTTTATTTATTAATTCATTCATTCATTATCTACCACTTATCCTGCACTTAGGGTTGCATGCTAGACCCAGCTGTCATTAGCCGAAAGGCTAATCGGTCGCCAGTGGATCACCACAACCATTAACTCTGTTATTCACACATCAGGGCAATTTTTCAATATTTTTACGATTAACTTCTTGTATGTTTTTGGACTGCGGGAGGAAAACGATTTTATTGAATCGTTTCAAGTAGCATCGAACAGAGGATTGTCCGCTTAAAAATACTGAGTAAAGCCACAATGAGTAAACATACATAATAGTGAACCATATGGAATATGATTTAGTAGTCGAGGACAGTAATGTTGTGCATTTCCAACCATCAATAAGTGCGTCTTTGTTTTTGAGAAAATAAGAGCCGATAATCAACATCGGACACGACGGCCCCCTTGTCCTTGCCCTCTGGCCACAGCAACTTGTTTCAGTTGTTGAATGCAAGTAAAATATATCTGATTGAATAATCAGAGATTGATTTATCAAAGCTTTTTTTTTTTCATTTGACCAGTGTTTGAATGAAGTGTGTGTCCCATTCGTGTTTTTCTTCGACGAATGCCGGCTTTAAATTTCCAAAGCGTGACATAATTTATTCTGAAAGACGAATGCCGGTGTCACAGATTAGCCACATTAGTTTGTCTGAGTGTCAAGCGCAGCTCCATGCATCATGTCCACCAGGTCAGCCAGACCGGAGTCTGCGCGGCATCTGCTCGCTAATTTATCGTCGCCTCTGAACCCCCAGCGTTGATCTAATGATCGCAGTCGCTGTCGTAATTTGTCTGAATGCAGATTTGAAGCCTTATTTCCTTTTTATTAGACAGAGCTGCCTGGGGCGCTTCTTGTTACCCTACATGTTTCTGCAACTTTTTCTCTGATTTGCGGGAAATGGAACAAATCCATCTTATGTTCACATCTGATTTATTTAACTGTCATTACAGACGGCGAGCCGGATATTACACTATTAAACCGCAGTCGTATTAAATCAGAATACATCATTAGAAAGCCGTGTATTGGCGTGTTGGCAGCACACAGTTACGGCACACAGTGTGTGATTCACAGACAGGAAAGCACATCCAGCGTGAATATACAACACAGTGTGTTTGTATATGTATATATATGTATTGTTTTAGTTTTTTTCCTCATATATATATATATATTTTCCTTTGGGTTTTTCCCTTCAGGGTCGCCACAGCAAATCAACCTTCTCCATCTAACTCTATTCTCTGTATCCTCCTCACTCACATCAACTAACTTCCTATCACCTCTCACTATGTCCATAAATCTTCTCTTTGGTCTTCCTTTAGACCTCTAATTCCAGCATCTGTCTACCAATATCTTCGCTATCCTTCCTCTCTACATGACCCAACCATTTCAGTCTGGCTTCCCTGACCTTCTCTCCAAAATATCTGTGCTCTCCCTCTGATGGACTCATTTTTGATCCTATCCATCCTCATGCACTTATGCATATAGTGTATTTATATAGGAGCCGCCTGTCTTGCAAAGTTTCTTTTGGGCGAGACGCTAAACCCCCAATTTCTCCTGAGGGCCTTGTTAGCACCTTGCATGGCATTTTTGCTACCACTGGTGTATGAGTTTAAATGGGTTAATGTGTTCTTCTGCAAATCGATATATAAGTTGAGACAGTTTATTGACCTTAGCCCTGGAGCTGGTGCAGTCTGACCCATCGCTCCACAATATCATAAGGTTTCTTTCCAAAAAAAGTCTGACTAATCACCCCTGTCTTGCCTCTCAGGGGGACCCCTGGTGGCAAGGATGACCTTTGCATTTGCGCGGTCTCCTTACAAATCCAATTATTTTTATTTTTTACATTTAGCTTTTCCTCTTATAAGCAACCACACAGCATTCGTGGCAGGGTCGACCGCGGGGGCTGAAGTACGATCGAAGAATATTTTTTGGAGAGATTGATAACCCATTCCCTTTGAGTGAAATGTTTCCAACTCTCAGAGAAGGTGCAGACGATGCGGACGCAGCGGATGGCGTGTTTGATGCGCCAACAACGGAAACCCGTTCACCGGAAGCAGCATTGTTAGCGAGAGCTTTCCGTTTTTTTTTTTTAGAGTCATCTTTAATCATTGATTCAGCTTTTCATCTCCTCACATTCAAAGTCTAAGAGTAAATTGAATAAGACCCGACACCTCGAAAATTGTGATCCCTGAAACACATCTTTACCGTGGCACTGTTTTTATACTCTATCCGGGGGATCGGATGAGCATATTTTATTTAATGCCTCGTGCTTATCAAGTTATTCAAGGGACAACAGCTACCCACATCGATTGTAACCCGAATGTGTATGTGTGTTGACCCAAAATCGATTCGCCTTCAACACCTGTGCGGTTTAAAACAATTTACAACTAAACAAACAGCAGCGTGCGGGTTTGCTCGACCCATCCATCACTTTTCATTAGATGGACACAAAGGCAAACGGGGAAGAGAAAGATAGATGGATAGACTTTATTCAAATTAAAGTGTATTTATGTCAAAGCAGGCGCTCACATGAGAATAACAAACGAAAAAGAAAGAATAAAGGAGTATGAGTTTTAAAAATGTCTTTATTCAAACACTGGGATTCAACAGGAAACATTCAAAGAGAACAAAAACATTATCAGTTTAGCTCAATGGCAGTGGCAAGGTGATCAACTTCAAAAGAGAACAATTTGCCATTGTTGCTAATGGAACACTATATTTTTCCTACTGCCCTAGTAGAAAAAAGTCCCCCAGGTTGTCAGTTAATAAAGAGAAATCGTATTCCACCCTTAAACTAGTCCTAATTAGAGCTTTTAAACCCATTACTGGATACTTATTTCCGAGGTCACAAGGCTTATTCTACCCGGTTAGCAAAATGGCTAATTTTGAAGAGGCGGACAAAAAATAAACATAACTGATAGCTTCTCATTTTTATTGGAAGACTTCAGACTAACGATAAACTAATTGAAATTAAGGTCCAAGAAAAAAAAAACTAAATTTGTTGGTGACTACAGCGCAATCCTCAACTGGAGGTCGCTTCTTCGTTTTTCCTGTAGTGACTTGTACAGGGCTCGTCCGCTGCCTTTCAGGGAGGTGTCTAGTCCAAAGAAGTTATCACCTGTGGCAAAGGTTGAAGGTATAGAACCTAGACGCAGGTTATGTAAAGGTCTTTTTATCTGCAGCCTGAAACTCCTTCAAGTCTTGAGGTAACCAAACAACCAACATGATTTCCCAGATACTCTGAGTACACTTAGGGAAGAAGAGGTTAGCTCTAAAAGATGACCTAGCTTTGTAAGACCAGCCATGCTGATGTTAAGACACAGGCTTGAAGAACACAGAGGCTGGAACCTCAGAAAATTATCAAAAAGCAAAGGTGCTTCTATAAGCCACCAGCCCAGGGCTACCTTATCAATTCACCTAAATGCTAAGACCTGCCAGGCTTGGAGCACTTAACTATAGAGGGACATGAGTCCAGTTTGATTGAGAATCCCTGGCTGCATCAAAAAAAAAATTGTTTGTCCAGCCCTAAACCTCCAACCTTTCTCAGAAGCAGCTTTGCAGTGGCCATCCAGTTAAGCCTCCATTTGTACAGGCTGCAGTCTGAAATTTGACACTTTGCTAAAAAGTGGTGCTCGGATCCAGTGTTTTCCAAGATGAACTTCTGGATGTCCTCAAACAAGCCTTTCGGCGTTTTTAATGCAACAAGCTTCTGCATTGTTGAGACAATCAGATTGATAATGACCAGTACTCTCCCTCTGTATGAAAACGGAGGCAGTAGTCATCTCCACTTTGACAACCATGCCCTTACTTTGTCTTTCATTCCCTCCCGGTTTCTACCGCAAAGGCCTCAGTCCATAGATGCACCCCTAACAACTGCCCTTTCCCAACTGAGGTGAGCAGGTAGAGTGAGCAATGTCTGGCTGCTCAGGTGACTCACTAGCAGAGCTTTGCTATTTGCCAATCGTTCTTTGCATAACTTACTTATGTACAGAGAGAGAGAGAGAGAGAGAGCTTTCATAAGGTGCTGGACATCATCCTAGTAGGATATGAAAACATTAACATCATCGGCATAAGTGAACAGATTCAAGGGGCTGTCGTGTCCACTTAATCCAGGCAAGGAAAGTCAGTGCAGCTGGTTTCTGAGTCAAGAGAACAAGGGCTCAATGGCTAAAGCATAGAGCTGGCAGAAAATGGAGAGGCCATTTCTCATTTCTCATTGAAATGCAGTCGGCTGACTCAGCCCTGTGACTATTTTCACCCAGCATTGTGCATTGTAACAAAGTAAGCGAAACCTGATATAAACGTATCACAATCATAAAAACTGTGAGTGTAGGAAACAAATAGGAGTGGTGTACCCTGTGAAAGGCCTTTTCTTGATCTAGGGTGATTACACCCGCTTTCACATTGAAACTGTCAAATACTTCGAAATGAGAAATATATTGTCCATCATAGCTGCCTCGGTCAGCGCGGCAAGAGTCTTGCCCCAAGTCGTGTTGACAACTTGATCGCCCTCTTATACCAATTTCTTATCTGCCATCCATTCGTGGTCCACATCCCTAAACTAAAAAGACTTCATCTACCCTGAGATAGCATAAACCATGTAGGGGGCATTGCCAAAACATGAACACCTGCTTCATAGTTTTGAAGCCACTGGCAAACTTTCCAAACCTTCTTAGTTAATTTTCAATCAGTTGGTTTGGGATGAACAGTAGGATCAACCAGTGATCCCCATGGGGCGACACCTGTATGAAGGTACCACGGATGACCAAGCTGTTAGCAATCTACCGGTAGACAAGGGCTTCGGTTTTCAAGAAAGTTTTGTTCACTCTTGATGCATATGACAGGTTTTCCTGTCCTACTTGTATAATGTAAAACCATATTCCTTCAACCGACACCGTGTTGTTCCTCAGCACTACTGCAGCTCCTGTCAGAGAGATGTAGGTGGTGTCTTAAGGGCGCCGTACCCCAAGTTAGCTTGCGCTGCCAGGCAGGTGCAACAGCACATCTCCTGATTCAAACAATTCAATAAATATTACAACTAAAAAAAAGTACGGACAAATGAACAACTTGAAAAAATCTGTCACATACGTATATTGATGTGGATAAAGAATGAAATAATGAAAGAAATCATTTACTCATTTCATCATTACTTAATTACATATTTGTGATTTATAAGTAATAACAACACACACATCTGTGTATAGAGTCAAACACAGAATTGTACAGGGAGGTCAGGGAGGAGAATAATTATACACATATATGTACGTGCGTGTATGTATGTTTTTATTATCATCAGTAATTCCATATACATAGTTATTTAAGTACATATGTGTGTGTATATATATGTGTACATGTGTATTTATACTGGTAGGTAGAGTAGGAAGATAGATAGATAGATAGATAGATAGATAGATAGATAGATAGATAGATAGATAGATAGATAGATAGATAGATAGATAGATAGATAGATAGATAGATAGATAGATAGATAGATAGATAGATATTTTTTATTTCCGATGTAATGAATTAATTCATTAAATACATGCACGCATAAACATTCATATATGTATATTCATATATGTATTCATTTCTATACCCACACACATACTACCAAACAATATCCATGAAAATAATTGCAGTAAAAAACATGAGTACTCATTCAAACCTTCTGTTTCTCTCTATATTGTTGTTTTCGACAATCGCTTGTTTTTCATTTTGAGAAATCATGACTCCAGGGACGCCATCATGTCTGCTGTTATATTACCATCCCACTCTCTCTGTCTCTCTCTCTCTTCCTCCTTCTGTTCATTCGTCTCCATCTAACAGACCAGATTATAAATCCGACACTGCCGTGCGAGGGGGGGAAGCATCTTCACTCACTTTAAAAGTTTCATTTCCTATCCATCCAATCGTCCTCACATCTGTGCCTCCATCTATCTTTGCCGCAGGATCTATCCATCCATGCATCCATGCATCCATCCATCCATCCATACATCCATACAAGCATCCATGCATCCATCCGTCGGCACACTGTCATAAACAGGGCCTCGGTCTTAACATAGTATTTCATCATGCCGCTCCTGTTGCTTTGTACGTTTCCATCACAACCTCACCTGAACGCAATACTGAGGAGTTTTACAGCCATCACTGTTGGGTGAACTCGCAGATAGCTGTACTGACTACTCATTTTATTATTTTTCTCAAGTCTCTTGTATTGAACAGCTTTTTGCATTAATTCATCACAAGAATAATTACACTTTATCCAGTATAGAAATTAAAACGCATGTGTTTCTTATCGAAAACGATCACCTTTTATATCTAAGGGCTCACGTTCAGAGAAACCGAGGCTGTTAAACGGTTTAAAGCATTTACCGAAATCGCTACCACGGATAATAAGCCTTTCCCCATGTCAACTTCAAAACATCTTCCTTGACTGGTTTAAAGCTATTTTCATTCTCGATGACATTGAAGAGGGTGGTGTTCAAGAAACCCTAACCTTAATTAAAGTAAAAAGTTAAACGAAGACGATGTATATGGTTGCGCGTTTGGACATGCATTAGGTTTACGTTTGACACAAAACACTACATGCCATTCACGCCCCGTTTTACCAGCCTCCCAACAACAAAAGTTGTGCCTCACCTCAAAATAGTAAAAAGAAAAAAATAATTAAATGGTTATATTTGTCAGTGATTTGCACAAAAAAGGTATTTTTAATTTTACTTCACCAGATTTAGATTGTTTTATATTCCCAATTGCTGGATTTTCACATTTACAGTTCAAATACTGAGAAGAGACATGTGGTGAGGCAGTAGACCTTTGACATCTGACTGCTGGCATGCTCTGCATTAAGATTGTGTTGCTGTCTCTCTGTATGTCACTATCAAAACTTTTAAACACTTTTGCAATATTAACTACATTTCCAATGTACGATGTTTGTTTTTGTCAACAACTGCATGTGTGTTACTAGTTTCTTGTGCTGAGCGATCATAAAGCAGCTGGAAGTCAGTGCCTCACCAGCCGTGAACTTCCCCGTACATCACTGATTCATTCATTTGTTTACTCATTCACCCATAAATATATATTAGTCAGATTAATTCACCCGTTCAGTCATTCATTTATCATATCTCTGTTGGAGATATGTGAAGACCAGTGTATTAGACAATAGGTTCTTTAGATATAATGGAAAATATACGTTATGGTGAACAATGAATTGACTTCCATGACTTTTAGAGTCATTTAGTCTTTTCAAAAACCAATCAAATGAAGCTGGTTTCTTTTTAATGGCCAATTCACTGGTCCACAACCTCTTGGACTGCTTGGAGTAAACACTCTTAAACCATCTGAAAAGTTCTTAAACCTGAACACCATTCAGGTTGTGCGTTCCCTCCCTCTGAGAGTAACACTGTCACTAATGGAAAGCGATACGGCAGATATTGTACCTTTCTAACCCTCTAATCCCGCTTGATCCGCAATGACACGTTCCTCTTGTGCCTGCGTCTGTCAGAGTAAATCGCAACTATTCTTCCCGATATTTGCGATTCCTCCAAAAGTGCTGTTGGCACATTTCTGTTCCCACTCTGTGTTCTGTGAGGTGAGGGTTGGGTTGGGGTGCGGGAATCAGAGATTCACTCAACTCCCAAGCTGAGACTTTCATGCTATTGCTTTCCAAGTAAAGCACGTGAAGTCGTCATACATGACATGAGTGAAAAAAAGAATCACTCGATGGATTTTCACTGGAGGAAACAAGAAGTCCCGCCTAGAAGCTGACAATTCAATTGATTAATTAATCAATTCATTCATTTATTCGTTATTTTTATTGCTTATAAAAAAACTGCAGTTGAGGTTGCAACAGGAGGACGTCATTATACTATGTCCAAAATTAATCATGTAATTCATTCATAGTGATTATGTATACAGCCTAACCTACACTCACGGTTGCAGGCTTGCTGTCATTGGGCGAGTGGATCACCCTAGACCCTCATCACTCAATTATATGCAGACAAATATGAACATTCTCATTCATATCATAAGAGACATACCATAATATCTGGACTACTTTTTTCACACGCTTTGAGCACTGCGGCTTAAACAATTATGCGGCTAATTTATAGATTTTTTTGGGCTAACGAGCTTCACACTGCCAAAACATTTAGCCTCGTCGCATCAGACCAATGAAATTACTGTGAAATTCTGAGGCTGTTCAATTCTGACACTAAAGAAGACAACTTTGATAGTTTTAGTGTTCAGGAGGAAGACGAAGGTAGCGATCAGCTGGAGACGGACAAAGCAGGGATATAAAATGGATGAATGGACTTTTCTTTTATTATTTATTATTGATCTTTTTCATCAGCCATGTTACAGGCACTGTTCGGAAACAAGCGTTTCAAGTACAAATTTGTGGATGTTACTGGTATGTATTTAATTAAACTTTTAAAAAAATGTTTCTGTGTAAATATCTCATGTTACAATATGGACATCTACGGCTTATAGACAAGTACGGCCTACATATGTACACATATATTTATTTACTTATTTTTAGCTGGTGTGGCTTATATTCAGGTGCGCTCAGTAGTCCAGAAATTACAGTAAAGCCATTCACCCTCTCTTTTTCATGTCGTATAGGGGCCACCAATCATTTGCTCACACATTTATTCGTCAAATAGAGACATACAACATTGACTGTCATTTACACATCCTAAAGAGACGTTTAACCATTTGTCACGTATTGACACATCTAGTGACGTGCGGTGAGGTTCAGGGCTGGAGAGGCATTGTATTCTGCAGACGAGGAGTCACAAGAAGAGTCCCTGGAATCACAAGCGCCCCCTACCATGAGGCGGGAGAACTGCGTGCCTCGCTTAGTGTCTCTTAGCAGATGTTTTATGATTTCTCAGCACAGTTATTGACAAAAAAACAATGTTCATTGGAAATTCAGTTCATTTTACAAATATTTAGACATTTTAATAGCAACATACAGAGAAACAGCAATACGGTCTTAGTGCAGAGCAGGCCAGCAGTCAGCTGTCATTGCGCAACTGTGTTGAGACCCAACAGTCCGCGGCCTCACCGCACTCAGTATTGTGACTGTAAATGTGAAAACCAGCAATTTCGAATAAGAATCAATCTATAACAGGTTAAGTTGAATGACAAATAGCTTTATAGGGCAAATCACTGATAACGATATATATAATATAACCATTTAATTCTTTTTCATTCTTTACATTTTTTTTCTTTCCGAGATTGGTAAGTGAGGCATGGCCTCTCCTGCCTCCCCTAACTGCACGTCACTGCACAGTTGAGACACACGACCATTGAATCTCTCTTTCACATTTCATATGGAGACTTTTCACTCATCTCGTCAATCATGGGTCTCCAGTCAACCTGCCGCATGTTTTTGAACTGTAGGAGAAAATCGAAAAACCCACACAGACATGGAGGAAGAATGTGAAGGGAGAGCTCCCTGTTAGAATCAAACCAGGGACCTCCTCGCCTTTTTGGCCAAAGTGCTAACCACCACCCCACTTTAACTCAATAAAGCCTAAAATATAACGATGTACATCGAGAGAAAGTGCTCTACTCGCCATGGAATTTCAGTTCCGATGTCATCAATCCACTCGATATATTTTGTTATTATACCCATATACACTGTACATCTGTGTGTATAGCACATTTAAATCCTGATTTTTTTTCACCTGAATACACAATAGAGAAGAAATCAATCCTTATGTGAAAAAAAAGACTTGCCAGATGCATTGGTATGTTCCAGAAAGCATGTGCCATTTTAAGAAAACTCGATATCCTCCACAATGAATTCTGATGAACCGCGAGTAACTTGGCTGTGTCACACACGACTAAGTCACTGACAAAGTCTGACATCTGTAAACTGCTTTGCGTTATGCGGCGGGGAGCAGTCAGCTTCTACCCCTTTTTTGGCTCAGTAATCCAGCTCATTGGGCTTGAATGAAACACAGACTGAATTTGAGTTTTTCAGAAGGGTCTTTTAGTGTTTTTAAATGTGTGCCAGATGGACGGCGTCAGATTCCTGGGTGTTTTCCTATCACCACGCTCCCAGAAGGGACGGTGGACTCGAACCATCAAACATTCATACCCACAGATTAAGTTGGAATGTCTATTCCTGGGAACTTTTTGTCAGATGCTATTATCAAACTTTTGAATCCTCCACAGATGCCAAATAAGAGGGAATGTGCATTGACTCCTCACAGGCATTTCTTCCTTATGTTAATAACCAATTTCCCAGAAGGCACCTCTAAAATAAGCACCTAGTTTGAAAAAGGTGGTCACTTGCAAAGATGCAAAGGGGGTGTACCAAAAGATCCCGTTATGTGTTCATGTTCAACATTGAAACTTTCGGTTGTTAGCCTAATGTGATTGGTGCTTACTTCAGAACCACAGTCTGAATCCGAGGGTGTTCAACCAAGGATGTCACAAAAAAAGAATAGATTTTCATTTCATTTTAGGATCTGGAAACAAAAAAATGGAGGGTAGAAAATAGAGTATGCTACTAATTAATTTCCCTTCCTTGACTTGTTTTACCAGGAGGAATGAGAGGGTGCATGGTTGTACATGTTATGGCTCATTGGTTGGATCCACACGCGGGAACGCTAGGCAGGTACTGGCAGAGGATGATACCATACAAGGATTGGGGGTTGAGGGTGTGGACCGGTGGAGGGAGCTACCATTCACCTAAGGGAGAGTGCGGTAGGGGACAGCCAGCTAGGCAGAAGGCATTAACATACACCGAAGAGAGAGGGAAGCCCATTCAGGGACGGGCAGCAAAAGGAGGAACAAAACCGGATCAGGGTACCCAGCTGGAAAGCACTAGCATACGAGGGAAGCCCAGACGCGTGGAGCGGCTAGGCAAAAGGCGCTGGCATATGCCAAAGGGAGAGTGAAGTCCGGGCTGGGACGGGCGGCTCGGCGGATGGCACTAGCATACATTGAGGAGGAACGAAACCTGGTCGGGACAGGCCGACATGCGGAAGGCACCGACAGGGGAAAAGCTCAGTAGAGGATGGGCGGCTAGGTGGAAGGTGCTGGCATACATTTGCAAGGGAGAAGCCCAGTCTTGGATGGGAAGCTAGGCGGCTGGCACTAGCATACGCCATGGAGGAACCAAACCCGGTTGGCCAGGCGGAAGGGGCTAGCAAACATCAACAAGAGAAAAGGGCAAGGAGGGATGGAAATTGGAGACAGAAAAAGATCAAATCGTAAGAGATCGGGCAGGGGGCAGAAAATCTGCGAATGACCTGGCAAACAGTGATACACAAAGCTCTTGCTTTTAAGCCCTCACTGAGGGCCAGCCATGCGTTAGGAGCACATGGCATACTACAGCAGGTGTGCGGTCTGCAAATGCATGCCTGCTGTGAGCCCTGACAGTACGTCTCTCTATGACGTGTGGAGAGTGAATGGCTTGATGACTCAGGGGTGGTTTGTTCATGAGAGCAATCTGGGCACTAAAGCGTGGGAAAGCAGGGGATTTTTTAAAATCCCATTCTCCATCTGTTACAGCATTTCTGACCATTGTAGCTACTTCTGAATTGAACCTCCAATTAGTGTGCGGTGCCGCTCCCTGAGGAACCGCCCTTCTTTGAGGCGATATTCATTCAGGTTGAGTTCTCTCATAGACTCCCATGTGAAATCCCTTTTTTTCCCTCCAAAAACAGGCACTTCAGTACATTCCACATGGGTTCTGGGAGGGCTTAGGGTTAGGGTTAGTGCTTTTGGTATTACATGACCTGCCCAGGCTCGCTTTTGTCATGAGGGCAATGGTCTAACGGCCTTTTCTCCCTTGATATTCAGAGATATTTGAAGGTAAACTGACAATTCTTTTTTGATTGAATGTTCACATGTGAAATAATCTACATTAACCAATCTTAGATGTACCTTCCTTGTAGCTTATGTAGCTGCAAATAACATTTTTGTGTTTATTTTGCCACCTTTTGGTTGCAAGTTGTACTGCTATGTAATTTCGACAAAACAACTGTATGTTGTGTCAATTTATTAATCACCTATTAATTTACCTATTTAATGACTCACCTTAGTCATCATTGCAAAAGTACCCCCCCCCCCCCGATAATTCTGTCAGGAGCCGCCATTGACTGTATAACTTGTGAATGAGAAATGAAAGAGTAAATGGTTGTGTCTTTATATGACATGTGAATGAGAAAGTGAAATGTTGTTTGTCGACTGGCGAGCGGTCCAGGGTGAACCCCGCCTCTGGCCCAATCACAGCTGGGATAGGCTCTAGCAGCCCCGCAACCTTGAGCGCAGGATAAACTGTATTGATAATCAATACATGAACGAATGAATCACATGATCATTCTTGGACACAGCGCGAGAAATAAAGTCCCGGCTCAAAAAACCAGACATCCTCCTGTTCTGGCCTCCGAGGGAGGAACAATAGATTCCACTCCTCTCCCCTGAGTACGTAGAGGTAATTCATTTTCATTCAGTCCAGTACATTTCACCTATTTAGGGATACGTTTATACAGACATGTGATTCGCTTTTTCAAGTATCGCAGGAAAGGCAGGTGTGTTATCGCAATCCCCACTGGAAAATGGAAATCCAGTTCCACAGGGTAAAAGAACTCGTGCTCAAGGGCCAAACGTACATGTTTTTGCTGGTGTAAGAGTCAGAGCGCATTGACTGTGCACTTCATGCACATGGACATCCCCTTGTGGGTGAAGCGCTAGCATTCAGGGGCTTTGCATCGGTATCTGTTCGTCCTTGATAACAAACACACGCACACACACACACACACACACACACACACACACACACACACACAGCCCAGATGCTCTCATGACTCGCCGCTCGACCGCCGACACTACACAGAGCTCAAGTCGAAAAGATGCACCGCCGACCTCTGGAAATCTGTGAATCCAGAGAGACGTTGCAGAGAAGAGTCACGCGTTGTACGCGTGCACACAGATTTATAGGGTCTAACACAAAAAATCATTTTCAGCTACATTTGTGCTATTGTTTTGTCTTGCAGTGGTAGCATAATTGAAAATAAACAAAACAGTGCTACGGGATGCAAAGTGGAGCAGAGCGTAGCATCTCCGCCTCATAGCAACACAGTCCCTGCTTCAATTCCTACTGACAGTCTTTTTGTGTGGAATTTGCACGTTCTCCTCATGTCCAATATGAGAATGAGAATAAGAACGACTTTATTTATCCCGAAGGAAATTGTTGTGCCAGAGTTTCAAATAAAAACATAACAATAATAAATAATAGTAGGAAATTGTAAAAACAGTATAAAAAAAGGAGGGAGAATAAGAAAAACAAATAAAACTATAAAGTGTCAAAGTAACAAGTCAAGGCTTGAAAGTTTTTTAATGTCTTAAGTACAAAGATTTTGAGATTCCCAGATCGTACAGTCGGTTCAGGTTGAAGATCCTAAATTGCTCAGATGTGTGAATGAGAGAGTGAATAGTTGTTTGCCTTTGTATTGAGTCCAGGATAAGTGATATAGATGATAAATGAATGGTAACTTATTTTATATGCCTACTCTTATATCTATGAATGAGTCTAGAAAATTAGTATAGAGAGTGAACCGCTGTATGTTTCTATGTGACCTGTGAAGGAGGCAGAGACACGTCATATAGAGATATGGCGCGGGAAATAAAGTAAATCCTCGTATATCTCTATAAGATGCGTGAATGGTTACATATCTCTGAATGATACATGAATGAGGGTGAATGGTTGTATGTTGTATATGACATGCTGGTTGCGGTTCACTATAGCTTGAGAAAAAAGAAAAAAATGCACATCCATTGCTCAGTTAGGGATGGGTGCTGGGTCAAAAGTATTGACTGAACACAGGTTTGTTTCTGGGGCATTTTTTTAAAAACATGTTGAGGAGCAAAAAGGAAAAAAAAAAAGAGAATCACATGATCATTTCCTTTAGAAATAGCACCGCAGTAAAATATTTGTTAAACATATTTCGTAAGCATCTGACAGAGACCAGATTTTGGCTCAAAATGTCAGGCTATAATCAATTTTTTTTACTTTTTTTTTTTTTTTTTACTTTTTTACAATTTTTTTTTTGTTTTTGCAATCAACTGGCGACCGGTCGGGGGTGAACTCATCATCTCGCCCAATGAGAAGCTGAGATACGCTCCATCAACCTCGGGACCCCGGGCACAGGATAAGCTGTTTGGGTAATGAATGAATGAATGAATGTTTCTGCGCTTTCTTATTAAAGTGGACTCGTCAGATCATTTGCCTTTTAAACAAAAGTTGAGGAACTCAAGGTCAACGGCGCTCAACAGTATTGGGCAATTAAATACGGGAGAAACTAGAATACGGTCCAAAGCAATTACAAACAGAGCAGGAAATGACACAAAGCTGCTCTGAATGGAAGCAGATAGACCACACATCCACAGCCTCCTATTATTTTTCCACTGTTTAAACCTATCCGGTGCCACCATCGCTAATCCTTTATGGTATGGTAATCCCATAATTACTTGGTTTAGGGACAGAGGTAGCTTCAAAAGCAGCCTCCCAGATGAGTATGACAGGGCATTTCCTTTTCTCGTTTAAGAAGTAACGGAACGCATCGGTACGCTGAGCGACTGCCGAGTCGTGGCACGTTCACGATTTATCTTATAAGTCATACTGAAATATAGCAATGGTGTTATTCGTTGGGGCGAAGGCAAGGGAAGACACTAAATCGCTCGCAATGACGCGACAAAAAAAAAGGCTTTCGGGGATAAAAAAATACGATTGTGAGATTTCCGAAACCCCCCCCCTAAAGAATTAGACAGTAATAAGGATATATAATAATTGCATTCTTTGAGGATCGTGTCATACCGAGACATACAACCAACCCTGAGAGGAAGATAAATAATATAGATATGAATGGATGAATGAAATAAGGTTCGCCATTCACCACCAATAACTTTATTTTTTTATATATATATATAAAAAAATGTATTACAATTGGGGTGTAATAGGAATTCATTTTATAATACCAAAATGGAGGGAAAACTTCAAAAAAAAAAAAAAAAATTAAATTCTGTTCTCGAGGTCTTCCGGCGGACACGGATCTTCCATGTGACAGATGAAGGTCTGTCACATATAATCACAAAGATGACCAGTTTTATTTCATCTGAAGCATTCAAAATGAATACAGCATCGCTGATTACACGTTTTAATGTATCATTTTTAGTTTTTTTAGAAAAATGTCCCTTCTTGCAGCCTCAAACACGTCTCTCTCAGGGTTGCGTAATGGAACCGGAATGCAGCTCGAGGGTCCTGGAGAGGGGGAGGAGGGGCGCATCGTTCTCTACCGAGGCCCATTATGCAAAATATACTGCGTAATCAGGGCTCAGTCTTCCGGATTGTGGGGCCCCGTGGAGCGATTACGCCCGGGACTGCCCGCCGGTGTCCCCTCTGCAATTTGAGCGTCTGTAAAATATCCTAATCTCTCCCACAGTTTTGAAACGCTATCGGACCGTAGAAATCAAATTAGGGTCCTTAACCGTGTCATTTCACGGGAGTTATGACTCACCCAAAAATAATGTTTTCATCTGTGCCTCTTTCCAGATGTAACGCTCCCTCCGTCGTAGAAGGACGGTCATATGATCGAATTTAAAGGGCTACGCATTGAATGTGATTAGATTATACAATGCCAACTTTGAACAGCTTAACTGAAAAAAAAAAGATGAATTAGGGATGGGCGACACCAGATACCGCCAACATGCCATTAGTTTAGAGTAGTACTAACACTTTCATCAATACATTTTTTTCCCTCCATGATTCAACCACATGATTGCTGACATGAAACATGTATAAAACTCGTGAACATAAATTCTTGACAGAAATGGAGTAACTGGAACAAAAATAGATGAAAAAATAATCCAAAATATATACATATATATTTTTCAATTCATTGAGATTTATATTTATACATGTATGTGTGTATGCATATACATGTATACGCACACGACACAAATTGTATGTTGTGTATGTGAACAGCGGTATCGCAATATCAATTGCAATAATTGAAAAGATCATTGCAGGAGTAGCAATCCGCCCGTCCCTGAGGGAAATATAAACCAAAATCTCCAAAAAGGAGATTTGAAAATGACGATGTGTGTTATCCATTACTGCTTTCAGTTATTCAATAAGGACCTCTGTGGGGAAAAAAATGATGAATGTATATATTTTAACAAAAAAACAAACATTTCTTGATGCTATTAGTCTCAGGATGGTTACCTGTCAATCTCATAATAGATAAGTCACATTTGCTTCATTCTTCTATATTTTCCCTCGCCTGCTTTTCTATACCGTCCACCCCATCCCGGTTTCAAACCCCAAACCGGGAGCTGTCACACGCTGTCACTCCACCATTCGCCCCTCCATCACCTCCCCCACTCCCCTCCGCGGATCTGAGTAGCCTATTCATCTGTCCATCCATTTGTCTGCTCCCTTTAGCCTGACAAGTGGAAATGACAGGGAGAGACAGCGAGGGGAGGAAGAGGGGGAGCAGAGGGAAGAGGAGGAGGAGAGAGAGAAGGAGGGGGATCCGTGGGGGAATGACTGACAGAGAGACAACAAACAAAAGGGGATGAAAGAGAGAGATGCACGAATAAGAGGCCAGAAAGATGCCGCAAATATACGTTTCGGCCGGAAAGTGGTCGCCGCCTCATATCAAGATGGTCCGCGGTTCGTGTTCTCTTCCGTTCCTGCGTGGGTTTCATCCAGTTTCCTCTAAAAGCCCAAAAATATATGTCATATAACATGAGAATGAGTGGGTGAATGGTTGTTTGTCTCTATATGACATGTAAATAAGAGATGTGTTCCTGCAGCAAAGGACACCATGTGATTCCTCAGCAAGAGCGCAACAGAAACTGGAATGGAGAAACTCCACTTGGTTTATATGAGTTTGTGGTTGAAGAGCAAAACTGACTTCCCAAAAAGTGGCGTTTGGTTTTGCACAGCTGAAGTTTTTCCCTCGACCTTGAGGAAGCACCAATATAAATACCCAGTCTTGAGCGATTGTGCTACATTTTCTCCCTGCCATGAACTGCTGTTGCTGAATGTAACACTGCTAGGAGTCTGAGTAGATAGATAGATAGATAGATAGATAGATAGATAGATAGATAGATAGATAGATAGATAGATAGATAGAGTAAATGCTTATATAAATGAAGCCATATGTGCTTATGCAAATCCATACATACCTGCAGCAATGAATACACGCTTTTGTATCTAAAGAAGTGAGCAAATAAAAAACATAATACTTATATAAATAAATAAATGAATGAATAAATGACTAATGAAAGATTTGAATAGGTGCAGAACTGGCGGGTGTGTGATTGTCCTCCCTTCACAAAAGGAATTTAAAATCACTTTTTTTTCATATCCAACAGAGCAGAAAAGGAATATTAGATGAATGCCTTTTGATATTTACATTCAGCAGATTGCAATTGAAGCAGGTTTTAAGGGTATTTTGCGGTGTTTAAAATAACAAACAACTTCTGTTTAAAAAGAAAATAAATGAATGATCACGCATAAAAAAGAAACAATTTGCATGAATAATCCTGATTAAACAATAGTAATCCCGAGGGCCGCCTTTCCCCAATTCGCACAAGACATCAAAATCAAACAACTACTTCAAAGTGCAAACACTGAGGATTGAAAGGACAACCTATTCTGATCCTGTCTGCGTGTTTGACACACAGCCTCAGTGCTTTCGCTCGCTGCATTTGTTTGTGTGGGTGTGTGTGTGTGTGTGTGAGATAGAGAGGTTCCTGCATAGTGTCACAATAAAAGCCCTGTCAAAAAAAAAAAGAAATAAATAAACAATGATAAATTTGTGTTTCAAAAGAGTTGTAGTGGGATTTAAAAGTGAAATGGAGCGGAATATGTTCAGGTGTACCGTGTACCCTCGCTACTTTGCGGCTCGGCTTTCGTGCCCTCGCTACTTGTCTGATTTTTCTTTGTAATTCGGTTCTCGCGATTTATTGTTCTTTAGCATTTTGTGGTGGTATTTGACAATTTTTTTTTTCAGAATGAAATAGCCCTATTCTAGCCCTAGAAGAAAAAAAAGGAAAAAAATATAGTAAAATTAAACTGAACTTTGCGGATATTCACTTTTCACAGGGGGTCTTGGAACGTCATTCCCACGAAAAGTGAGGGTACAATTTACTTATAAAAAGGAAGTGATTCCAAGTCTGCCTGTCTCAGCATCCAATCGCGGTTGAATTTCAACTTAGAGCTGAAAATCTGCCGCTGAATGTTGATCAGTTGGCTGAGGGTCGGCGATGGGGCAACCAGACAGGTAGAGCATCTCGTGGACCTGTTTCAACTTCATTCATTCTCAATGAAGCAGATTCCATTCACTTTCCAGATCAACCCGATAAAGAGTTTCCTCTGCAACTTTTTACGGGATTGATTCATCCATCCATTCATTATGTACACCGTTTATCGTGCACTCAGGGTCACGGGGAGGCTGGAGCCCGTCCCAGCTGTCACTGAGTTCAGTCTGGATCGGCTAGCGGTCGGTGGCAGAGCTGCACAAAGAGACAGCTCTGCAGCAATGCACTCTCATTATAAAGTCATATAGAAATGCAGTGATTCACTACTCAATGGTCAAGACAAAAAAAATGTTTTCAATATGTTTACTTCGAGGTATGTTGTGTGCCGTAACCATGGTAATACTGTGCAATTAATTTGTAGCTCGTAACATTTTGTCTGTTTTTTTATAATATTCATTCATTCAAAAATAGAACGTGAATGAGCAACGAATGTCAAAATGTCATGCTTACTGTGATCTCCATGATAGTCCCGGAGTATGATTTCTGAAACATTGCATATTATTTTTCAATCAACTCACACAATCTGCCAACTGCCTCTTCCGCAATCCACCTTTTCCGCAATTTCTTCCAGTGTCGGCATGCTTGCACGTCAACTCCATGTCAGTAACTACTGTGAATATGCATATTATTCTTATTATTAGTAAGAATAATTATTCTACATTCTACTTATTATTCTACAGCTTTATTATTTATTGACTATTTCTCATTCCTACCATATTACTCCAGAACTTAATTATGTTTTTTTGTTGCCTTTGTTTTGTTAATGTGTTGTACTTTGATTTTTGCAACTGTTATAATTGTGTTACGGAGCATTCCAAGACCCCATAGCCCTGAAACAAGTCCCTATTTGTATTCTTAACTACCCTTATTGCATTGCAAGATTTTCATCAGCTGGTTCAGAGAATATTCGGCCGCTTTGAAATATAATTTTATTTATTTTTCTTTTTATTCATTTTGTTGCGCTTAAAACTAGTGGTGGATTTCATGGGAGGAATAAACTATTGTAGCTTGAGACAAGTCATGATGACATTTAATATTTACCACAAACAATAACATTAGAGGTGAGAAATATTTTATATATTTATAAGTATATATATATATAATATTTAGAATTATTATTACTATTTTATCATAGATAAATGTCAGTATATATAAAGATATATGTAATAGAATATATAAATTATTTTATATTTTTAATATACACATAATATTGTGTACTTTGTATGTATACACACACACACACACACACACACACAGCCACTCGCTAATATATATATATATATA
The DNA here is from genome assembly GCF_037954325.1 of Fistularia commersonii. Lineage (NCBI taxonomy): Eukaryota > Metazoa > Chordata > Actinopteri > Syngnathiformes > Fistulariidae > Fistularia > Fistularia commersonii. Next base: position 9,843,623 of record NC_141313.1, on the reverse strand, counting down.
TATATATATATATATATATATATATATATATATATATATCAGGATGCTGGAGCCTATCCCAGCTGTCATAGGGGGAAAGGTGGGGTTCACCCTGGAATGGTCACCAGGCTTATACCAGATATGGAGACATACAACCATTCACCCTCTCATCCACATGCCATGTATATCGACATTCACCCTTTCACTCCTGCATGTTATTGGACCGTCAACTTAAAAAGTATTACTAGAATCCAGGCTAATGCAGGGCCAAATATAAACATACAATCATTCACTCTCTCATTCACAGTTTATACAGAGATCAGCAACTATTCACATCATTTCCTCATTCATCTCTGTACTGACTATATATATATATATATATATTCCCATTTTGCTTCGACCTGAATTTGCAGTCGTAGCCGAGAACAAGTTTCTTTTTTAAGCGCAGATTACAGGGACGCATGTGTCTCTATAGGCCAAAACAAAACAAATATCAACAACCGAGCACAAAATAGCTCCACTATCCTTTATCCCCGTGTTAATGTCGAGCTGACTCAGACTGCGAAACGGCAACAGGGCGACACATGGCATTTACCCCAAAATACACAGGATGATTAATATAAAGAAGAAGAAAAAAAAAAGGAGGAGCCCGGTATCTGACTGAGAACGTACAAAACACCCTCTGGGAGAAAATTTACTCTCTTACCTGAATGGGCGGGAGGTTTTCAAAGTCTCTTGTGTGACTGAAGGGCCGAGGAGGAGTATCTGAGAGAGCGGCGTGTACCTGTGTGTGATGGTGTGTGATGGTGTGTGATGGTGTGTGATGGTGTGTGATGGATGTTGAGTCCCGTGGCCCTGACGCATTGCCTTGTGGGTAATGGCCACCTATGTGTAGTGGCCCCAGTTGTCTTTCTTAGGGTTTAGCACCATTAGCGTGGACGGAAATAGGCTGAAAAGACCGTGTGTGTGTGTGTGTGTGTGTGTGTGATATAAAGGCTGTACTTTAGGATCTCCTTCCATTAGGGAGTTGCATATAAGCAGTGTGTGAGTCAGCCTGTGTGGGTGTGTGTGTGTGTGTGTATCACATATCCATTTCCTTTAAAAAGAATCTCTTATGGGTAAAAGTGGGGTATCCAGATCTGCGACAATGTAGTAATTGTTTATGTGTGTGTGTTTGTTTGCATGTGTGTGTGTGTGTGTGTGGGTGTGTGACGTAAAGCCTGGATCTCCATCCATTAGGGAGTTGCATACAAGACAATGTGTGAGTCAGCGAGTGTTTGTTTGGAGTGTGTGTCTGTGTGTGTGTGTGCGTGTTGTGAAAAATGTTGAAATATAGAAAAAGGTCTCTTTCATGTTCCTAATTTGGCCGCCTTTTATTCTCCTAAACTTCACATCTTCGTCTTGTCGCAGTTGTCACCCCCGCAGCCCCCCCGCCACACACACACACACATACACACACACAGAATTATATCTGTCAGTAATAAAGAGGACGCTTCTTTTCTTATCCGCTTTGTGATCCATCTTCCAGTCATGCAAACTCCATAAGCCTTTCGACCTGCCAATCAAACCATCATGACCATCATGCCCTCCCCGCCGCTACCGGCCTCCCGCTCATGCGGGCGAAATTATTTTTCCCCGTCATCTGCCGGCGATCTTGGAAGACAGAGAAAGGAAAAGAAAGAGGGAGAGGGGGAGAGGAAGAGTGACGGCTTTAATGCAATCCAGAGTTGACACAGTGAGACAGCGCTCCATTGTGCGGAATAATAAAGGCTATAGTGCTTTCCATTTGAATCAAGACCTCTGTTTATTTGAATTAAACCAAATCCAATCAGGGGCGGACTGTGGGGAAATCAACCCGGGGTATAGATTGGAGACATGTTTACAATCACACACACACACACACACACGCACACACACACACACTCACTCCGGATGTTACTTCAGGGGCCCAGTCGCTGAAATCCATTTATACATATGCCCTTTATTTACTCACTCCCTCTCTGCGCAGAACCCAATTTTAGAAGCTCGTCGCAAGGTTTTACGGTTTTTAGATTTGACGGTGCAGTATTGTGACGGCGAGGACGGGCGCCGTCGCTTAGAGCAGCAGTTTTCCAGATTCGAAAATTACCTTTTTTTTTTTTTGTTTTGCTTTTCTTCTTTATGTTCCTATTCCATTTTCAAGTTTTTACTGTGAAAGTCAACATTTTTTTTTTTTTTTTTTTTTTTTTTTTTTGGCATTTTCGCATTTTTGTGTATCGTACCGAACGCCAAGCGGCTCCCTATGGCCTGGTTAGCGCCTTGCGCAGAAATCCTCTGTTGGGCTTTATACCATATGCTGAATTTTAACATGAGCATTCATTCAAATTCACGACCGATAAATAAGACTCGGTCCAAGTTGAGTGAAGGAGAAGGTTGGATGGAAACTGCATCCTCTGCGAGCGCAGACGACGGATGACATGGGGTTTGTTTTAGCCAGTTGATGTGGGAAGCTTTCAACCACATAAATGGAAAAAAAAAAAAAAACATGGTAGTCGCTGTAAAGCGATCCCACTATGAGGTAATGTTGGTTACGGTATGGTTAAAAGACTCCCTCTTCAAGTAATTTCCACAGTATGCCCCTTAAATTTGATCTTGTTGCCATTATATTTAAATTTTAATATATTGGCTCTTTTACTTTTACAATTCCTTTGAACTGCCTCATAAAGGAAGATGTTAAAATGTCTAAAAATAGGATTTATCATATTTAATTTATTTCAGGCATCCTAGTTTTGATTCTTGTGTTTCTATTCTAGAGTCAGCAAAAAATTTGGCTAACTAACAGCGTATGTTTGTTACAATAAAAAAATCCAAAAATGTGAACTTTCATAGGATGATAAACGGCGTATTGAACACAAACAGTATTTCAATGTGACAATTGAAATTACTACTGTATTATGGGAATTTTTATACGTTTACAGTCCAACGACATGCAGGAGTGAATATATACATAGAATAAAATTTTACTTGCCTTGACTTGTATGACTATATATGATGCATGAATGAGAGAATGAATGATCGCACGTCTCATGTACTGCATCACATACCGACACATTGGAACCCCTCTCATTGTTTTTAGACCGGCGTTTTTTGTTTTTTTTCCCCACTGCAGCGTCAGTGGAGGAACGCAATTTCTCATTTCTAACAAACAGATGTGGAAAATACAAAACTCTGCTTTTCGGTCATATGGTTGACGCATTGGGATGAGAATGTGTTAAATGGTTTTCTGTCACTACATGACGTGTGAATGATTGCATGTCTCTATATGATGTGATTGAGATAGTTAATGGTTGTGCCTCTATATTTGGCCCGATTGATTGGTTTTCCAACCAGTTCAGGGAGATCCTGCCTCTTACCCAATGGGATCGGCTCCACCCCAGCCCATCCCTGAGTGTAGGGTAAGCGGTTTGAATAAAGAATGACTTTTTTCCCACATGCCTGAACTGTAATTGCCGCCTCACCACTCAGCATTTCAGTTTTCAATATTATCCCCTTTCACTTCAAAATTATACTTTGCATTACTTTCTCCAAAGTTTCTTTTTTCTAAGAGATAATAGTCCTAACGGCCTTTTTATTTATTTCTTTTTTAAAAAGCGGCTCACGCCGACCAATGTGGTTGCTATACTGTTATTAAGTTAAAGGGGAAAAAAACATTTATCACAACCTTAGTTGTTACAATAAATCTCACCGAACGGGAGAATATTTTAGAAATGAATAATGTGTTTGCAACTTTGAGGCGAAGAGGCAGGAGACAAATAAACCGACAGCCAGACAAGCAGATAAATAATAACCCACCATGCCGATACTCTTGTTTAATTTCATAGAGCAATTACCTTCGCTTAGGGCACTGGGTTTTATTTCTTATCCCCGTGCCGCTCGCTACCGCTTTAATAGGTGACTGTGTATCCCCGTATCGTCATGCTCGCTTAAAAACTACAGACCATCAATTATCATTAATTATTTTCCCTCTCTCTCCCTCCATTTTTTTCCTCACACACACCCACGCACGATTGCACCGGTTGGTGGAAGCTGCGCTTTAAGACTAAATAAGGAACGACTGACATTTCGATTTAGTGACTGCTTGTTTTCAATATGGAGTCAGCAATTAGATTCAGCCGATGCTCCTGACTTCACCCACCACGCCGCACGAACGGGAGGAAGGTTCCAAGTCAATCCAGATACCCTCTGAAGTTGTTTTTTATCACGTGACATTGCACACGCCTGCTGTTACACAAATGTACTCATTAAAAAGAAAGCATAAAAAAGGTACCTTAAAAGCTTGTACAATTATGCGCAGTCTATGCCGGCCAGATACAGAGTTACATATTAATTCCGAAACACTCCTGCATCTCTGCGCAACCTTTTTCAGAGGTTCAGGTTTTGCTGTCTTATTCAAACATCTCCTCCAGGGCAAAGCTCTCATTATCCGCTATCAGCGAGCATTTATCTATGACAACTTAGGTTTATCGACTTTCCTCAAGAGTTGTAGAGCTTCTACTGGCACCCGAAATAAGTGTTTATACTCCCCACTTATGTATATATATATATATATGAAACTACCACTTCAAGTACCAATTCATTTATCCTATGTATTACTACTATATTGTGAACCATATCTGAGTGGCTCAGGTAGCACATTAGAAATCCTCCTCTTCTTCTTCTTCTCCTTTCGGCTTTTACCTTCAGGGGTCACCACAGCGAATCAACTTTCTCCATTTAACCATATTTTCTGTATCCTCCTCTCTCACACCAACTACCTTCATATCCTCTCTCACTACGTCCATAAATCTTCTCTCTGGTCTTCCTTGAGACCCCCTGCCTATCAGCTCCAATTCCAGCAATTCTACCAATATATTCTCTATCCGTCCTCTGTACATGACCAAACCATCTGAGTCTGGCCTCTCTGACCTTCTCTCCAAAATAAATAACATGTGCTGTTCCTCTGTGAGACTCATTCCTGATCCTATCCATCCCGGTCACTCCCAAAGTGAACCTTAGCATCTTCATCTCTGCGACCTCTTTCTCTGCCCCCTGTTTTTTCGACATTTTAACTGTTTCTAGACCATACAGCATCGCTTATCTCACTGCTGTTTTGTACGCCATTCCCTTCATTTTGGCTGATAGTTTTCTATCACAGTGCCCCTGACACTTTTCTCCACCCATTCCAATCTGCTTGAACCCGTCTCTTCACCTCTTTTCCACACTCTCTGTTGCTCTGGACTGTTGACCCCAAGTAGATTTTCCTCTACCTGTTCCCTACTCTCACCACAGATCACAATGTCCACTGCAAAACATTATGGTCCAGGGAGATTCCTGTCTGACCTTATCTATCAGCATGTGCAACACCACTGCAAACAAGAAGGGGCTCAGAGCTGATCCCTGATGGAGTCCCACCTCCACTTTGAATTTCTCTCTTACCCCTACAACACATTGCACCACTGTCTCACAGCTAGCATACATGTCCTGCACCGGTCTAACATACTTCTCTGCCACTCCAGACTTCCTCATACAATACCAGAGCTCCTCTCTTGGCACCCTGTCATATGCTTTTTCTAGGTCTACAAAAGCAGAATGCAACTCCCTCTGACCTTCTCTGTACTTTTCTATTAGCATTCTCAACACAAATACTGCATCTGTAGTACTCTTCCTAGGCATGAAGCCATACTGCTGTTCACAAATGCTGACATCTGCTCTCAGTCTAGTTTCCACTACTCTTTCCCATAATTTCATTGTATGGCTCATCAACTTTATCCCTCTATAGTGGCCGCAATTCTGCACATCCCCCTTATTCTTAAATATGGGTACCTTCACATTTTGTCTCCATTCATCAGGCATCGTTTAATTCTCTGAGATCCCGTTGAATAATTTCTCCTGCCTCTCCTAGACACTTCCATACCTCCAAAGGTACATCATCAGGACCCACTGCCTTTCCACTCTTCATCCTCTTCAATGCCTTCCTCAACTCACTTTTACTAATCTGTACTACTTTGTTGTCACAATAGTCACCTCTACTACCCTTTCCTCTTTCCTTTTCCGCATTTATCAGCTGTTCAAAGTACTCTTTCCATCGTCCCATCACTCTTTCAGCATCTGTCAATACATTTCCCTCTCTATCCTTAATCTTTATCTCTCTGTTTCCATCTTTATCTCTTGGTTTCACCAACTTGCATAGATCATTCTCTCCCTCCTTTCTTTCCAACCGAGCATTCAGGTTCTTTTTCTTTCTTTTTTTTTCTTTGTTTTACCTTAAGCTACACTGTCATTCTGACTTGCCCTAAAAGAGACATGCTTCTGAAGGCAGGCTTATACATTCTGCAGGAGATGAATCTGGATTGAACAAAAAAAAAAAAAAACTAACATGAAAATGAATAAAGAAACAAATAAAGAGAAAAACAAATCAATAAAATAAACAATTAAATAAATGTATAGTTCATGAATGCATCAAAAACAAAAAGGGATAAAAAGATCTGAAATAATCAAATGAATAATTCATTGTTTGAAAATAGATTGAATATCAAATAAAAAATAAAACAAATAATACATTAATAGATACATCAAAATACATTTACCCAAAAGGGTCACCTGCTTTTACAAATATATCGGTGGTCTGACAAAGAAACACTATCAGCGGACTTATCATTCAGCAAACATCATTCAGTGAGCATTTTAAAGTACCAAAAGTCATTAAAAATGAAAAAAAAGAGAAATTAATATTACTAAAATAAACCTCTTAAGACTGGAAAGATGTCCTTCTTTTTTCTTGTAATTATCTAGTAAGCATTCTGAAACCCTTCTCCAGCTGTGTGATATTGCCTTAAGGTTTTGGCTTAAACGGTCCATAAAAAAAAAAAAAAAAAGCCGCATGAAAAATTCACACTGATCACATTCGGGCAGCTTAGTGAATCCCTTGCATGAAAAATTCCTACAGATGCCGATAGAAGCTCTCGACCGATGACCAGTCAAAAATTTCTTTTTGTTTTTTTTTTTGTTTTTTTTTTGGCGAGAGGACAGACGACCAGTTTTCATTTTAATTCTCGTGCCGACGCTTCAGTCAGTCAGCCGTCTCAAATGCGTCTAATGAGCCCTGTGAGATCACCGCCGTCTCCTCATGTTGACACAAAAACACAAACACATTTCTCACCCTATAAAATTAGGAATCACACAGCTACCTGTAGGGCATATCACACTGTACACGCCATCATTTTTCACCTTGATTATAAAGACCATCGCAGTGGTTAATGACAAGCAGCTAATTGAGCATTGCATTGATTTTGCCGCAGCTCAGCCGCAACGTTTCTTCCTCCACGTATCCAAACTCATTAGGAGCAATTTGCACTTCGGTCTCTGCGAGAGACTTCGGCACGTGACTGCAGATTCAGCCAAAACTCGATAATGAGCCACAACCGTCTCAGATTTGCTCGCGGTCGTTTAGTTGGATCCCCTGTACTTCTGCGCACACCCTTTCATACTGCGCCTTCAGGGCTTTCTGTTGGTTTGAGGCATCGAGATAATTTTTTAAAGAATTTTGAGAGCGCCCATCATTGCAAGTGTTCAAGAAACCAGCCCGCAAAAGATGTGGACTTTGAAACTAGCAACCAATGTCTGTCCTCGCCAGATACAATGCCCACTGTTGATTCCAAGAGGTGTTTCATTGTCCCTGGGCTGAGTGTTGGAACGAGCCTTGGTTTTCGGATTTTGATTCGGATTCTGACTGCTGTCGTAGACACCAGTATTCGTTGATCAAGCAACGTCCTTTCAGTCCTCCATCAGCTAATGGTGGTCAGTCCCTGGTGGCCTCACCTTCATGTTCTTAGCTGTTGGGCACGACGAGTTGCTGTGGTTTTGCGGTAAGGCGAAGAAGTACTTTGGAGATGTCCAAAGTTGCTGTACATTTTTCCTGCAGACAATGGTTGCCGTGTCATGGAGTTCCCCTATCTCATCTTTCAACGTCTTACGATTTGGCCATTTCATCGTTGTCCGACATCATGTTTGATGTCAGACAACCTTGATCCTTGATGCTCTCCTGCCTCGACCTTGAACCCCTTCATATGTGAGGACCCTCTGTTCTTGAAATCCTACCCCTTCTTAATCTCCACTCCCTCAAGTTCACCATTCCACCCGCATCCCTCTGATTCACACTCGTCTTGCTGCAGCTAACCTTAATTCCTCATCTTTCCATGGACTCACATTTTAAATTGCATCTCCTTTATCAATTCACCCGGCACGACAAACACTTCAGAGTGCTCAGCGTCTCAGCTGCCGTAAATTTCTCCATTTGGCCAATCCAATCTTGCCGTCTGTACCCCGGCATGAGACGCATCCTTTCCCTTGTTGAGCTATTCTTGTTTCAAGTGCCTCCACCTCCTAGCAAGGCACCAACAGCCTCATACACCAGCCTGTCAGAATGCTGATTTCTCTTCCCGCTATCCCACTCCCACATACTCCCTCTCTATTCACCCCCCCAACGTTTTGGATGCAGAGCTCTCCCCCTACTCCGTATTTGAAACTGATAAGACATCGAATCATTGCCTTTTTTTTTCTTTGCTGCACTACTGCTACTTTTTTACTGAGAGAACCAGCATGTTGCTATTGTCCATGTACCAATATGGTACTACATGATCTTTGCAATAAACTGTAAAAAAAATAAAATGATAATAATAATAATAATAATAGGTAAACCTCTGCAGCTACTCTTTCATGCTGCAAATATCAGTCCGTATCTGTATGCACTTTATACTTCATTCCTCATAGTTAAATGTTTACTGTTTAATGTGCCCTAACAGTCCCCTTGACTGCTACTATGCACTTGATTACTATTATTATGTTGTTAATTTCATATCATCGCGGGATTGTGAGAAATCGGTTCCTCTATATGTTCAGAACATGCAGATTCCCACAGGAGGTCTACGTGGGCTCCCGCCAGGTTCTCCGGTTTCCCCCCCAAGAACAAAAATATGTTAGAGGTTTATCTGAATGAGAGGATAAATAGTTGTAAGTCTCTATGTCTGTGGAGGTTCTCAGTCATCCATGTCATGGTGAATTCTTGCCAAAATCTTCTTGTCTTGGCAAATGGACTTGAATTTCTTCACCTGAAGACATTTCACACCTCATTCGAGAGGCTTCTTTAGTTCTAATGACCAATGGGGAATGTCCGAATATAAGTTGTAACTGTCTATATAATGGCTCTGTGATCAACGGGAGACCCGCGTCTCGCCCAGTGACAGCTAGAATAGGCTCCCTAGTGACCTTGCGTTCAGTCCAAATAATCTAGATAATGAATGAATGAATGGAACCAAACCAGTTTCCGATCAAGACTTGGTGGAATAATTCCCCTGGGAAGCAATTAGGTCTGTAACTTTGTTAGGTCACACTTGCATGCCATCTGTTGACAAGTGGACGCGACATCTAGCACCAGAAATCGAAGCTGCATTGTTTATAAAGGACGATGGACGCGTGGAAGGAGTCAGACACACGGACTTCATTGCAGATCGTAATCCACTTTCGCTTTAGGTAACATGAGCAAACACATCTACGGTCAAGGGTTTGACCCCAGCGAATATGATGCCGACCGCAAAGCGCTGGCGTCTTGATCCCTCATCGATCGACAGCAGAAAATGAACCGGGGTATGACTCAGTCGCTCGATACTGATCTGCTCTTCCAGCGTTCGGGAGGTTGGGGGAGGTCAGAACTTCTGAAACTCTGTAGGATTTTCATTCTTTTTTTTATTTTTTTTGGGGAGGCCAGGCACTTATGGGCTGTGATCCCATCTGCCCGCAGACGTTACAGCGAGAGCAGATGCGAGCCCATTGGCTCTTCGTTGCGTTAGCCGGCATTGTAAAGGTCACGACAAATTACAAGTGGTCGTCTCGCCTCTGTCGACAACAATCATAGCCGTCACACTGACTCTGTCAGCAGAGAATTACACCGCTGACCTTTCTGTGCGTGTCCGAGCAGTGTGTGTCTTTGTCTGCAGAAGGGCGTCAGCATGTGTGCGTCCGCCTCCTCCCATTCCCTGTCTCCTTTATGGATGTGCTTTTATATGCATTATTATATAACTTAAGTGTACGCGTGCATGTGCATGTGTGTGTGTTTCCGTCTGACTCAATCTTGTCTCATTCCACATCCACCTTGAGGTCATTGGCATTCTGCCACGGCCCTGCACTGATAGCAAAACTGAGATTATTACTGCTCAAAGTTATTTATCTCAGCCTGTGTGTGTGTGTGTGTGCGCGTGTGTGTGTACCTCCTTATTAGAGTCTATGTTTAACAAGTCCGGCTACTTATTAATATTTATCTCAGTGGTTTTTCCAAGATGAGCCAATTCCGGTGTCCAGGGTTAAGATTTTTAACACATTTTTAACCACATTGCTCGTTTGTCGTGAAAACACAGACTGCACCTCGACTTCCTGGCTGACCGGATATGTCGCGTTAACTCAGGGAAGCGGGAATGCACATTTGTTCACACGCGGCCTGTGCGCTCAACTCAAGGAACAAGTCAACTCTATATAAAGGGCTGAATACTCATGAGCATTAAAATGAGATTGCTTGTTTTTTTTCGGTTCGGGTTTTATGCAGGAACATCATCTATATGCAATTGCACCTGCATATTTACATTTCCACGCTTGATGGGATGTAAAATAAATCATTTTCATTCATTGTTTGCATTTGCACCAGTCAGCGCAGCACAGTCATCAATGGTGTATCGATCATAATATGCGTGCTTTTCTAAATTTGCTCACCTGCCATACAGCACAAGCCCCCCCCATATAGTGCACTATACGATGCATTACCATTTTACATAATGTTATGTCCATTTTTAATTCCTATTGTCCAACGGTACTGAATTATGAGGTCATATGCAAAGCGTGGTATGGGGAGGCATGAGAGCAGTAGCTTCTTCATTGCCGTGGGCCCCTGAACCGTACTGAAAAAAATACAGCACAGGGTCCTCACAGTCAAACCATCGTAAATGTCCACTTATACTGGAACACCTAGTTTCTATATGAATTAATAAAGATAAATGCGGCTTTGGCGTCTGAGGTGGACCTGTTGGGTCGATATGCAAATAGGTTCTAGCAAAACAGTCCTGCAAGATGCCCTCTGAATCCTGAGTTTAGAGTTTGATTTCTCTGGTCACAGCATTTGTCTGTTTCAATCTCGGTCTGTACGCTGGGTACAGAAACATAGAGATGTGATTTGACTGCCCGAAGTGGGGGTAGGGGGCCGCCCTGTACACTCCATGGACATTTTTGTACACATGGTCAAGGGGGTTCTTGGCCCGGTTGGGAATGGCCACATGTTGGTGGTATGTGGGGAGTACAGTCCGCAGGCTGCACTGGTTGAAGTCGCCAACTGTAATCACAACAGTATCAGGGTGCGGCGTCTGCAGCGCGCTGACGATGTCATGGTGCTTACCCATGGAGCTTGCCGAGCGCTGCCATGGAGTTAAACTGTAAAACAGTGGCTAAAAACATGGCAGTGAATTCCCTCGGTAGATAATAGGGATGGCATTTAGGCAGCAAAATCTCCATGTTTGGGGAACAGTGCTTGCTTACAGTGTGCACGTCTCCACACCATGCGTTGTTCACGATCACATACACACCTCCACCTTTAGCCTTACCAGAGGCTGCGGTCCGGCCCTCTTTGTGTACAGAGGTGGCCTGCAGCTGAACAGCGGATTCCGAGCGCCAGGTCTCATTGAACATTAGGGCGCGGCACTCCTTGATTTCGTACTCGGTTGTGATTCTGGTTCTCAGCTCATCCAGTTTGTTCTCCAGGGACCGCACGTTAGCTAGCAAGAGGCTAGGTCGTGGTGGTTGGCTTTTAGCCTTGCATGAAACCCACTCCGCTTGCCATGCTTGCTTTGCGGTCTCCAAGGCGCTGTCCTTAGCCGGTTCTTCCTCTCGGGCTCGATGCTTTAAGGCACATCCTCGGGTTGGTGATCCGTAGCTCTGGTGCTATGAAACTTGTAAATTTTCGGCTGTGTTTTGATTGTTGCCGATATCCAAGTGTCTGCCTGATGCAGAATAATGGAGGCATTCGCTCACTGTAGAAAAAACAATGAAGGTGACAAAGTGTTTACAAATACATATATGTATATATATTGCAGCATTTTAGTCTGGGAAAACACCTGGTTGACAGTAAAACTCTGTCTAATAAGCAATAGCTGTTGTTGGCCACAGCCGCGCCAAACAAGCCTGCAATACAATTACTGTTGCCGCTCAATTCCAGGTAAATAAATCCCAGAATTCCTTGCACCCCAAACCACACCCACAAATTTCCCAGCAACCCCAAAATTACACAGAAACAAGCATCAACATAAACCCCAAAATTCATGACTTGCTACAATATATATATATATATATATATATATATATATATATATGTATATATGTATATACATATATATATATATATATGATTTTAGAGTGAGAGAATGAATAATCCTAGGTTTCTTTCTGCCCTGTGAATGAGAGTGTGAATGCGTGCATGTCTCTATATGGTGTAAGAATGAGAGAATGAATGGTTGCGTATCCCTGTTTTGCATTGAGGACTTGAAAGGTCCAGTATGATCTGTGAATGATGGAGTGAAAGGTTATACATCTCGATATGATACAGTTAATGGTGATATTTTTCTTTATATAAGAATGAAAAGTTGGATGTCAAAGTCTATGTTGTATGTCACAATATGTTGCTCTGAAAGCTGCCCAGGGTGAACCCTGCCTCTTGAACCCTGCCCAGTGACAGCTGGGATAGGCTCCAGTAGCCCCGCAACCCTGCGAGTGCAGGATAGGCGGCATGAATAATGAATGAATGAATGCTTTGTTATTAACGTGAACTGAAATATCTGTGACAGCTGCATGTGTCTGGCTCGCACCCGTGTTTACTTCTCAGTCTACGCGAAACTTTGGGATGCCAGATTGCACCCTTCGAGACTCTGCAATTGTTATTGATGGTGGAGGGGAGGTGGGGGGGGGGGCTGTACCAGGCGTTGAGGGCCTCAGGACTCTCCCTGCTCCCAGCTCATGTGTCGGTATTATTAATGTTGCAGTTGGCTGCATTGACTGCAGGTGTTGAAGTTGTTTTTTCTCCTTGTTCCCAGCAGTTGTTCTAATTTTAGTTACCAGCTATGTGACGAATAAGCTGCTACCATCACCTGGGCTAACAAGACTTTTCACCTGCTGTTAGGTTACAGGTTTATTCCTCGCATGATATTGGTATTGTACACAAAAAACATGCAACTCCATCATCCTTTTCTAATTTCGATAAAACATGGCATCCCTTGATCATCTCACCACAGCTGGATTTCAGTGATTTAGTAAAAGGGCTGCAAAGGATAGACCGACATCATATGGAACCCTATGGATTAGGAATGTGATGTCATTTAAATTCATAAGAGAGTGATGGCAGGTGAGCAAATACTTTTGGCCATATATTGTATATTGTGTAGAATCACATCCAATTCAACATATTTCAGCACTACACAAGTATGCATTCAATTCTCTGGACCTAAATTGCTCAGACATATGAAAGAGAGAGTATGTGAATATTACTGAGAATGCTGTATGACGTGTGAATAAGTGAATGAGTAAGTGGTTGTATTTCTATAAACTGCCCTGTGATAGGTGAACCCCACCTCTCACCCAATGACTCCAGCATTCTCATGACCCAGAGTACAGGATGAGTGTTATAAATAATGAATGAATGAATATTATGTAAACTTAATAAATATGTTTTTGTTTATGCATTAACTATAAAAGCTAAAATTATCATATATTAGCATAAAATGGCTAATTCATGTTGCGTTAAAAAACACATATTCTATTTCACTAAGCAGTTACAATTGAACTTCGGCTTACAAATTTAATTTGATCTCCTTTGACTCCGTTTGCAAAACGTTCACGAACCAAATCAATGTTTCCAATTGAAAACCATGTGAATCCCACTGATTCCAAAAAACAGACTGCACTGCCTAAATTTTTATGGTTTTATTTTTAGCAAAAATACAGAAAGGAATTAAAGATAACCTTGATTACTGCTGTGTTTCTGATGTTCTTTCTCTTCTTATCAGCACTTTCACTCTGCATTTCCTTCGCAAAATCAGCTAAAGTAAAGGCTCCTTGGGAATGAGACCCTCGCTAATGCTATCTTCCGAAAGCTTTCTTTCATTAACCCAAAGTTATTGTTAGTTTGGATACTTGTTCTAAGACTTGAGACCTTTGCTTCGTTAATGCAGTCATCCTTGGAGCCAAATTGGGTATCTTTAGCACATATTTGTTCTTCAGGATTGTGCAGATGGTTGACTTAGTAATGTCAAACTGCTCAGTGAGATCTGTAACACGAACGCTATTATTTCCTTCTTCAGATCGACTGAACTCCCTAACTTCTTAACACCACTATCACAAGCAGTTTTAACCGTTTTGGGAGCCAAAATGAGTGCCAACTTCCTGAAAAAAGCAAGAAAGTGTTTTAACAGTAGAAAATAGCAATGAATGACGTAAACAACGCAGTACCACAACTGTCACTACTCTACAACACCCGAAAGTGTGTGAGTTTGTTTGTTTGTACAACTAGGCTTGGTCACAGCTCGATTCAAAATTTGGTAGAAATATCTTGAGTTTTTCTTGATTAGGACTTTGTAAGCCGTATTCTAATGTATTGTGTACCTAGTAGTTCTCAACAACTCTACTTATTATAACTGTAATGAGTACAAGAGTCTTTTTTTACTTACTGATTCCTGCCCAGTCAAGGCACGTTGTATGTTATTTCATGTGACCGTATTAAAAATGATGCGTGTGTGAGAGACCAAAAGGGTAAGTGACAGAATGAGGGCAAAACCCCATTTGATTTGTGGCCCTATGGCATGCATGTGCGCCTTAAGGCATAAACACGCAGCTGACTCATGCTTGTAATGTAAATTACATGCAAAACCTGTATAAATTATGAAAGGGTGTGGTATAAACACAAATCCGTACAGAATATATAGCGTGTGGCGAAGACAATCAGCGAGAGAATGCCGAGAGGAAGGGTTGGGGGGTGCAAAGAGGAAAACAGCTGTGAGGGCCAGATGGAGGTATGGAGGTGAGGCTCACGGAGAACGCTCCTGCATCCCAGTCTTGCGTGGATCACAAATGTTATTTTTTTGTAAAACACTGACAGTACAAGATACAAATATCAATACCAATATCTGGTCGTGATTGTTGGAGGTTGTGATTATTGGCGGTTGCAGTTGTTGGCCATTGTCGATGCGGCCGGTTGTTGGCAGTTCGGGTTGTTGGCGGCTGTGGCCCAGTTGGTACCTCAGGCACCCCTGCAATCAGAAGGTTGGCTTTCGATTGCTGGCTCTTCCTGTGACCTCAGTCAAAGTGCCCTTGGGCAAGAGCCTGAACCCCCACTTGCCCCTGACTGTCAGGTTACCACCCTGCATGGATGTCTAAGTATATGCATGTGGAGCAGCGGTTAGGGCTACAGCCTTATAGCGAGTAGGCCCTCGATTTGATTTCTCCATGTTCTCTGTCTGTCTGTGGGGTTTCTTCCTGGTTTTCTGTTTTCCTCCCACATTCCAAAAACATGCAGGGGGTTGGATGGATGGATGGATGGGTGGATGGATGGATGGATGGATGGATGGATGGATGGATGGATGGATGGATGGATGGATGGATGGATGGATGGATGGATGGATGTGGGTTATATATGTTCCAATGTATACCTTCTTACAAAATGTATACTATTCAGACTAATAGAAACAATCAGTGGCTGGTCTATACGTTGTAGAAAGTGGTAAGATATGACCAGTGGGGTCACCTCAAGAAGTCCAAGTTTTTTGCTGTTTTTCATTCTTAAGCACAAAACTAAGAAAAAAAATACAATAATCTTCATCATCATCACTCCAATCTTGTATTGACTCGCTCAAGAGAATGAACGATGATGAACCTTTCACTCGCTTTTGTTTTCAATTCACATAAAAACAAACCGCACTGAATGCTTGAAGCTGACAAATTCATTAGCTGATTCAGACCGAGGCAAACCAAATCATTTACTTTGTTCATGTGTAAACACCCTCATTGTGGTTATCTCTTTAGATCTGTTTAAAAGAAAAAATATTAACAGAAACACTGATTTGTCCAACAAAAGAGTTTCCTGATTCTTAAACTTGCAATCAATGTTCTATTGCATTTTCAGATCAAAATGCATCCTTGACGGCTCTGCAGAACCACTAGCTTTCCCAGCTTTCTATCAAAAGTGTTTTGTAAGGTTGCTTTAATAGAAATTAAAATACAAACCACTCATGCTTCTTGACATGTAAAATCACATTATAATAGCAATAAGATAGTCTCACTTAAATCTCATGTGGGGTATTTCCACCATTCTAATCCTTGGATTTGTATCTATTTGTTCCAGAACTGAGACTTCAATGATTTAATCTTTAAATTATAATTTACAGAAAATTTAACAAATTAAGTAAATTAACGCACTTTAATAGCATGTTAATTTCCATGTCATAAGAAATGTGGAGATTGAAATGAACATGTAGTTCTTTGCAGTTTACATGGGAGGGTGCTTGCGTATCATAGGACTGCCTCAACACTAAACACATTGCAGCTAGCACAGGTAGGTAATGCTAACTTTGCCACAGAAGAAAGCAGCATTGCTAATAAGATCGAGCAGTCTTCAGTATCAACATTATACCACATATCAGGGTTCAAACTCAGAAATTAACTGTCCATGTCAGCCTCAGAGGGATGGATCGCTGCAGACCACTATATATATATATATATATATATATATATATATATATATATCTCATTCTGCTTGACTGACTTTTCCTTTCCAGAGCATACCTCAACCTCTCTAGATTTTCCTCAACCTGTTCCCTGCTCTCACTACAGATGACAATGTCATCTGCAAACATCATGGTCCATGGGGACTCCTGTCTAATCTCATCTGTCAGCCTGTCCATCACCACTGCAAATAAGAAGGGGCTCAGAGCTGATCCCTGGTGGAGTCTCACCTCCACCTTGAACTTCTCTGTTACCCCTACAACACACTGCACCATTGTCTCACAGCTAGCATACATGTCCTGCACCAGTCTAACATACTTCTCTGCCACTCCAGACTTTCTCAAATAATACCAGAGTTCCTCTCTTGGTATCATGTCATATGTTTTTTCAAGGTCGACGAAAACACAATGCAGCTGCCTTGGGCCTTCTCGGAACTTTTCTTTCTCAGGGCAAACACTGCATCTCTTGTACTCTTTCTCTGCATTAAGCCGTACCGCCATTCACAAATGCTGACTTATGCTCTCTAGTATAGTTTCCACTACTCTTTCCCATAACTTCATTGTATGGCTCATCAACTTTATCCCTCTATAGTTGCCGCAATTCTGCACATCCCCTTTATTCTTAAAAATAGGCACCATCACACTTTGTCTCCATTCTTCAGGCATCTTCTCACTCTCTAAGATCCTGTTGAATAATCTAGTCAGAAAATCTACCGCTGCCTCTCTTAGACACTTCCACACCTCCACAGGTATATCATCAGGACCAACTGCTTTTCCACTCTTCAATGCTTTCCTCACTTCACTTTTACTAATTTGTGCTACTTTGTGGTCTACAATAGTCACCTCTTCTACCCTAGCCTCTCTTTCGTTTTCCTCATTCATCAGCTTTTCAAAGTACTTTTTCCATCTTCCCATTACTCTCCCAGCATCTCTCAATACATTTTCCTCTCTAGCCTGAATCACCCAGACCCGCTGTACATCATATCCATCTCTATCTCTCTGTTTCGCCAATTTGTAGAAATCATTCTCTCCCTCCTTACTGTCAAACAAGCATACAAGTCAGCGTATGCCCTTGTTTTGCCTTTGCTACCTCTGACTTTACCTTACACTGTATCTCCCTGTACTCGTGTCTGTTCTTTTCAGTCCCCTCAGTGTCCCACTTCTTTGCTAATCGCTTTCTCTCTATATACTCCTGCACCTCCTCCTTCCACCACCAAGTCTCCTTATCTACTTACTTTCCAGACCATTCACCAAGTACTCACCTACCTGTCTCTCTGATATCCCTGATTAGCTAATTTCCCTGATTAGCTGTAGTTGTCCACCTCACGATGCACTGATGTAAAAAAATAAAAACAACAGCATTTCATATAAGTGGCAATGTTGTTGGTGGAAAAGCAGCTTACTCTGAAGGGTTGCCTCTTCACACCACAGGCTTCTCACACTGACTCACCAGGTCTTAGACAGTGCCCGCATTCAACAAGACGTGCGGCATCATCACACAAGTCATCATTCATTCATTCATTCATTAAGTGTCTTTGTGATGCACTCACATGTGGGTTGATGCAGAGATTCCCCTTCTGAGTGGAGCACTTCTTTCTCGAAAGAGTGCAGGGACATGATGTGGAAAAGGGATTCTGGAAGGCGTGTCAGGGTCAAAGACGGGTGTGTATCCAGGTAGCGTTTGGGCAATAAACACTTCTTTCAAACAAGATCTTCAGTTGTTTAAGACACTAAAGACACTAAACAAGGAGGGTTTATTTATGTTGGCTTACACAGCAGCAGGCTAAATTTTCTGAGTTACAACTAATGTATGAAATCAGGTGTTCAGAAGTATTGGCAAGCTCTTATCCGCGGTGTTTTCTCCATCAACATGCATATATTTGCCATATTTCCGTTGTCTACCTCACATAACAACCCGACGCACATGACAATTCAAAGATGCTTTGCAGAAAGTGATGCGGGGCGGCAGGACACACAAGGTAGTCAATCGTCTTTTGAACCAGACTTTTCTGGTTCGATTCCCTGTTCCTCATAGTGTGTAGAAGTGTTCTTGAGCAAGACACTGAACCCCTATCTCCTCGCCTGGGGCTGACGGACGGCAGCCTACTGCTCATGGTTCATCCATGATGGGTTAATTGCAGAGAACAAATTTAACCACAAGGGATTAATAAAGGAAGGAAAGGAAACACAGCATCGTTGGGTAATCACTACAAACAGCTAATTTGTCGGTCAGAGCTCTCGAGTAGATGCAGTCGGAGAATAAAGTAAATATTTTGGATATTACAGGTTTAAATCCATTGCAGGTTTCGGAAATCCAAATTATTGTTCTTGTTATGTTATTCTACTCCACTCCAGCTAATCTTCAGACGGGATGTGATGAATGCTCGATGTAGCATTGATTATCAACATTTTTCTTATCTCTTTTATCTAACGGTCTTTTTTTAAAAAGAAAGCAGGGATCCTTAAAACGTCATTTGCTTTTATATATTTAACGTGGGAATATCTATCCGACTTTTTTCATGTTACTCTCCAGTGATACATACCCTTTCACACTGTGTGAACTTTTTGCAGTTCTGAGTACCTTTTCAGAGACTAGGCCATATCCTTGTGCAGTCATACAGCATACAAACCAGAGAACATGGACCTCAGTTCCTAGAACCATTCTAGCTGCTACTTCAAGGAAAGGTTGACTCATATAACGTAGGTGCGTGGTGACTGATGGAACTCCTAAGCCACACACGTCACCAGATACTCCCTGCAGTTTCCTCGCAAAGCCCCAAAACGTAGTAAATTTTATCAGAGAAAGGATTTTGTGTGGATTTGTGAGAGAGGGGATTTTTGTACATCTCTACATGATTTGAGAATGAAAGACTGAATGTCTGTGTCTCCATATGATGTGGGAATAAGAGGGTGAGTGGTTGTATCTCTGTATGTTGCACTGTGGTCGACGGCGACCGGTTCAAGGCGAACTCCAACTCTCACCCAATGACAGCAGAATCAGCTCCAGCCCCCCCATGAGTATCTTGAGTGTAGAATAAGCCATATGGATAATGAATGAATGACTGAATAAATATGTTCCTAAACAGATTGAGGCTGTTTATCTGGTTTTACATTCCTTGAATTGCAGCAAGGGGTCCAGAAGGTAAAAGAACACCTAGCAAAAGGACGTTGTGTATTTTTAAGGCTCATTTCTGCTCACATTACATTTGCATAGATGTACATCCATTTCAAAAGGGTTCAAACATCACGGCCAACATACTCCCACATACGCTGCCTTGGTTGGTCAGCGATACATCAGCTGGAGGGCAGTGCAGAGTCCAGAGTTCACTTCCAGGTTCAGAGTCCCATTTGATACAACAACAAGCACGGCGTTGGTGTAGGAGCTGATGATAATGTACATTCTGGAAAAGAGGCAGTTTGTACGGAATGGGACGAGGAAATATTCTCCCTGGTTGTACCAACGCCATGTTGTCTTCTTCGGTTGTACTTTGGCATACTGCGCAATGCTGTCCCCCCATGACTTCAGATGGTACCGCTCCGTCTGCTTCCTTCAGCTTGCGCCCCGAAAATATCCCAGGGAACGGGCAGAAGGCTCTGTACCGATACATAATCGTGTTTGTTGTTGATCAGGAACGAGCCTTTAGACTAAAACAACAAGTAACCACAGCAACAGGACTTTTTGAGAGGCCGGATGAGAATCCTGCCAAGGCGTGCTTCAGACCGATGACGTTTAAAGTATAACGGATAATATTTCTATTTAAACTCAGCCCCTCAGCTACATTCCCAAATGACTGAAAATACCCATTTATTCTTTTCACTATATCATCCTTTCATTTCCTTTATCCGGACGAATTGTCGCACAGTACTGGTCGACGTTAATCTGAGCTCAGTCGGTTGGAGTCGCTCGCTCTGAAGTCTCCCTCTCACCACTTTGTCAGAGAGGATTAGATCCTTCCCGATCATTTGTCGGGTTGACTTTTGAGAAGAAAAAAAAATAGAAACATTTGGATGCATTTCCTGCGAGCGACTAAAAGGGGGAAACCGTGAGGAGAAGGTAGAGAACACGTCTAAGGGGCAGGCAGCTGCGAGGGCATGTGTCATCTGCAGAGAAGTAACTGCAGCCCGAGGTCGCGGCGGCGAGTCAGTTCATCTGCATAATGGGACAGCGACAGACAAGATGGTCTCCAGGCCAGACATTTAAAAAAACATTTTTTTTTAAATCCTCTATCTTCACACTCCTGTATCTTGTAAAAACTTTCCCCAGCGGCAGAGAGGCACGTACCGCTGGCTTTGAGCTGAAGAAGCCTGCGCAGCCCGCTAACATTTGACAGCTACAAAGGCCGCCATTGCTATTCACTTCATCCCTTCCTCTCCTCTTTCAAGTGTTTCACTCATCTTCTCTTTTATCCCTCCTCCTCTCCTGTCTCTTCAAGTTTTACCAACTCGCCCTTCTCCTCTACTTTCTTCGAACCCCTTCCCCGCCAATTGCAACGAAACAGGCGTAGGTTGCGTTCTCAGAGTTGCAGATGCCTGTATCCATAGGACTCCGAAGTAGTTAGCGCTTGAAGCGCACACGGAATTAGCATGCAGTAAAAGGTACACATGGCGGCCCCAAGGGGCTTCTTTCTCCGCCAGCTTTAACCAAAGACGGGCTTGAATTCTAACGATAGTTCTCCTGCTCCGTGAAGAGACAGAAATCTTTGATTTTGCGTTTGATGCGTCTCGTCCGCACCGCCACCTCCTCCCAAACCTCCCTGTCTGTTCACCGGTGCTGCCGGGGGCCTCCAGCTCGACAGCTCACCCTCCTTTGTGGGTATTTGAATCGTTCCGCCGTCCAGGTATTTATTCTTTTTTTTGGCTCATATCCAACGGGCAAGGAACCAACGCAAGCGTGCATGTAGGAAGGAGTTCACAACAAGAGTTCTGCAGAAAAAAAAGCACACACGCTCTCGACGCGGAGATGCCTGCCTATAGGGGCGCGCGCCGGGCCCGTGTTTTTTTCATTCCTCTCAAAGCTCCAATCTTTGTCTGATGGCCTTGGCCTTTAGCAAGGCATAAGAAAAAAAATAAAAACGAAAGAAAAGACTTGAAAGCAAAGCTAAAGCACCATTGATTGTGGTAAAACACAGCACTTCCTTTTTTGAATTTCCCATGTCATGATATAAACCTCTATTTCTAATATTTTTTTGAATTATTTTCTAAAGGAAAATCTAATGCAAGCTGTCAATTGGCAAGAAGCAGGGTTCATGCATCAAAAAGAGGCATAGAAACATTCGCATGCCTGGGCAATTAAGAGTCTCCCGGTAACATACTGCATGTTTTTGGACTGTGGAAGGAAATTCAATTTATTCACACAGTCAAAAAGCCAAAAACAGAAGGAAAGCATCACATTCTCAGGCCTCGATCTCCTCACACCGGATCGATCGATCGAATGCGACGCTTCATTTGCAGCATCATTGTAAAATCCGATGACGCGCGCCGTACGTCCCGGAACACAATTCAACCCCAAGAACCTCTCACCTACAATCACTCTGGGGGAGAGACCTTATGGAGGCACGCCGACGGCCTTTTTAAAGAAGGTCCCGATTAAACAAACATCGGCGCGGAGGTCAAAAAGGCGTTCTTGAAAAAGAAAACGGCAGAACTAAAGTATTCATTTATTCGTTTCTTTTCTTCCTCCGTGGGAGATTCCGGGAGAAATATTCCGGGGGAGGAAAGACAGTTTACTGGAAATGCAGTAATTATACAAATAGGAGTTTTGTTATGACAGCGTTCACTTTTAAAGAAATCTAACGAGCATCCGAGATACACACACCCCCGCCATTCGTGAATCAAACGTACCGGCTGCCCTGACATTTGGTAAGCGCTCAGAAATGTTTGCGCACCTGATGTAATTGTGAGCGGTGCGCAGCCATGTGTGCATGTGTGCACCTAAGGCGCTTCATGGTCCAGCGGGTGAGGTCCGTCGAGGAGACAATACAGACAGGAAACTGGGGAGGAGGGGGGCTTTGTCCAGGGCTCAAGCGCGATATCCGTGGAATATATAAAATATCCATGGAATACATAAAATACTGTTTTTATCAGCAGTGGCCATTAGCAGCTTCTAGTTCCAAGAGCTGACCAGCTTTAATTTGGTTCCAGGAAGTACTCTCCACCTCCAGGGGAGCATTTGCATTTTGCATCGCAGGGTGTGACACAAGGGTGTGCCACGTGCACCTTAAGCGCTAATCTCCAACAAAATGGAGAGCAAGGTCACCACAGCGTCTGCACATTCTCACTCCCAAGCCTGCATTACACATTAGTTTTCGACGCACCTGAAGCGTTGTTTTTCGGCTAACCTGGAGAAGCGTGTTTGTTCCGCTGGATGGACACGATTTCTCAGTTTTAACAGAAAGATATGGGAAATACAAACTCTGCTTTTATGTTGGTCAGGTGTAGAAATGGATACGGATGTTGACATGACACTCCATGCTTCGTCCAAAAAATGACAAAAAAGGGGTTCTAATGTGGTGGTATGTGGCGCTAACGGAAAAATTCTCAATTCGTCACACAGTTTACGCATCGGGATGAGAACGTGTTCACAGCGTTTATGTTCATCCATGGCGGGAATAATAATCACAGACTATCGGATGGGTTGAAGCATTTTCATATACTACCTGCCTTTTTTCACATTATGAAAATGCACGCCATTAGCTAACCGCATTCTAGTTTTGACAAAAGCTCCACCACAAGTCCTTGACACTCCTCTATGGCGTAGCATTCCAAGAGTCCTCTTTGTCGGTCTTTTTTTCACTGGTTCTGTCCATTGGGGCGTAAGGAAACAAGCCGATCGTGATAGCTTTTGAAAATGGAGCTCCGCAGTCCACAAGAAGTATCTGCTGACGGACTTGGCTTAGGAGTTCCATCAATCGCCTAGCACCTTTGTCATATGAGTACCTCGAACTTTCGTCGTCCATGTTCCTGCTTCCTATGCTGTCCAAATGCACGAGGTTAAGGCCAAGTCCCTGAAAAGGTTTTCAGAACAGCTAAAAGTTGCCACAGTGAGAAAGGAAATGTTATCATTTTAGAGTAAAAAAAAGTCTGATGGAAATTCCCTTTCTTCTCAAAATAAATATTTTAAGGATCCCCGCTTCCTTGACCCTGTGTGATTAAAAAAGACTTAGCTAAAGGAGATAATGAAAAAGTTAATAACCAACGCTACTTCGAGTATTCATCACATCTCATCCAAAGATAAGTTGGACTGAAATAGAATAATGAAAGATTTCCGAAACCCAGAGTGGATTTTCACCTGTGATATCCAAAATGTTCATCTTATTTTCCGACTATATGTACCCGAGACTCCGAGCAACACGGGAGCTGTTTGTAGTGATTACCCGCCACGAGTCCTTGAAACCTCTCTATGGCGTAGCAGTCCAGGAGACCTCCTCGTCCATATATTTTCACTTTGGTACATTTTGAGTTGTTGCTGATCGCAATAGTTTTTCAACAATGGCACTCCACAGTCTGCAAGAAGCATCTGGTGAAGGACTTGGCCTATGAGATCTACCTATCGCCAAGCAGGCCCTGCTTCAGAACAGGAGCTAAAATGGCCCTGGGGATCTCAAGGTCCGTGGTTCCTGGTTCCTTTACTGTCTGAATACAAGAAGGATCTGATTGGTTCCTGAAATGGTTCTCTCAGAGCTGCCAAAGTGGGCCTTTGGCAACTTGAAGTGCAAATGTAACCGGCCCTGCCTGAGTTCACAGCTGCGATCTGCGCGCGCGCGCGCGCGCGTGTGTGTGTGTGTGTGTGTGTGTGTGTGTGTGTGTGTGTGTGTGTGTGTGTGTGTGTGTGTGTGTGTAAGTCATCATTGTGCCTTTAAAATCCCCCGCTCGGCTGATGGAATGAAAACTGCTGGATATAAATGAACAATTGGAGACCCATGTTTGTCTCGAGTTAGGGTCAGGGTTGAAATACCTGCATTTGCTCTGTGCTTGTGCGTGCACTTCCACCTTTAACAACACACACACACACACACACACACACACACACTGCAACCAGCTATGTCTCCCCAAAGAAATTTTCCTACGTCAGACATGTTTTCAGCGCATTCAAAATGTGCGTTGACTTTCTAGGAATTCTTCTGTTTGTCTGCGCTTTCCTGCTATGCCTGCTATCCCTGAGCTCTATGTGTGT
Organism: Fistularia commersonii; assembly: GCF_037954325.1. Classification (NCBI taxonomy): domain Eukaryota; kingdom Metazoa; phylum Chordata; class Actinopteri; order Syngnathiformes; family Fistulariidae; genus Fistularia; species Fistularia commersonii. Next base: position 9,818,654 of record NC_141313.1, on the reverse strand, counting down.
GCTTATGTGTGTGTGTGTGTGTGTGTGTGCACTTGTGTGTGTGTGCGTCACACTGTGTTATCATGCCCTGTGCTGACAGAGAGCACAAGTAAAGACAGTTTGACAGGTTTTTGAAAAAAAAAAATATCAGCCAGGTCTCTGGGGGTTGTCAGCCTCCCCCACATTAATGTGTTATCCCATATGCATGACCCCTGCCTCTGCATTTGAGCTACGTACAGCTTGCAGCGTGCGTCTTAAAAAAATGTATTTTTTTCCTGTAAATCGGACAGTTTCAGATAGAGCTTTATTTGTTGGTGGTTTCAATAATGTTCACCCTGAAGGAAGTAAATCCTGTGCAGTTAAACATGCATACTAACTTCCATCAATGCACAAGAACACACAAAAACAAGGGCAGCGAAAAAGCTACGGGCAGAGATAAAGCACGAGGTCTTCAGCTGTTATATATTGACTTGTTCACACCGAGTCAGTCCTATAAAATAGAAAAATATACGGTCAAATTAGTAGGCGCTTCCCCCTCACAGCCAGAAGGTCCCGATGTTCTCTGCATGTCACTGAGGGTTTCGACCACGTTCTCCCGTTTCCTCCCACGGTCCAAAAACCTGCCCTGGATTGTCTGAATGTGAGTGACAGAGCGAATGATTGCATGTCTCTATATGATTTGAAAATAAATTTTACATAAATATGAAGCAAACCTTTACACACGAGCATGTACACACATAACTTTACCTCAGTGCCTTTTGTCAGCAAGGTGACTAAAGGATAAGTCAGCATACATTATTCCAATTGACACTTTGCCCTTTTATTATGTTAATAATGCACCTGACTAACATGGATGGCGCCTGTTTACGTGTGTGTGTGTGTGTGTGTGTGTGTGTGTGCGTGTGTGTGTGCGTGTGCCCTTTTGTGTCAACTGAACCCCCGCTTATAGTCTAGAAGCCCCATATCCGGATGCATGCCTTTTCATTTTTTATTTTTCTCCCTCTAATCAAGATGCATAAAGTGTGTAAAATACACAGTATTGATATCAATACACTATTACTGTCGGGCTATGAAAAAGCCATTCATGACATGATCGCAATATGGAGATAATAAAAAGCGTTCGGGCTCAGCCTGTTCGCCTTGCAGAGGGCGTGGCTTCATGGTATGAATCGGGTTTCAGTGTACGACGCCGGAAAAAGCCCTCAAAGAAAGCTACCGCTTTACCATCTGTGATATGAAAATATTACTTCACGAAAGAATAATACAAAGGAATTGCTCCTGAATCGATACCTGGGATGGATCAGGAAAGAGTCCAATTTACCAACTGTCGGCGATCGGCTATGACAGGCAGATGGTTTGTCCAATCACGTGCCAAGTGATTGAATTAATTCATTTATTATTGTTATTTATTGTGGTCCCTATCCCTCTCCAGACCCTCTCTGTGCGATCCCTCCCAGATGGTGCTGTATAACAAACCATCTGGCCTGTCAGGTTAGAGGAAAGAAAAAAGAGCCGGCGCTTTGAAGCCAATTTGACATTGTGGCCAAACCATGCTTTTCGCGAGTACGGTGTCCATTTTCTGCTGCCTAACACATCATTTATTTATATATTTAACTTATATTTATATCATTTTCTACTTTAATAATTAAATCCCCTTAGAGCAGTAGTTCCCAAACTAATGGAGAGGTGGAGCAGAGACTCCTGATCAAAAATATTGTGGAAAACAGGGTTTTAGATTAAACTGGGCCTAGTGTCATGTATACATATGCTTTAATATTGTGCATTTAATGCTAAACAATTCAAATAATACATACATTCATATATTCATTTATTACTCATTGATTATCAATCCCACTTATCCTGAAGACATAAATGTGGGCGGGGCTTAAACCAATCCCAGCTGTCATTGGATGAGAGACGGGGTTCGCACCAGACCAATCGCTAGTCGCTTGAGGGCAGGAGTGTCAAACTCATTTTAGCTCAGAGGCCACATGGAAAAAAAGCTATTCCTAAGTGAGACATAGGGGGAAAATCGTGGCATATTAACTATTGTTAATGTACCTATTGCTTATTCCACTACTGAAACCTGGCATCTTTTAGCTTTGTGAGCCTGACTGAAGCCGTTTGTGAAGCCTGCAGGCCTTGAGTTTGACACACTTGCTTTAGAGTCTCGAGTGAATGACCTGTATTTTCTTGAACTGCGACGGACGTTTGTTGTCTCATTTCTAAACATAAGCCATCACCAGAACTACAACTTCCTAACTCTACCATCCCTTGTCAGCTGATATCAATGCCTTTATCAACCCAATTGTGTGTCAAACTGTTTGGCAACCAAGCTATTCACTGTCTTTTCCTTATTTCAAACATAAATCATGTATTAGAATTGTATTTGAAAAATAAAAAACAATAAAGAAAAATGTACACCTGCAGTACCATCAGTGACCCCTAGGGGCAGCAGCCCATTGAAAACATCTACCATATAGCATTATTTGAACTCAATGAATAATACATGTATGAATTATCAGGGGAAAAAATAGCTATCTTGGTGGCTTGTTATAACTTCACATACAAATTACCAAAAGACACCCTTGAAAGGCACTGCTAAAATCATTACTTGTGTATGTCGGCTTAAAAACCACATCTGCCCTGAATCCCCCCCCCCCCCCCCCCCCCCTCCCCCGCAGCCGGTTGCCCTGAACTGTCAATGAAGCTTCTGATTTTGTCAGTGATCGGTCTCATTTGCGTTGTTTACATCGCCGTGCTCAGCTGCCCCGAATGGTCTAATTAGATCTTGTCGGTGTAAATCTGTTTTTATAACCCGCTGTATAATTCATGACCCGACAAAGGTGTAATTGTGGAGAGACAAAAAAGAAAACAGATTTGTTTTTTATTTATTTCATTTCCTGTATTCAGTCATTCATCATCTATACCGCTTATCCTGCAGTCGGGGTCGGGGGAGCTGGGGCCTTGACAGGCATTTGGCTAATAATTGGGTAAAATCACAAGGTTCACCCTAAACCAGTCAACATTTAACCATATCATATAACCATATTCACTCCTGCAAATTGTTGGGCCATAAACGTACAAAATATTACCGTGATACAATAGTAATTTCATAGGTCACAGTAAAATACTGCTTGTCTTCTATCAGACAGTTTAGCTTTTTTTTTTGTAGTAACACATATACATAATAGTGTGCTTAATTTTTTTCTGATTCTAGAACAGACACACATCCAGGATGCCCGAAATCAAATGAAAAATCAAATGAAATCAATCCTATTTTTTTAGACATTTTTTTTTACCTCTAACTATATGAGGCAGATCAAGGAATAAAAAGTAAAAGTAAGAGTCAAAATTTAAATAGAAAGGCAAACAAGAAAGGGCTTATCATGGAATTTATTTGAAGATAACCATACCGTAACCAACATTACCTCTTTGTGGCATTACTTTACAGCGACTGTTTTTATTTTTTTTATAATTTTTTTTTTTTACAAACTGATGCGGTCGGAAGCTTCCCACATCAATTAGTGACATAAAATGATTCACCCTTTCATTCACACTTTATCTAGACAGCCGTCACACTCGTTCCAATGTCACATAGAAACATTCAACCATTCACACAACCATGTTCGACTGGTGCAGGACATGTATGCTAGCTGTGAGACACTGGTACGGTGTGCTGTAGGGGTAACCGAGAAGTTCAAGGTGGAGGTGGGACTCCATCAAGGATCAGCTCTGAGCCCCTTCTTGTTCGCAATGGTGATGGATAGGCTGACAGATGAGGTTAGACAGGAATCCCCATGGACCATGATGTTTGCGGATGACATTGTGATCTGTAGTGAGAGCAGAAAACAGGTAGAGGAAAATCTAGAGAGGTGGAGGTATGCTCTGGAAAGGAGAGGAATGAAAGTTAGTCGCAGCAAGACAGAATATATGTGTGTGAATGAGAGGAACTCGGGTGGAGCGGTGAGGCGACAGGGTGTGGAGATCAAGAAGCTGGAGGATTTCAGGTACTTAGGGTCAACAGTCCAGAGCAACGGAGAGTGCGGAAAAGAGGTGAAGAGACGGGTCCAAGCAGGTTGTAATGGGTGGAGAAAAGTGTCAGGGGTACTATGTGATAGAAGACTTTCAGCCAGAATAAAAGGAAAGGTGTACAAGACAGTGGTGAGACCAGCAATGATGTTTGGACTAGAAACTGTTCCAATGACCAAAAGACAGCAGGCAGAACTAGAGGTTGCAGAGATGAAGATGTTGAGGTTCTCTTTGGGAGTGACCAGGATGGATAGGATCAGGAATGAGTCTATCAGAGGGACGGCACATGTTCGATGTTTTGGACAGAAGATCAGAGAAGCCAGACTGAGATGGTTCAGTCATGTACAGAGAAGAGATAGTGAATATATTGGTAGACGGATGCTGGAATTGGAGCTGCCAGGCAAGAGGTCTCGAGGAAGACCAAAGAGAAGATTTATGGACGTAGTGAGAGAGGATATGAAGGTAGTTGGTGTGAGAGAGGAAGATACAGAGAATAGGGTAAGATGGAGAAAGTTGACTCGCTGTGGCGACCCCTGACGGGAAAAGCCGAAAGAAGAAGAAGAAGAAGAAGACTCTCTTTCATATGTTATACAGTCAAACCACGGCTTACGAACGCCCCTAAACACAAACAAATTGGCCTACGAATAGATTTTTCAATAAAATTTTGAAATGAGCTCCAATCAAGCCTTGATGCATAAACACATAAACACACAAACAAACAAACAAACTCATGGGCTTTCTGCCAGGTGGCTTTGTAGTGTAGCGGCAGTCATGCATGCTACTACTGTTTGTTTACAACGTTCATCCTTGTGTTCTCCCGTCATAGCACTTTTTTTCTGTAATCTAGCCATTCTAGTCATTATGGATTTTCAAAAAAGTTAAATGTGCTCTTGAAGGTGGTGTTAAGAAGAAGTTAAGAATTACAGTCAACATGATGTGGTGGTCATTTTGCAGATCTCGCCAAGCACTTCCACAAGTCAACCAACTGTTAAAATCCTGACAAACAAAGATGCGCTAAAGATGGGTGATGTGGCTGAAAGGGTTGACTACATCAATGAAGCAAAAGTTTCAAGTCTTAGAGGAAGAAAAGTTATTGTTAATTTGGATTAATGAAAGACAGTTTGCTGGAGATAGCGAGAGCCTCATACATGAGAAGGCTTTTCTTTTTGGCTGATTGAGCGAAGGAAACGCCGAGTGGGAGAGCTGGCAAGAAGAGACAGAACACCGTAAACACAATAATAATAATAAAGGTTATTTTGATTCCTTTCTATTTCTTTGCCACAAATGAACCCCAAAAGAAGTTTCAGCAGAGTGCAGTATGTTTTTGTGGCTGGAGAATGAATCAATGGGATTGACACTGATATCAAAAGGAGAAAATAAATGTGCGAATCCAAATGTAAACCCGCAGTCAAAGAAAAAATTAAATTTGTAACCTGAGGTTCTAATGTATAGAGACATACAACCATTTACTCTTTCATTCACACATCTGGGGAATGTTTATGCATAATTGAAATAAGCGATATATACAGTTTCACAACTAATGACCAAGTATTGATCCTTGTAATGACTCGGTTTGGTCACGACGCATAGCGTCCAAGTGGGAAATAATGCTATGTGTTAATTACAGCTAAAACGAGGGGGAAAGGAAATTAAAAATATTTAAACACACAAAAAAAAAACAAAAAGACACATTTGATCTAAAAAAAGATACTTGTGTAACTAAAGGGTCAGCATATCAGTGTTTGTATCTGGGATATGAAGACGCCACACGGAAAGATCCCACAGAAAGCACGAATCGCTGCATCAGCGTGCCGTCCAAATAACATTTTATTTTATTTTATTTTGTTTTATTTTCATTTTTTTATATATATTTTTTTTTATTTTAAATTTTATTTTATTTCTTTTAATTTTATTCATCAATTTATCTATTTATATTTTTTGTTATTTGCTCATTTATATGCACTTTATGTATTGTTGCTGTACAGGTCACTGAAAATGGCTCATATTTGAAAATGTACATGATTATCGTACATAAGACAGGGACCAAATATATATGAGAGGAGTTGTTGGTCTTCAACAAACAGACACCGGAAAGAAAGATTTAATCAGGCCAGAAGGAGATCGATTTCTTTGAATATCAGAAGTGGAAAAGCGTTTTAGACCCAGATCATTCTGAGCTCTGTGGGTTAGAGAGACAAAAAAAAAAGGGGGGAATCACTCGGAAAAGATGAGAGGGCATGAGTTCGTTATCGTTCCGCGCGTCTAGACAGTGTTTGCATGGATGATTGGATTTTAACTATAGCTGGGGACGGAAGGGAGTCTGTGTATGTATGTGTGTGTGTGTGTGTGTGTGTGTGTGTCTGGTGCTCCTTTCAAGCCAAGTTAGCCACCATAACAATTACCGACCCTATCATTTCCTCTCATTAACATCATACAAGCCTGATGATCTCCACACACACACACACATACACACACACACTGGCAAGGGAACTGATGAAGGCTCATCAAGTCCTCTATTAATAACAGCATTGCCGCCATTATCGCGGTCATTGCATGGCATTGCATCGCACTGAGAGAACGCACACCGCATGGGTTGGTTTCCGCCGTCCCCGTGAGTACCTGCCTTGAGAGCCTTTTCAGCCATCTTGATCTGACCTACGGCGTTTTTTTAGGTCTCTCTGTGTTATTTAGCGTTTTTTTTTTTTTGTTTTTTTTTTATACCTCATTTGATTTTGAAATTCATTAGCAGGTGGCTTCGAAATAAAACGCCTTAAATTGACGGTGGATTTTGCATCCCCCCCATCCCGCCCCGCTCTCCTACCTCCCTCCTGTGTCGTTCAATCCCAACCTTAGGTGGATATGAGCGCAAAAATACTCGCCGTTGTTTGTTGCGTGTTTAACAAGATTGGAGGCGCGGCTTTCTGCCTAATTACTTTTGATGAGGAGTTCATTGCTTTTATACTTAATATATACAACAGGTTTCCTCTGAAGTGATACTAATAGAAGATGTAGGTGAAAAACCTGATAATTATGACAACCATTCGAATTTATTTATGCATTCATTCATTCATTATCTAGACCATTTATCCTGCACTCAGGATTGCTGGGGTCGATTCAAGTTTACATTAGGCAAGAGGAAGAGTTCGCCCAGCGATCGTAGGGCCACATGTAGAGACAACAAAACATTCACCCTCTCATTCACACATCTGGGTAATTTAAGATCTCCAATAAACCTCCAAACCAGAGAACCAGTGACTCACCTGCTGGAATCAAACCCGGGACCTTATAACTGGGACGTAACAAGACTCTAGACTGAGCCTTGAATAAATACCACTTCACACATCTGCAAAAAGTCTATTTAATTATTTTTGAATCTTTCGTAATACAATTTTACTCTAAGTGTGTTGCTCGCAGCACCACGGCTGGCCTCCATCTCCTCGCCAATCACGGCAGGGTAGGACTCGCCCTCACTGAAACACGTGGGGTAAAAAAAAAAAAATTACATGACTGCACATTTTGAAAGTTGAAAAAAGGATATTACATTTAAACAGTGTCCAATCACAACTTCCATTCAATGGATAGGAAAAAAAAAAGTGTTTTGACCTTAAGGGCCAGTTTTCCCTCTTTTTTATTAAAACCCGCTGTTGTTCAAGATTGGTGTTAGAAGTTTGTAATTTCTATTAACAAGAGCGGATTGGAGAGGCGAGGGCCGGCCCAAAAAGAGAGGACAGGTCGTCGGGTACAACAAGAGTAACATGATCAAATAAAACAACCCAGGAACATTTATTTAAAACATGTATTTTCCAACTCTATAAACAATTTTATATGATCAGAGTCCAGAATGCGTTCATTTAACTGAGGGGATGGATAATAATTTTTTGTCTTTTGTCGTAAATGTTAGCCAGCGCCGTAGGAGCTGGTGATCACCTCTAAAATCAATGTTGTTTTCATGGGGGGGTTCATTTGAATCCACTGTGAATGGCAGGTCGAAAAATAATCGTGTACAGTGAATTTTTCCGACGCGGGACCGAATTAGATGCCGTTATGAGAAGAGGCGTTCTAGTCGCCGAGCCGGGGTTTGTCAGAGAGCTTTCCGCAGGTGTGATGCAGGCTTTTTTTTGGAAGGGGGGTGTGTTCCCGCAGGCTGTGTTAGTTGGAGATGTTGAGGTTTCAAACCAATGAAACCAAGCTCATTATCTCTCCTTTTCTGCAGAGGTGCCTTTTCTCCTGTATGTAACAGATGTGTGGGGTGGATGTAACCTTGACTACCCAGGGCTGAACGGCCCCCCTCTTTGTGTGGTTGATAATTTTATCTGATCTCTATAACGCTCATCCCACACTTGGGGTCTTAGAGCTTGTCATTCCATCTGTTATAGGGCCGGGTCAACCTGAAACGGTCGATCGCAGGGCCACATATCGAGAAATAGTACAACCACTCACTCGCGTTTGCATGTCATAAAGAGACTCGCTCACACAAGAATTCACTCTCACATAGAAACATATCGAGACATACAGTAATTGCCTCTCTCATTCACACATCGCATAGAAACATAACATTTCACTCAATCGCTTTTCATATAGAGACATACAGCCATTCACTCGTGCATTTGCACGTTGTAAAGAGACGTATTGTGGTGTGAGACGGAAGGATTGCGGAGATGAAGGCCAGTTCCCACTTTATTAACCGAACACCCAAAATGCCCAAGACTTCAAACACATCGCAACCCCCAGTCCTGTGGGGTGAGAGGCCACAATATAACCATTCACTCAGTCATTCATCTGAGAAATCACACCATTCAAATATCACTAAGAGATGTATAACTCCTTCATTCACACATATAGAGACAGTAAACTATCATTCACACATCTGGGCAATTTTGTTTTTTTGGCTTGTGGGAGGAAACCAGAGTTTCCTTGGTACTGAGTGTCCGAAGAGAAGCTGACTCCCACGTGCCGTCCCGATTGATCATTTCTTTAAACTCAATTCTTACAAGACTATGATCCCCAGTAGATAAAGATGAACTGCCTGTTTCTGAGGGATAATGATCTGCAAATGTTTGGGAGGATAAGAGTAACTTTTATTGGTTTGTTGGATCAAGATAGTGATCTGAGTTTAGTTTATGGATGATAGGAAAGCGTGTCGGCGTGCACTTTGAAATTATCGGCGGGCGAACGGGACTGAAAGCGGGAACAGGAACTGCAGACGTCATTTCAAATGTCACGAAAAGACAAAGGAGAGTTAAGCAACATCCAATTTAAAAAAAAACAACTAAAAATCACACCGCCCTTCCCAGGTCGCAAACGCGCTTTTTTGAGACAGGTTGATTTTTTTTTTTTTTTTTTTACTTTTTATATTACTGCTGTCACACCTAAAGCATATTATGAAAAACCACAAGTACTGTAACTGCAGGTCTTTGCAGAGTCTTTGCAAAGCTCCAAATGATGTGTTGGCAGGGGGTCATTTTCTCAAAATTAATATTTGTCAAAAGGTTTTAAAGCACTTGGTGGGAGAGAAAAAAAAATAAAGAACAAACGACCCAGCAAATTGCTGCTCTTAAACTCTGTCTAAATGAATAAGAATAACTTTCTTGGATTTGGCTGGGTATTTCTCAGAAATTCAGGTGCAAAATACATCTTTGATTCAATAATGAATTCCTCTGACATCGAGATAATGTAAGATGTTTGAGTTTGGTGTGTTCAAAGTGAAAGCAAAGAGATATCATCTGCGGCCTCCATCCCCGCGACTTCCAGCCTGGCTGTGGAGCCGCTGTTTCAGACAAAGAAGTCTGACCTGCCCGGCTCAGATTTGGTTCCAAGAACTGACCTGACCTCCTCCAGGATCCTTGCAGTGCAGGATAAAATCCCTCCGTTAGTTAACTCTGTCCTTATTTTGGCCAAAATATTTACGTCTCCCCCCCTAGGAGCCCTGGAAACCCCTTTGCGGCGTTGCAGGCCAGAAGGGTTTTGCCCATATTCATTGATCCATTTCTATCTGATGCTTTCCATTTTGTCACTGGAAAACAGCAGATCAGTGACTGCAATAGCTTTTTTTAAAAATGGCGCACCGCTGGAAATACATAATAATGGCACTGGCTTCTGAAATCATTTGAGCTCCAAGGGAACTGTAAAAAAAACCCTGCCTCAGAGTGTGAGCTAATAGTGGTTCTTGAGTCCCTGTTGAAACTTTATGCAGTTCCTAGAACCTTTTCAGGATGTAGGCTATTTGGAAAGTAGAGAAACAAGGAACTGTGAACCTCAATTCCTACAACTATTGTAGTTCCTACTCCACTGGCTGTTGCAGCTACTAGCCAACTGTTTTCTTGGGACAAAATTGGTCCAAGCAAGAGTCCAAGCTCTTCTTGCCTTCTTCGCCATAAAGGGGGTTTTCAGGGCTTGCAGAGAAAGGTAAACAATTTCTCCAAAATAAGTATGGAGTTAGCTCACGGCGGTGTTCTTTACATGGTGAAACAGTGCAGAGAGAAAATAAGAACACTTCAACCCAGCTGATAGTTAGTTATTATTCCCACCATGCAGAACATGAACGCTGTGACGACTTCAGACAGAAACTTTCTGTCTGAAATGTGCAATGACCTCTTGTTCTTGTGCTGACTTAGTTTCTGAAAAGGTTTTAAAAAAGATCCTACAGTGCTAAAGGGACAGGCGGGGTTTTGAGGGATTCTGTGGAAAGCAGAGAATCAATGACTCCCTGCAATCTCTCGAATAAAAAGTAGAATTATTCCAGTCATTTAATAAACAGTTAGTGTCACAGGTTTGCTGCAGGCTAAACATTATGATAGTAACAGGATTTTCTGCCACTCTCTTTTTGATATTGCTTGAATTGATCATGTCAAAACACAGGCACACGAACCCTTTTGGAAGTAACTAATATGATTTCAAAATATTTAAAATTTTGCGCCTTAGGTTAGCCACGCACCTACTCCAAATGGATTATAACACTAGCATTGTACATGAGCATCATACTTCATATCAGAGTGAGAAAACTCAAATTATATAATTTTTTTTATGTTCAATTTTGCACAACATTACTCAAAACACAGACGTGCAAACCCTTTTGGAAGTAACTAATCCAAATTTGCAATGTTGTAAATTTTGCAAATTAGGTTACTCCAATGGATGGCAATGCTAGCATTGTATTGAAGCATCATACTTCAGATCGGAGTGACAGTGATCCATCTATTTGTTATGTTTTGCACTCTGACTCTTATTTATTCAACATTTGTGTGTTTCCTCACATAGGTCTTTGTTTCCGGACAATGCATTCACCGTCCACTGCTAACTTTACCTTTTAAAGGAAACATTATTAATGGACGTTACCAAGGTTGTGCCATGGTTGTGCGTTGACTGGCTCCTTTTTTTCTGCTTTTAAAAGTAATCATCTCCTGTTTTGAGGGCGTCAGTGAACATCACTTCCCCCCGACAGTAGCGGCAAGCTTGACGCGAAAGGGAAAAAAAACAATTATAACACAATGTGAAACAATGAAGTGGAGGTATGTTGTACGTGGCGACTCTGCGTTCCCTGCATGACTAATAAAGGCAAATCAGCAAGAGGCAGAAGGAGAAGGTACAGAAATTAAACACTGAAATAAGAAGGTGACGCTTAATGCCTATTTCTCGTGTTCTGTGATTAACAGATATAAACAAGCGCCGCGTGGCTGCTTCCCGATTCACCTGAAACGACCCGTTTTCTAACAAACCGACCGTCTCTGAGCTTCTGATGGCAGATCGGGTAGCAGCCTCGAGTACGCCTTGATGCAGTGGCGACGTTTTAGGCCATTTCAAAGAGGGAGGATCAAACAATGAACTGCGAAACTGTATTTTATGTCAAAAACGAACCGTCCCCCCGAGGAGTGAACCTCTGGGGCTGTAAAGCACCGATAATTGTTTATTAGGATTGCGCGGTGGATTCTTTCTTCGCTGTGCGGCGGAACTCTCGCCTCGCAGCGTGAAGTATTCTTGCTCTGCGCTTTGCATGCATGCGTACGTGGGTTTGACAAGCATGAATTCTCAAAATCTTTGAATTATGGGGTAGAATGTCTGCATAGAGCTGTATGTGGCCCGTGATCCACTGGCGACCGGAACCAGGGTGAACAGCCACTCGCCCAATTACGGCCAGAACTGGCTCCTGCTCCCCCGGCCACATGATCCTGCATCCAGGATTAGCGGTATGCTTAATGAATGAATGAATTCTTTCTTCTCCATACGACCCCACTTGCTAATCTGCTAAGCCAAAACATAAGCATGGCATTAGCTCGGGCAGGTCAAGAGGTCAACCTCAACTCTTATCCCCGTTCAATCAGCTGATCCAATCCGGCGCGTCAGCTGACGCCCCTTTCACCTCCCCTCACCTGGTTCCCTTCCTTTACCTCCATTTGCAGATGTCTATCAGAGTACCTTGTTTAAACTTCTTAAACCAGCCTTACCTGCTTCTCCTGCTCCTTCTGGAGTCTGACTTATTGAATATCAGATTTGTTTTTTACCCAGACACTGATCTGTGTAAAGGCCGGCGGCTCCTGAGGCAGGACTGCGCTGCCAGCAAAAAACATTGCATTTATCCATCACTCTTTCATTTTTTTTTTACCGAAATAGTCCAGACTGACCTGATATTTTTCATCGTACTTTTTATTCATTTTTGCACATTGCATATATCAAGAGAAACAAAGGCAGAAAAAAAAACTTCTGATTCGAAACGTCTCAATCATATGTTGTACTTACACGGTGCTGACTTTCAATTTAAAAGGAAGGAAGAAGTTGAAAAGAAGTCATTTGCAGATAGAAAACTGAGCAAGTTGTCAATGCTGGTACTTTAGGCTGCTTTCAAGGGGAATAATGACTGTGTTTTAGTTTCATTTGCATATTAAAGAGCTGCATCCTGTATACGAGCCACAAAGGCATCCTGCTTCTGCTGGACATTGACGGTCATTTTCCCTGTTTGGTTGATAGAACTGATGATATCAGCTGCCACACAACGCTGGTGAAAACATGGATGAATAGTAAAAAGAACATTTTTGTGATTATTTGTTGGTTATGTTAGAGACAAATTCATTCATTATCTATACGAACAGCATTCACTCTCTCATAGACACGTCATATGGAGAATTTTAACATTCAATCACTCATTCATATGTGATATAGAGATAACACATAGAACCATTCACCATTTGTGAATCCAATTCAACCTATAGACATACACACATTCACCCTCTCAGTCAGATGTCATGCAGAGTCATGTGCACATCGTATAGAGTCCTAGGAACATTTCATTCATTCAATCAACAAATAGAGACAAACCACCATTCACTCATTCATTTGTACATTATATAGATACATAATATGCATGGACAAGTTGCCAGTTTATCACAGGAGCACATAAAGAGACATACATGGTCATTCATACATCATATAGACATAGAAACATTCAATCGTCTTAAGGAAACATAACTATTCACGTCCTCATTCACACATCACATAGAGACAAACAACCATTCACCCTCTCGTCCACATCTCTGGTTAATTTAGGGTCTCTGATGGACCTACCGCAATGTTTTTGGACCGTTGGATGAAATCCAGCCAGGGTTGGGGAGAGCATGGAGACTTCATACAGGAATCAACTCAGGGACCTTCTTGGTATGAGGCAGAAGTGATAACCACTGCGCTACTGTGCTGCCCACTAAAGTTTAATTTGTTTTTATTTTTACTTTTTACTTATCTGCAAGAAGAATTTTTTTTTTTTTTTTTTTTCAGATATACACCAGCGTGATCTAATACCATCATATTATCGCATCCTTGCACAGAGCTGTCAAGACTTGATACCTGTTCACATACGTTTAAAATAGAGGGTGTTTATTCATCGCAATAAATGAGCAAATGCAATAAACCCATGCGGTGAGAAGCGGAGGTAATTGTGTTCGCAATATATTCCGCCCGTAGCCGGAAGCCTGCAGCTGTAATAGCCGTACCGCTCCGGCTGATCTTCTAATATTAATTAAAAGGCGGTAAACAATCAACAGTGTCTCCGTGGAACACAAAAAAAGCCCAGGATGACTAACAGTTCTCTCTCTTCTGCGTCATGTCACGGTGCGGCTCTGACCCTTTACTTACGTCTAAGCGGCAAAACCGGGAGGGCGTTTATTTAGACACATTAATCAAATTTTAATCTAAGCATTTTATATGTGTTATACAGCTCAGAAAGCTGCATGTCAGTGTCGTGAAGGGGAAAACATGAAAACGAAAGTTTTGGGAAGATGCCATCATGCATGGAGATGGGATAGGAGGGAGGAATGGGAGAGGTGCATCATGGGAAACCACTAAGCTTACGGTAGCATGAGCTAACTATAAACTTTCTCAAAAAGAACAATTTTAAGCCTGTTCTTGAACAGAGAGAGGGTGTCCAGCCTCCAGGATGGACACTGGATGATGGTTCCACAAGAGGATCGTATGCTCCGGTCCCCATTCTGCTTTGAGAGACTCCAAAGAGTCCAAATAGTGTAGAGATCTAACTGAGTGACGGGGCGCGAACAGTTCTTTGAGTTAAAATTGCGTCTTGCCATTTAGAGTTTTATAGTTCTTGTTAAAACACGTACAGCATCAACAAGTGATACGCTATATTTCTTTTTAGCATCCGCCTTGTGATCATTATTTAGTTCTTTTCTAAGTCGTACGTCACATGGCAGATTTGTAAGTGTTGTGCTCGATCTGCGGTCCCTGTGTTCCTTTTGCAGAATTATACAAAATAATAATTGAAGCTTCCGTGTCTTCAATGCCGAAAAAACATTTGAACGACTCGTCTGCGCGTCGTCATTGTACAATGCTGAACATCACACACTCTTTGTATTCAGTGTGCTTGAATGTGGAGAGTCGATGTCGCCCTCGACAGGCGTTTGAAGATATTTCCCTCAAGGCGATGCATCACATCTCGTGAGCGTGGACACTTTATTTAAAAGACATAAAACCAAAAATGCAAAATGACACCCCTGGTGGAGCTCAGAGAGCCGTGATACAACGAAGGGTATATGATGATCCAGAAGCTCCCTGGTTCTCTTCTGATAGGTGACCTTTCTGGATGGAGTCTCCATGTTGTCCCCGCGTCTGCATTGGTTTCCACTCAGTCCAAAAACATGTTGGAGGTGCATTGGACAGCCTAAGAAGAGTGAATAAGAGAGATGAGTTGGAGATTTCTTCTTGTGTCTATATGACGTAATGAATGAATGAATGAGTGTACAGTGATCCCTCGCTATAACGCAATGTTGACAAAACGCTCTGGACCGACAAAAGCACCTGCGGCAGGGCCCAAAAGGCAGCGGAAGATGCTATCTATCGCAGAAAAAGTTAAACTTCTGGACATGCTAAGGGAAGGTAAAAGCTATGCGGCCGTAGGTCGGCATGACGGAATGAATGAACCTTCCCTTCGTTCCATAAAGAAGGAAGAAAAAAACATAAGGACGACAGCAGCAATAAGTTTTAATAAGGATGCAAAAAGGTTTGCAACTGTCCGCAATTTTTTTCATAAGCATTTTTAATTTTCTCCCGTTTAATCCAATTACTTGGGTCACGGTGGGCGGTGCTAATCTCCGCAATTTGAAGCCATCTGTTCACATTGATGATCAAAATTATTATTTGAGAGTACAGTACAGAAGTTATTTGTTGAACAAAACGTTTCTAAAGTACAGTACTTTTATTTGTGAAACAAATGATTGAGCCTGTAAAATGGTTTGTTCTTTCTTTTCAATGTATAATAGAGTATTTAATCGTATAATAATTGTAAAAGAAAATAAAGGTTTCTACTTAACGGATTTTCCCTAAAACGGGTTCTTTTTGGAACATAACCCCCGCGAAAAACAAGGGTATACTGTACACACAGCTCTCTTGTACCTTTTTCATAAAATGTGTTTTACTTGCGGTACTAAACTTTGTACTTTGATTTTTTTATTTGGGTTAGTCCATAAATTTTAAGACTTTGTGCTTTTAATTACCATTTCATCTTCACTGTAATTAACATGTAGTATCATTTCCCACTCGGATGAAATGAGCTCTGACCAAACCAAGCCATTACGCGATAAATATGACATTGGTTGCGAAAAATAAAAGAATATTTCTTTCATTTCAATAATAAAAACTCTCACTTTTACTTTTTTTTCCCCTTTTTTTGCCAGAGCCTGGAAACCATCAGATGTAATTTTTTTTCTCCGGGTATTCATTAGCAGCTTCCTGTGCATTCCTCGTTGGAAAAGCCATGGATGGTGTTCGGGCGCTAATTGCTGTGTCAATACATTAGTGAACGTGCGCAGCTCTGCGTGCAAGCAGAGTTGGGAGAAAAGCTGTGTTTGGTCCTCAGAATGTTTATTTCCCAATGGAGGTGATTAGTGTTCCTAGCTTTTGTTTGGGTTTCTATTTTAAAAGCATCTCTTTTTGGTAGCATGTCGCGTGGTTGGAGGAAGATGTCGGTGTGCACCGGCAGAGTTGGGATACCGTGATTAACTTTAACGTAAAAATGGCGCGAGTTTGTCTCTCGAGACTAAAAAATAATTCAGAACCTTTGATATCTGACCTGTACATAAAATCGCTGCGGCCGAGCTGTACTTTTTTGTAGTAACACAAATATTGTAATTTGTATTAATTTGTAGTAATATGACATTCTCAGTGGAATAATCCCTCTACAGAGAACACCACCTTTGAGGTGACCCGCCTGCTGTTTTGTTTTTTGTTTTTTTTGCAATTTCTATAGCTTTTTGGAAACATCTTCCCATCCTGAACGAACAAAATATGGTGAAATATAAAAAATGGCCACAACCTCTGACCATCGTATTGCATTACATGGTAATAAACGTATTACGGTACACATTGGCAAAATGTCAGCAGGAAATTGTTGTTTTTAGCTGAAGCACATGCCAAATGCCAGGTGATGTTAACTTATAATGATAGGTCAAAACCTAAGATCCAGCTGCTGAGTGATTAACAAGAGCACTGTTGGTGGGAGGCGGAGTTGCCGGTCGATTACAGGGCCACATATTTTCATTTCATTTTTACAACCTACATCTTCTACTATATTATTTCTATAACCATTCTGTGCACAAGACATTGCTTTTATTTCTTTCTATATTTTTATATTTTGTATTCTATTGTATATATTTTGCACGGTCTTTCTTTATTTGTATCTCTATCTTTTATTTCATCAGTATATTCCATCTAATCTTATTCACTCCCTCGTTCATGCATCATATAGGGGCATTCGTCCCTTTATTCTGAATTAATCGCAGCCCTGAGTGCAGGATAAGCAATATAGATAATGAACGGATGAGTGAATTTTTGTTTTCTTATTACTTCAACTCATATTGAGAGGCTCATTTTCAAAAATGAATTGTATCGGCTTTAGCGGTGAAGCACGGGAGGAATCCCATGGTTGATAACAGGGGAGCTGAGTGGGGGGGGGGGGTTGGATCGGGGTGGAGGGTATTTGAAACCCCCTCCACCCCAAAGTTGACAGATGGATCCTTGTGTATCCAAGCAACGACTCCAGATGCCGTTTTTTTTTTCCACTTTGTTTCAAATTCATAAAACACCCAGCTCATTATCCAGCCTCCTGCTGCCACCTTCGGTTATACGATGTGATCGGTCAATGGAAAAACACTGGTAACTTCCTTTTGCTGTTTACTTTAATAATACAGTGGTCTCTTAAAATACAAATTTCATTTGTTACAGAAGTAGGTTCCTTTGTTGATTCTTTTCTGCATCCTAAATGGATTTTCCCCATTTAAAATAACAGAAAACAAATTAAATCTTTCCAACCCCCCTTCCCAAAACTCACAAAATAAGGATATTAATATAGAAAATCCTGAAAAAGGAGGAAATTAATAATGTAAGGGACATCCAAAAGAAAAATCATGTTTATTGAATGGTGTTGTAATATGAAGTCCAATGGCGAGAGATGCTACAAACAGACACTGAGCGAAAAATGTACACTTACAATGAACTTAACAGTACAATAAATTTATGACGATCATCAAATTTAAATAAACTTAACTTAATCAACGTCAATTTTACTTTAGAATTTTAGTTGTCTTAGTTGTCTTGATTCATTTTTCTCTGAATCTCTGTCGCTAGATAACACCCTTTTCTCAAGGAATTGATCTACTGAAGTTTGCTATTGCTTATTTTTTAAAATGAAATGAAAATTAAATGACTGAAGCATATGTCGTTGAATTGGGCTGATGTACTGCTAGTGTGCGCTTTTTTCTGGGTGTTTTCGCTTAATTAAGTTTCTGATAATAGGCCAACGTTTATTTTATTTTATTAAGTTCTCGTCCAGCTAGTCATTCGTTGTGTGCGTCTCCTGATGCTCCACAAGTTCATCTATATCGCCCTCATCAACTTCCAACCCCATGGACTTTCCGAGGGACACAATCTTGTCCACATCAGGCGGTTTTCTCACTCTCATATTCATATCATGAATTTTTTTTCATGTTTCAAGGATAAAAGTAGCTCAAAATCGCACTTCGTATTTTAAAACATTTGTATACAAAGTGATTTGTATCTTAAGGGGCCACTGTACTTTAAGCGTCTTTCATTTTGTGAACATGCCTTGGGCTGAAGGACAAAAACGCTGACCCACATGTTTATAATTTTTATCTTTTACGTTTCTTCTTTTTGTCCAAGAGCTTCAATATTCAATGAGCGTCCGGCGCCTCGGCCCCGGTTGGGAACAATGCGTTTGACCTTCTTGTTCGTTTGCGCGCACGGGTCGGGCGAAACCGGGCCCTAAGGAGTCACTCGAGAGGATGCGCATGCTTAAGCGCATTCTAATGCGGGTTCGTAAATGGATTTCCTTGGAACTCCACCCGACTTCCTGTTTTTTTTCCATTTCAGGCTAATCCTGCCATCAGTTTCCTTGGGTTCTTCTCCTCGTATCTAATTTCCTCCATAACGTTTTCGCTAACAGCTCCGAGCCGGTGCCGTTTTCTGTGCATCCCAGCTGCAGTTGGTGATTTTGAACTGACGCGTGATTAGCCTAGCGCCTTGCACAAATTCATTTCACAGACAACCCCCTCCCCTGTCTTTCCCATTTAGATTTTCACGCCCATTTCTTAAAATCCCGGTAGAAAAGCGCCAGATCAGAGCTAAACCCACCACCACCAGTTGGCGACCATCTCCTTCCGCACAATCAGGTTGTTAGCATTCCACAACTGCCGCCGGTAAACAAACCCCTGAAAAGAGAATATTGTCCAAGACGGCGGCAAATTTGCTGAATGAGATTGCCTTTTTTTATTTGTGTGTGTGTGTGTGTGTGTGTGTGTGTGTGCTCCCAGACGAGTCTCATGTGTTAAACGCTCGACTTTCGAACATCATGAAAAGACAACGTGAAAGGGATTTATTTTCTTGCTTGTTTTCTTTAACCCCCCGACAGCCCCGTTTCATCCTCCAATCAAGGACGTCAAAACGCCAGTGCTTTCTTGGCCCCTCGGGATTGATTTTTTTTTTTTGGGCGGTATTTGTCATTCCCGCCAGCGACTCCTTACTGCCCGCCCCCGAAAAATGGGGCTCCGAAATCAATCTCAATGTCCATTTTCATGTTCACTGAACGCGGTGCTGAAACACATCTCATAGACGTGTCCTAAGCCCCGTCTTTAATTAAAGCCGTCTCTGCTCCCTCGGGCCCCTCGCGGGTGAAAAAGAAAAAAAAAATAGCGTCAGACCCCCGGATTTGCCGCCCCGTGAAACAAAATAAATTGATTTTCCTTCAGGATTATTCAGCTCAAGTACAGGTGAGATTTAGCAAGTGGTTACACATTCATTTAGATTTTGAGAAAAGCAAATGAAATGTGGAATGAATTATTTTTATCTTGTTATTTGTTTGTATTTGGCTTTTTTCTGGTTTATAATCAGACTGCCTCACAGGACTTAGATAAATTGCTGGGTTATTAAATAAGCTTTTTTTTTTTTTCCAGATCAGGTTTAAAACCCGGTCAAATACGGGGAATTGAAAGTTGCCAGTGATTTAGGTTGTTTTTCTGGCCTGGGTTAGTTACAGAGAATCTTATCTTTTTTCGGAGGTAGTAATTGATTCGACAATTAATGTGTTATAACATCCGGTGTTGATGTTTTGGTCTAGAAATAAATATCTGTGGAAAAAGGGGGTTTGTGCATATTATTCTTTAAGTAGAAAGTTTACAGTGCATACCGATAGCCGATACGTATGTTTAGAAATATGGAGGCGATACGTCACTGCATCCCATCACCGTATGGGACTGAAAACAGTCGTCCTCCCGTCTGACCGCCGTGCAGACCTCAGTTGCTTGCTTTTTTTCGGTATTAGACTCATTAGTTCATCTATTCGTTCATTGTCTATGCCACTTATTTGGCAGTCAGAAAGGTGAACCTTGATGGAATCAAAGCAGGAACCCTCTAGCCATAATTTCTTATGCCTAAAAAATATTTTTTATTATTTCATTGATTTTTCATTAAGACATGATTTTAGAATTTGATTGACTATGATAAATACATATATCTTCTTCTCCTTCTGGCTTTTCCCTTCAGGGGTTGCCACAGCAAATCAACCTTTTCCATCTAACCCTATCCTCTGTATCCTCTTCTCTCACACCAACCACCTTCATATCTTTTCTCACTACGTCCATAAATCTTCTCTTTGGTCTTCCTTGAGACCTCCTGCCTGGCAGCTCCAATTCCAGCATCCGTCTACCAATATATTCACTATTCCTCCTCTGTACATGACCGAACCATCTCAGTCTGGCTTCTCTGACCTTCTTTTCAAAACATCTAACATGCGCTGTTCCTCTGTGAGACTCATTCTTGATCCTATCCATCCTGGTCACTCCCAAAGAGAACCTCAGCATCTTCATCTCTGCAACCTGCCTCCTGTCTTCTCGTCAACTGTTTGTAGGCCGTACAAAATCGCTGGTCTCACCACTCTCTTGTCCACCTTTCCTTTCATTCTGGCTGAAAGTCTTCTATCACATCGTACCCCTGACACTTTTCTCCAACCTGCTTGAACCCGTCTCTTCACCTCTTTTCCACACTCTCTGTTGCTCTGGACTGTTGACCCCATGTACCTGAAATCCTCCAACTTCTCGATCTCCACTCCCTGTATCCTCACCGTTCCACCCGAGTTCCTCCCATTCACACACATATACTCTGTCTTGCTGCGACTAACTTTCATGCCTCTCCTTTCCAGCGCCGACCTTCACCTCACTATATTTTCCTCAACCTGTTCCCGGCTCCCACGACAGATCACAATGCCTTGTTCTTTCATGACTAAAAGAACGAGGTTGCAGATTCAAGTGGCTGAAATGAGCTTTCTCCGAAGGGCGTCCAGACTCTCATTTAGAGAAAGGGGGGGGGGGGGGGGGGGGCTTGGCCATCCGGTAGGGGCTCAGAGGAGAATCGCTACTTCCCCAAGTTGAGAGGAGTCGGATGAGCTGGCTCGAGCATCTGGTCAGGATGCCTCCCTGGTGACGTGTTCCGGGCATGTCCAACCGGGAGGAGACCCCAGGGAAGGGAAGATCCAGGACTTGCTGGGGAGGACTTTGTCTCCAGGCTGGCCTGGGAATGCCTCTGGATCCCCTCAGAGGTAGCCAGGGAGAGGGAAGTCTGGGCCTCTCTTATCTGATCCCAGATGAGCATTAGACAACGGATGGGTTGTATCCAAACATGTATCCAAAAGATCTCAAAATCACCAGCTAAACAGAGAGATCTGAGCTGTTTAATGGGTTTTGGATCATTTTACACAGCAAATATATGGATAAAAATATAGTGCTTGTCCAGCTTCCAACACACATCTCATGACATGGTTACCGTCACCCTCGTTGGCTTGGCCGTTCCCGTACATCGAGTCGTGGCGCCTCCTTGTGGCTCAAGATACTGCCGCACTTCCACATCAATTTTCTTCACATCCATGCTCTGACCGGATCAGCGGCAGAGACATTTCTTACCAAAAACCCTTCCCATCGTTAGGTCTTCCCACCTCCCCCCGCCTCTTCCTCCTCCTCTCTCGCTCCTTGATGATCTCCCTTGTTACCATCACAGCTTCTCCAAACGGCCCATTTGTCGGCTGTTGGTCAAATCCTCCGGGAACTCAGACCTCTGCTGCCCTCATCCTTTTGTTTCTGTGTGTACAATCTATCCAACCTCCCTCCAGACGTGCTTGTGTGTGAGTGTGTGTGTGTGTGTGTATTTGCATTGTGTATTCCCTCGATCCCTTCGCTTTGGGCCGTTAACCCGTGCAAACACTATCACTCATCGCGATACACGGCGCAGAGCTTAAGAGCTCTCAGGGAAGAGTTCATCTCCCCCATGCCACTCTTTTTTTTTTTATTTTCCTCCCTTCTTTTTCTCTTCTCTCATTTGTGTCTGGTCTTTCTCTTTCTCCTTCCTCAGTTTTCTGAAGAACACAACAGTTTTCTCTTCTCCGGGTTTCTTGATATTTCGGAAATCTTTATTCTCTCTGTGTCTTTATTTTTTTTCCCTAAACGATTGCTGGAAAAAACCATCTATCCATCCATCTCCCTATAAGTTATTATTCAACCCCTCATCAGTCATCTCTATCTCTTTATCACCCATTCACCCATTCACCCATCCTTATCTATTTATCTATTAAGTAGTTCTATTTATAGTTATTGTAGTTATTTATTAAAAATGATTTTATTATTTTAGTGTTCTTTCCACCCTCGACTTGAAACCGCAACGATCTGGGTGAGATTTGCTGCGCCGCGACGGCTTCTTAGCGTCGGCTAATGTCCTCCGTACCTTCCGCTTTTATCAGACACGGCAACAGATTGCTCTTATTATGGGATAGCTGAGGAGGCCGTAAAAGCGCATTAAGGTTGCGTCGGGAAGAAAAACACTCCACGCACGACGGAGACGGACGTTTGTTTTACGCCTGACATTTTCAGCGTCCGCAAATGATTCCACGCCGACGGCTCTCCCATTCATCAGAGCAGCAATTACCCCGGGTGGATGGAGGTGAGGGAGGGGCGGGGTATTATTTATCAAATAAATTAGCTCCGATCATCCTTCTGTGCGTGATTCCTCCGTCTGCAGTGGAGAAACACTCACCGTGGCAAAAGGTCAGAGAGAGAGAGAGAGAGAGTCGAGACGCTCGGCGACAAGAGGGAACAATAAAGAGGAAATGGGAGGCAGGAGAAGGTAATGGGGAGGAAAAAAAAAAAAAGAAGAATGTAAAGGGACACGGGAATGGGAGGTGGAGGAGGAGGAGGTGGGGGATCCGGGGAGGAAATTAGGTCAGGGAAAGCAAGGGAGGAGGAGAAAAAAGAAAAGTCTCAGGATGAGGAGTCTTTTACGGAGGTGTGAGGTGATGGATGAGTGTGTAGGGAGGGCGCTAAATGAGAAAATCGTTGCTTCGGCGCAGAAAACCAGAGAAGAAAAATCAGCTGTTTGCTTTTCAGAGTGTGTATGTGTGTGTGTGTGCGTGTTCGGTCACCCGGGGACTATCGGTAAGGATATTATCCGAGGTCGAAAAAGTTCATCACAAGCTGTTGAGGCTCCGACAAATCACTCCGGTTCCGAACAAACAAACAAACAAACCCGGAGCGCGCCGAAGCCCATCTCCCAAGATGGCAACTGTGTGACTGTTTTTATCAAAGGGGAGAAAAACCCTGCGCAAACATCTAAGCTAAGCTTCGAACCCCCTGCCTCCTTGCTTCGTGTCCCGAATATCCCATCGACCCGGATCGATAAGATCTTAACGTCACAGATGAGACCTTCTCAAATGATCACCGATCAATATAATCACCATGATTGTGATGACATCGGTTGGCGCGTCCGTGTGAAAGAGTCAATGATTGTTTGTCGCTATATGACGCATCAGTGAGTGAGCGAATAATTGTATTTTCTATAATTGGTCTTAGGATCAACTAGTGACTCTTAGTGCCAGGCAAACTGTATAGATTATGAATGAATGAATGAATAATGGGAAAATTATAGTAAGCTTTTCTTAAGGTATAATTACATCTTTTTACAACCATTCACGCACTCACACACTCAATGGACAAACCATTGTGTCCCAACATGCAACACTAGAAAACAAATAACACACAGTGAAAATACAATAAAGGTTGGACTTTTGACCCGAGACCCCAAAATTGGGGTGGTTGTGTTTTGACAGTGATTATCTTTATTTATCTTATATTTTTATTTATTCATATACTGTTTTTTTATTATTTTTTAAGATCATTTTTTGGGGAATCCGATGTAAGAAGCTATCACACTGATGGAGTGCTAATACACATGATCAAAAATCCTCTGGTGTTTTTTTTTTTTATTTTGAAAATAACATCGGATTATTTATTGTGTCCAACTTCCTCCTCTGTGTGAATCGTCATTGAAAAAGTTAGGCCGGCGTTCGTCGCGGGATGAGTCTCTCCCGGGTACGAAAACTTTCCGAGGCGCCTCTGCCAGAATAGCAATCATCATCTCTTTTTTTTTTTTTATCCCTCTACGCTGACCAAGATCAACATTTCAGCGAATATGTTCATCACTGACAAGAAAAAAATAGTTTTTCTTTCTTCTTCTCCGTGCCTGTTTTATTTTATTTTATTTTTTTAAATGACTTCGGCGACACCGTATTAATTTTAGCATGAGTTACAGCGAACACATCTGACACTATTAAAAATGCATGGCGCCATCCTCCCTCCGAAGACACAGCGGCCCTCGGATGGAGAGGAAAAAAAAAAAGAGGTTGCGTCTTGGATTCTGAATCTAAATTATGAATTAAAATAATCAGATATCTTGAAGGACGCTCTGCGGAGAACATCCGTCCGCCAAAAAAGGGGAATGCAAAGCGATCCCTGACGAAAATGTAATGGCATCTCCCCTTGACCCTCATCACAGCCCGCCGCCAGGCTTTGTCCAAATAAGCCGGGTGGATTTGTTTCATCGGGCCGACCATCAGCCGCCTGCCGAGGCCGACGGAGTCTCCCTATTATCTCCTTTATGTTCGTCTCATAGCAACAAGGAAAAGCTAGCGACCCCCCCGATGCGTATTATATACATCGCAAGTGGGTTTTCAGCGGGTCTATCAACCAGAGTCTATCCACGTTATCGGGCTCATTGCAATGAGCCGCCGACGGAGGTTTCAAAGTAGGTTGTGTCGTCGGTCTTATGGGGATTGAACAGCTGCTGTGCGTGCATGTGTGCGCTCAAATGCTCACGCTGCGTTGTTCACACATAGATACACCACATATTTTGGTGATCTAGGAAAGTATGGGGGTGTGAGCCATCTCTCCAAACAAACACAACACTTGACTGACACTGAGTTTTCGCCCATTCGCCATCACACCCGCAGGCATTGGATATGCAACAAAACTGACACTCATCCACTATTTTGTTAAAATAAAATAAAATAAAATAAAACAAAATAAGATAAAATAAGATAAAACAAAATAAAATGAAATAAAATAAGATAAAATAAGATAAAACAAAGTAAAATAAAATGAAATAAAATAAAATAAAATAAAATAAAATAAAATAAAATAAAATAAAATAAAATAAAATAAAATGAAAATAAAAAAATTAAGAAATTAAAAAATTCAAACATACATGCATACGTACATACATAGAATGGGCAGTATGGTTAGTGCTTTTGCCTCAAAGCAAAGGTCGCTGGTTCAGTTCCAACAAGGGTTGTTTCAGTGTGGAAAGCCTTTCAGTTCATCCTGTGTCTGACATGGTTTCTTCTGGGTTCTCTGGTTTCCTCACACGGTCCAAAAAAGCTGCCCTAAATTGCCGAGACATGTGAATGAGTGACTAAATGGTTGTACGTCTGTATCTCCTTGAACCTTTTACTCATTGAACCCTTGAATCTATTAATTTGTTCATTCTTCGAATCTTTGAATTGGTTCTGAGTAACTTTTTTTGTTTGGCACATTCATCCTCAAATATAGTTATGCCTGTATTTCTCCCCCGTGTTTTCATTCAAGCATCTCTTGCTTCTTGTGACCCAGAAGCTAAGGGAAATAGCCCTTAGCGTTTGGGTGACGGGCCAGAGTTCGAGAGACAGCTTTCTCCGAGCTAAATGGTCCTTTGAATCAGTAGCCTTTTGCGAAGTCCTGTTTTCTTAAACCGTCCACATTTCCAATGTTCCTTTCCAATTAATTTCCCAATGTCGGTCCAACTTCCGTTTCAACCCTCATCATATATTCCTTTGCGCCCTTCACCTGTTGAGGTGTAATTATTGAGGGGTTTGATTTTTCCACCACCATATTCAGGTAAAAAAATTATCAATATCATGTCATGGATATACTTATAGTCTGATATAAAACCGTTCGGCGGGATTAAAATTGAAGACGAGGTTATTGTGAACAATTTCTTGATGCCCGCCTTTCGGTACATACGTCACCGACGCCAAGCGGCATCCAACAGCCCGGATTTAAAACAGAATTTTCAAGGACGCTGGGTCACGATGTTATCATTTGCATAACAATAAAAAAAAAGAACGTTGTCTGAGATTTCAGGACATTTCTTAGGAAATATTATAATACTAATCTCCCCGTGGGGATTCTTTATCGTAGTTTTTCGATGATCAGGATATGAAATCCTTTCTGTCACATTTATACACACACACGCATTCAGATTCCAATCTCTATAATACGCAATTCCCAGAGAGCCCAAATGCAGCCGACCATAGAGAAGGACAAGCAAATAAGTAGGTGTGTGACGATGTGTGTGTGTGTGTGTGTGCGCACGCACCATATGGTTGTAATATACTTACTCAGCTCTTGTCAGCTCAGCTGTCTGCATTTGTGAAAATGTTTTTTTTTTCTTTTTTGATATCCCTGGTTTTGTTAAATTGATTATGTTTACATTATTGCAAAGCGGGTGTTCAGCAGAAGTGCGTGTCCATAAAGGCACCTTCACGAAGAAGCCGCTCCAGGATTCAGACCGCCGTAATGGGCAATTTTTCGCAAGGACTTTCTAAGTTGTGCATTAAGGCTGTAGATTTGAAATTTCACTCGGGTTCAGGTTGAGGTCGGGCAGCGGGTTCTGCGGAATAATGTCAACAGGCTACTTCACAAAGAGGAAAGGCTTAACACGTGTGCCTTTTTTTTGTTGAGCCTTTATGTTTGTGGCTGGATCTCAATGCATCTGTGAATATGGTTTTGTGGAGCAGTGTGTGTATGTGTGTGTGTGTGTGCTGAGGGTGCTGTGATGCCATTGTGTTGTTGTATATAAGATGGTGTGTATGTGCATGTGTGTGTGTGTGTGTGTGTGTGTGTGTGTGTGTGCGTGCAGAGGGTGCTGTGATGCCATTGCGTTGTTGTATATAAGATGGTGTGTGTGTGTGTATGTGTGTATGTGTGTATGTGTGTGTGTGTGTGCAGAGGGTGCTGTGATGCCATTGCGTTGTTGAATATAAGATGGTGTGTGTGTGTGTATGTGTGTGTTTGTGTGTGTGTGTGTGTGTGTGTGTCTGTGTTTGTGTGTGTGTGTGTGTGTGTGTGTGTGTGTGTGTGTGTGTGTGTGCAGAGGGTGCTGTGATGCCATTGTGTTGTTGTATATAAGGTACTGTGTCTGCGTGTGTGTGTGTGTGAGTGTGAGTGTGTGCTTGTGTGCATCCACTGTCATTGCCAGGCCACCTGTCTGCTTGTTTGACCTTTTGACCTCTCTCCACAGTGACTGTGTATGTGTGTTTATTTGTGTTTATGTGTGTGTGCGTGTGTGTGTGTGTGTGTGTGTGTGTGTGTGCGTGTGTGCGCGTGCACTTCTCTTGACCTTTGCATCTCCCGCGACACCCTCCCGCCCTTCCCAGCTTTCACCCCAAGCTCATTGCTTATGGACAGTTACCTGGTAACAGACATCTGCTGTTGCCATGGCATCGCCAAGGCGCAGAAGTGTCCAAATTGCTGTCTGAATGATGAATGATTGGTTGTCCGTGATTGGCAGTGTTTCTTTCACGGTGGGTGCTCGCTCTCTCTGTTTCACACAACCAGATATTAACACTCACATGCATACGCCTATAATTCAAACCACAACGGACACACACACACACACACACATGGTCACATCTCAACACTCAGAGGCGTAATGATTGGCTGTCAGGAGAACATGACCCTGATTTGGGCCTTAAGGACGAGGAGTCGGAGCGTGAAGTGAGTTTGAAGTGGCTTAAAGTGACACAAAGTGTGTGTATGTGTGTGAGACTCCTGAAGTAGGCTGAATATTAAAAGCGTTCCCTGGCTTCAAACCTGAGCAAATTAGCGCTTGAGTGTATTCCAAACGCCCGAAACGACCCAAGAAGCCCCCCCTCCCCCTCGTCCATTCCAAGTTTTCACATATTTGTGCGCAGGTATCCTCCTCAACCCCCCCCCATGCTCCCCTCACCTTGGTAGCTTAACCTCCAAACTGCGCGCTTCAGCCAGCT
Source organism: Fistularia commersonii (assembly GCF_037954325.1). Taxonomy (NCBI): domain Eukaryota; kingdom Metazoa; phylum Chordata; class Actinopteri; order Syngnathiformes; family Fistulariidae; genus Fistularia; species Fistularia commersonii. The sequence goes on along the minus strand of NC_141313.1, from coordinate 9,790,237 downwards.
GGCATTGATTTCGGAGCTCGCCCTCAATCTCACCGGGGTTAAGAGCCAACGTGGAGCGGATGAACACGCTGTTGGGCTTTTAACCGAGTCATTTGTTTTGTAGCGCGACTCACGTCGGATTTCTTAATCACCGGAACGGGAGGGAAGAGGCGAAGTTCCGGTCCCTTCGCATGCAGGCGGATCGAGATTTCTCACGTTATCGGTTCGATTTTTATCGGGTAACACGGTGCGGAAACCTTAAAAGATCCCAGCTGGAAGCTGGCGGCCTTCTGCCTCAACCAATTCGGGCAGAAAGAGATAGAGCGGGATAGATGGACAGACAAGGATTGAAAGCCGGGATGTGATAAATGGTTAGAAGGGACAGGCACAAATGCTCTCTTGCTAATAAAATCCTTTTGCTCGCTCTAAGCGATCTCAGGCAAAACTGTTCTCAGTTCTACTACCTCAGTGGTGGAACAAACTTCCGGAAGCAACAAAACTAGCATCATCTCTCTCAACCTTCAAGAAACAGGTAAAAAATTTTCTCTTTCAGGACTTTTTACCGCACTGATGCGTGAGCTGCCCCAGATCAGGTTAGGCACCAAGTTAGGCTATGCAGTGTGTGTGTGTGTGTGTGTGTGTGTGTGTGTGTGTGTGTGTGTGTGTGTGTGTGTGTACGTTTGTGTACGTCTTTGTCCAAAAAAAAAAAAAACCCAGGTTACTGTTCTGTATATTTGCTGTGCATCTTGTATTTGCAAGTGTTATTTGCAGTGCTTATGTCCTCTATTGTAAGTCACTTTGGATAAAAGCGTCTACCAAATGTAATGTAATGTAAAAAGAGCAGTCGGATGTGACACAATAATAGCTTTAATATTCAGAAAATAAATATTAGTGGGTGCCTTGTAGGACCACTGTGGTAGATCGAACCACCTCCCCCTTAGACTCAGGAACTCAAGGACTCAAGAGAAGATGGGAGGTTGTGATCACACATTGAGACGGGGGGAATGAGAGATGTACATCATTGGATATCTCTCAGCAGAGTAAGCCTATGGCAGCGTAAGTAGTGGCTCACTTAGGGCTAACATTAAAATCAAAAAGGAAGGTTTTAACCTTCTTCTTAAAGTCTAAGATGGAATATACAAATATTTGACAAGCTTAGATTTATCATTTGTGTCCTGACGGGACTGAATATTTTGGCGCCATGTCCAAAACAAACCCATAATTTAAATGGATCATTGTTTAAGCTGCAGTGTTCAAAACGTGCGAAAAAAGTAGCGGCTTATAGTCCGGATATTACGATATGTCTGTATGATGTGTAAATGAGAGTTTGAATAGTTGTTTGTCTCTATTAGTGGCCCTGTGATCAGTTTGGGCAAGGGTGGGCAAGCTTTTTGGGTCAGGGTCCGCATTGACTTTTAGAATTTGACAAACGGGCCGAGTAACCACAAGATATGATACATAAAAAAAAATGCATTTGTTAACAGCACATATTAGACTCGTCTGAAAAATAAAACCAGCTTGGTTTTGAAGGCTCTGATGTTTGCTCGCATTTCATGCACAAACTGCTTTTTCTCTTGTAGCGTCACGTCCAGCTCATTCATGTGTGTCACACATGAAGGCTAAATCACAAAACCAATCTGTGTCATACAGCTTAGGAAAATTCCCAAGTGTTCTCAAGTAGCTCCAAAAAATGAAATACCCTCTTGTTTGAGCTCCCACATTCATTGAGCCAATCATTCAAACAGTCTCATCCAATAAGAATTCTATACTAATCTTTGGCGGGCCGGATTAAAAAGACCAACGGGGCGGATGTGGCCCGCGGACCGTAGTTTGTCCACCCCTGGTCTAGGGTGAACTCTGACCCCACGATGATCGGGCACAGATAATGAATGAATGAATGAGTTGCACAAAAATGGTGAAAGCCTTTCATGAACTCCAACTGGAGAAATGCAACATCATCAAAAGCGCGGCCCCCTTTGTCCATTTCCTGACTCCGAAATGTATTTGGTGTACTTTCACAGAGCCGCGTGCATCCTCAAGGGGCCATTTGACGAAATGTGTTGTAATTGCAGGTGGAAGTGATGAGATTGAGAGTTTTTTTTTGTCTTTTCTGCATCCAGTGCACGCCCGCTGTTTCTGCCGCGGCGACCCCTCCTGGCAGTTTCCCTCCTTGTGTCGGTGCCACGTGAAGACAAACTGCTTTCCCACGCCGTTTCCAAGCGAAATACTCAGCTTCAAAAACCCTCCACATCCTTTTGTCCTCATCTTCCTCTCGTCAAATTGCTTTTTTTTCCCCCTCTACTTCTTACTCTGGGTTCTCTCTCTCTCTCTCCATCCGTGTGAGTGTGACCTAGTTTGATCCTGAATGGTTCGGGGGCTGTCTGTCTTTGAGATAAACTCATTTGCTCTGGATCATTTAGAGAGCAATGCCATTTCGCCTTACAACCCCCTCCACCACTTCCCCCCCCCTTACCCTCAATGTTATTTGGAGAGGCAAGCAAACGGAACGCGCGTACACGCTTGTGTGTTAGCACGCGTGTGTGTTGTGTTCTGTAATCTGTTAAGTGGGTACAGGCATATGGACAGAGACAAAACAGAGAGTACCGATAGGAGGATTTATTCAAAAAGGTCACAATGAGTAGCATGTGTGTGTTGATGTGTGTTCGCTCCTCCGGTCGGGCACATAAATAAAATCGCAAACGGGCGATGTAGTGGGTTTCAGAATGTAAAGTCGACGAAGACAAAGCTGGAGGGGGTCGCTGGTTCAGGGGCGGGTCGGATGTGGGATAAGCGGCGAGGCCGCGGTCAAGGCCAGGGTCAGGGTCGTACCCCGGAATGGAAAAATAAAATGAAAATAAGATGAAATTCCCTCCGTAGCGGTGAAACCTATATTTGTGCATCAAGATTCTGAACCTCCCCTCAGATCTGGCGACCTAGAAGAGAAATCGTTCGGGTTTTCCCCGTTTGTCTGCTGTCGGGCCTGAAAGAGGAATGACGTGGACTTGATGGTCTACGTCCCGGCGGACTAACTAATGTGTAATTACCCTGAGTGCACCATAGTGGGGCTCCCCCTTGTAATTATTTATGATTCCTCCGCCGCCCCATTCGGTCTTGTCAGCTCGGTCATCAGCCGGTTGTTCACCCTCAATTGAGGTATAATTTATGACCCTCATCTTGATTCATCTTCATTTTGCCAGCGTTTCGATTAAAAGCGAGCGATCGAGGGGTGGTCCATGGGGTCGGCGCGTCTGCCTCATAGCAGGAAGTCCCGAGTTCAACTCCGTCAGGGGGGGACCTTCCTGTATGGAGGCTCCATGTTCTCCCCGTGTCTGCGGGGGTTCCCCGGTTTTTGCAGCCCAAAAAACATGCTGGAGGTCCATTGAAGGCATGTGATCGACAGAGTTAATGGTTGTATGTCTCTATGAATGAGTGAGAGAAATATTGTAAGTTTCTATATTGACATGGATTAGTGGGTGAAAGGATTTATTTCTGTAAATAAAGTGTGAATGACTGAGTTAATGGTTACCAGTCACTACATGATGTGTGAATGAGAGGGTGAATGGTTTCTAGAAAATGCATGAATCAGTAAATAAACAATTGTACACCTCCATATGGCATGTGGATAAGATAAGATAAGATAATAATTTATTGATCCCTATAGGGGAAATTTGTTTGTCACAGCAGAGCAACAATAACAATATCAATAAATATGAATATGAATGTAAATAGAAGAGACCATTAAAAGGACAAGCAGAAGAACAGATAGCAGAATGACTACAAGGATGAATATAAACAGGATGAAATGGAATGACAACAACAAGGGTAAACAAAAAAATGAGTGGGTGAATAGTTGCACGTCTCTATATAACATGGATGAAAGGGTTAAAGGCTTTATTTCTCTAAATGACGGGAATGATGGAGCTTATGGTTGCAAGTCTCTATCTGACGTGTGATAGAGGGTTAATGGTTATATGTCTCTATATGTGGCTTTGTGATGGGTTGGCAGCTGGTGAGGCATAAACCCTGTCTCTCACCCAATATCAGCTGTGATAGGCTTCAGCCCAATGCTACCCCGATGCCAGTTATTTCTTTTAACCACTATATATTTCGGGAAAATCAGGTGCCTTCGCTGAGGTCGTATTTGACGGAACTTCTTGTGCCGCCAATCAGGGCAGCGCCGATGCTTAAGTGGAAAGACCCTGACACATAATCACATCTTCAGGATCACTCAACAAAAAAAAAAAAAAAATTATTTGTCTTGGCTATTTTAGTTCGGTCCGGAATTCAACAACAGTAGATTGGCTTCCAGGCAATCAATGATCCGTGTTGCAACGTTATGATTGTATTCAGCCAGAGACTTTCCTGCAGTAACAACAGCGAAGGGTCCAGAGCTGCCATGCAGGCTCTAACCAGGCCAGGCAGTAGGAGCTGGGAATCAAACCACCAACACGCCAATCTTGCAAGATTGCCAGAATCTGTTAGAGAACTTATTCGGCGATCTTTGTTTGCTCTGTTATGTATTAATGTTTAGGATTGATGATTGATTGATTGACTGACTGGTTGGTTTGTTTATATTGGTTAATTTTTGCTTGATGGATGGATGGATGGATGGATGGATGGATGGATGGATGGATGGATGGATGGATGGATGGATCTGTTTGGCAATTTCGTAAGGATCCCCTGCAACTTTCTGTGATTGGTAAGGAAACAAACATCAGATTCAATCTTATGATTGATTGATTCATTCATTTGTTGGTTGGTTTATGTATTGATAGATGTATGGATGAATGGATGAATCTGTTTGCCAATATTTGGGGGCATCTCCTGCAACTTTCTGTGATCTGTCGTGAAACAGCCATCAGATCTGAGCTCAATTCCGGTGGCTTTTCTAGCACTCGACCGGTTGGTGTCGCATTTCCGATCCTTCATACTAGGTTTCTCATGCAAATCTCTACTTGTAAGTCTCACAGATGATCACATATTTTTTTCCATGATCACTCAGAGGGTTAAACATTTATTCTCATAAATATGTTAGAGTCCCTCTTGAGCAACGTCGGTTCAAATGGGTTTCCGCATCTTGTTTCGAGGCGACACAGCGATAGATCGTGAAACAGTTTGAGACCCCCCGGATGCAGCATGCAGATAAACAATTTGCCAAGCTGTCTGTTTTCAAAGCAAGGAACGCCAACACTTTCTCCAATTCTTATTTTTTATTCATTTTTTTTAAATATTCTTCCCTTTCATGTCAACTTTTACCGCCAAGCTCCGATCACCCCCTGCGAGTGAACTTTCAAAAGCAAATTAAAATCTCAAAGCGAAATGCACCTAGAGGGGGTTTGATTTTCAGGTGCTTTGGTTGCGGACAGTTTGTATTCACTTGCTATGGGAATTTGTTAAACCTAAGAAGCCTCTTATATATCTACCTTTTATCAACAAGATGTTGGGGATTTTGTCTCAAATCCATCCTCCGGGGCTGGGGGGTGGCGGCTTCATTTGTGACAAAAACTGTCATCTTGATAAACATTTTTGGTCAATCCTGACGATTTGTTGACTAAAAATTGCTCATTTACAAAAGATTTCCACGGCAGCGAGCGCTCATGCTGGGATGTTTATTTATCCATGTATCCACTTCTTATCTATTTATGTATTTATTAAAGAGAGATGAATTGGTTAAAAACATAGAAGGCGGGTAAAAAATAAAATGGAAATGTGAGAAAGGCTTTGAAAAGGTTCATTTTTTCATATATTTATCACCACTTCGTCTCTCCTCTCCCCCCGTCATGCCGCTTGTGAAATGGTGCATGTTAATCGGTGAGAGGAACGGATAGAATGGCAGGAGGGGAAATCACCAGCCGGGTTGGGACGAGACTTTAACACTTAATTTCGATGGATCAATTACGGAAAAAATAAATATTCTCATAAAAACATGTAAGAATCTTCGAGATAGAAATACAAACAAAAATTCTGTTTTTGGCACTTTATTCCTAAAGATGTTTGGGTATCACACCCTCCACCCTTCATTAGCACCTCATTGCTAAACACATTGGAGCTACTACGCAAATCGGGATTATTAGCTTTGCACGGGTCGTGATGCTAACTTTGCAGTAGAAGATAACGGTGTTGCAAATATGAGCGAGCAGACCGTCGCGAGCCAAATTCAAAAACATAGTGTCCAAATCCACTCGGCATGAATCAACCAACCCATTTCTGTGAACCTTAAACCGCGATCTTCTCCGTGGTAGAAGATCTGGGAGTACGCAGAAGGTGCTGCGGATCGATTCAGCCAATTAGAAGTACAAACTTCCGTCCAGAAAAACAACATCCAAACAAACTCAGCAGCTGGATTAGGATGGACGGTAAGAAACACAAGTCCCGATGACCTGCACGCGTCTACTAGTCTATGTCACAGACCGATGGGGAAAAAAAACGACATTTTTAAGTTGTTTAAGTTCCTGGATATTGATTGCTTTTTTTTATTATTATTATTTTATCTTGCATCATATTTGAATGCGATTTAAAATGCCCCTAAGCCACTAATTAACGAGATTAATTTTTCAATTCAAGTCCGCCCCCAAGTTGTAATATCACACCATTCATCATTTCGGGCGCATACTGGAGATTCAGGTTTGTTTCCTATAACAAATAAAAAAATGTGATGGATAGAGAAACAGTGCTGCTGCTTAATCTCATGCAGGCTGGAGGAAAAACAACAAAAAAGGTGTCCATTCAGTGGGATGCCCATTTCTCAAAACCCCATAAAGGCAAGTAAACACAAACGCCGGTTTCAATCTTGGTTTTGTTGTTATTGTTTCCGACCAAACATCGGCACTTTGACTTATCTAGTTCTCCGAATTTCCCACGAGATTTTCAGGCGGGGGGTCATGCAAATGTATGAGCGTGAGTAAATAAAAATGACGAGGTGAACCAACACGGCAATGTTCCAGCCGGGCAGGAGCTGCAAACGAGTTCTGTAAAGCAAAGCTAGAACGGCGGAACAAGAAATAATCCTATGTTGACTCTTTATCACAGGCCAGAGACTCAAAGCATCATCAAGCCCGATCAAACAGGACACCTGCCGAGACTCGGTATGGACGGAAGTTGTACCGCGTGACAAAACCATGTCCCGCGCCGTCCTCATTAACGGAAAGGTGGTTTGAACGTGCCGGCAAGGCGAGCCCAGCTGCCTTGGCGTGATAATGACGCGCCCTCTGTTATGAATGTGCAGAAGGCTGCAAACATGTTCACAATCAGAGGCTGCTAAATGTCTCTAAGCAGCAAAGTTAACTTTAACATTTTGTCTCCCCAAGTTTATAAACTTTATCCTCGTCCCTAAACCTGATTCCCATACCTGGCTGCACAGTTAGAGAAAATACAATTGAAGGTTCTTCCTTGTTTGTTAGTTTGCTTGCTAATATTTGCTAGCTGATGCACAGAAAACTAATTTTGCAGGTTTGCTGTGTCACACATGAAACTCACGTGGAACAAACTGAGAGGGGTAACTTTTTCCCAAACCTTTTTTGCACCAGGGACCGGTTTTATGCGGTTTTATGCACATGTTTGTCTAAATAACCCATGAAAGAGAGAGTGAATGGTGGCATGTCTCTTTATGATGTGTGAATGAATTTGTGGATGATGAGTGAGTGGATGATTACTGTCATTTCTGGAATATAAGCCATACCCGTAAAAATAACTACATAAATATGTGTGTACATATATAGGCTGTAGTTGTCTGTAAACCACAGGTTTCTATGTTGTAACATGAGATATTTGCACAGAAGTTTTTTCTTTTCTTTTAATTAAATACATACTGATAACATCCACAAATACATACTGGAAATGCTTATTTGCAGTGCCTGTAACATGGCTAATAAAAAAAGACTTAATTATAAATAACAAATTCCAGTCAATCAATCTATCCATTTTCTATCCCCACTTTGTCCTACTCCAGCTGATCGCTAATTTCGTCTTTCCTGCACACAAAACCATTAAAGTCCTCTTCTTCAGTGTCAGAATTAATTTCACGGTAATTTTGTTGGTCCAATGTGACGAGGCTAGATGTTGTGGCAGCATGAAACTCGTTAGCCCAAAACAAATCCATAAATAAGATGGATCATTGTTTAAATCGCAGTGTTCAAAGTGTGTGGAAAAAAGTAACAGCTTATAGTCTGGAATTTATGGTAAGTGCAGCTGTCAGACGAAGGTGGAAACCATCGTTTTAGAAAATAATATCTGGAAGGTCTAATGAAAAAACAATAATTTGTACCAAGAAAAATTTTCTTCGCGGACCGGTACCTAATGATCCATGAGTCGGTACCAGGGGTAGGGGACCACTGCTTTACAGAACCTGTCTTGTCAGTTGACGATAATCCATTAATTGGATTATGCAGTGTTCTTTTATATGGGTTACCTGAGAAAAGCGTTTAAGAAAACTGTTAACTGTCCAGAAGGCAGCAGCCGGAGTTCTGATTGTCTGAAATTGGACACATCACCCCGATGCTAGCCTCTCTCCACTAAGTTACAGTTCAGACAAGAGCAAATTTTAAGGCGTCGCTCCCCACCTACGGAGTAGTCAATGATCTTATCGATCTAATTCGGTGAAGCCACACTAGCGAGACATACCTTGCAGTTTGAGGGTTCTAGTCTTTTGTGTCCCCAAGGTCCAGAAGAAGACTGTTTCTTCTTGTGCACCAAAGTCAAAGACTCACTTGTTTTAGCACTGTAAATGAGTCCCGAGTGATGTTGTTGAGTTTATACAGTGTGCAATGTGCTTGTCATTAGCGCTTTTGTAGGAATTTCCCTGGATCTGTTGTTAAAGGCAGGTCTTTTCTGTTTGGATCTCCATGTTTTCGCTGTGTTTGCGTGGGTTTCCTCACAGTTTCTAAAGTTTCCTCCCACAGACCGAAATCATGCAGGAGGTTCATTGAAGACCTTTAAGATTTAATTGGAGGTGTTTAACCTCATCACATCCCTTGCGACAAGATATGCGGAATAAATTAATCGAATGCGTGTCGTTGTTTCATTTGCGTCCTAATCATATTGCTTGTACGTGCCACTCTTAGTCACGTCCCACCGCTATCCAATTATCTGCGCTTCAAAAGTTAATATAAAGACATACCACCAAATAACTCATCGGAATCCCATGCTTTTGTTTTGTAAAACTATTTCTTTCTCATTTCGATTGAGTGAGATTGCTATATTTTGATAGTGCGCCTCAAACCCATGCATTCACTGCACTCAACAGTTGTTCTGTGCCGAACACTCAGGGTTGGGATTTTCTGTTTGCTTGTTATTGTCGGAATGGAGTCGAAAAATGTACGACTTTGTCTGGGAAGCCACGCTTGTCAATAACAATCTCTAGACAGTTGTTACATCAGTATGGAGAATGGCTGCGACGCCACTGGCCTCATTCTGTAGGTACAACACATAAATCTTCCGAAAGCATAAAGAAAAAGATGTTGTCAAGGTTTTTCCACAGGACCTACACTGTAGATTAGCAAGGGAGTATCAGAGGTGTCGTGTTGTAGCAGCCAGGAAAGGGAACAGTGGAGGCATTAAGGATCCAGAACCAGAGAAACAAGACCAGGAGCAAAGCCTTTGTTTTACCAAAATGTTGCCCGGATAAAGATTCAGGGGAAGTACAGTGGACCTTCTTTACTTCTTAATTCGTCTCTCACGCCCTCGCTACTTTGGGGATTCGAATTTTTTTTTTTTTCATAACGCCGAAGCGGTCAGGGGAGTGAAGCTTGCACGCGTTCTTAGAGGAGATGGCTTCTCCGACATGACTCTGACAACATCAACGGCTTAATAGACTGTCATACGGATGCGTTGACAGACGAGGACCTCACCGAGATGATGAAGCCTGCCAGCGAGGATGAGGAAGAGAAGCGACAAGAAGAGGAAAAAAAAAAAAAAATCAAAGAAACTGGTCTCGCGCTCGAACAACTTGCGGCTATGACGAACGCCACAAAAGCCCTGCAAAATATGAGTGATTGGGACGACGATGATTCGATCGGTCCACTTTTAAAACTTGATCGACGGGGCCATGGCAGTTCCTAAAACAATTTTCAACCAGAAAAAAAAAGCAGAGGCAGCAACTGCCTATAACGATGTTTCTGAAATACTGACTGTTTACTTTACATTTAATGTGATTTTTAATTCACTCATTTACTGTACATTTTGTAATGTATTTCAATGTTTATTGTATATTACAATTATCCAAAAGTGTTTAGTGTATTGTTTAAGAGTCTGGTAGCAGTTTGCGTGAGTTTCGTAAAGGGTTGAGTGAGATTCGTCGAGGGTTAATATATCTGTAAATACCATCAAAATTATCACATTTCTGTTTCGCGGAAATTCACTTTTCAAACAAGAGGGTACGCTGTACTTTTATTAGTCAACTTTTTTTTACTGATATGAATTCTATACATAATCGGTTGTTGTGATGTTGATGCACAAGACAAAGGGAGAATGTGCGTATAGACTTATATGTGGAAACATTTATTTATTATCTCCTATCCTGCAGTCAGGATGCTGGAGCAAAGTTGGGTTTACCCAGGATCAGTTGCCAAACGATAACAGGGCCACATATAGACATATACAGCCATTAACTCTTTAATTCACACACACACACATACACACAGACACACACACGTAGGAATCGAACCAGGGACCATCGTGCAGTGAGGCAGTTACTTATAAATAACAACTCTGAGAACTTCTCGTGTGTTATTTGCCGTATCAGCTCTTGCGTGACCGGAGAGTAATCAAATCCGTGACCCTGTCATCAGGAGTCAGCTATGTTTTGTGAAAACTAGAGCAATCAATCATAAAAAAAGGAAAAATAAATCTTGAGATTAAATGATATCAAGTGTGAAGACACACATGATTGGACGATATTGAAAATTCCAAAGCCAGATTGAGCCTCTGAGCCTCTCCTCGTAACACGGGTCATCAGAGTAGCACAACCTGCGTTATCAAGTATCCACAGCGCCATCGTGTTCGGGTTGCACGATTTTTTTCCCGTATCGTGCACGATCACGCTGTTACTGTGAGCACGCTTTCCATGATAGTGTTTTATCACCTTCTTTTTTTATGTTAAATTACCAGAGGAGGCCGTTAAGCTCAGATTTTGGGGCGCAACGGGCTTCTCTCACGGCTGATTCAGCCCACAAACACACACACACACACACACACACACAAACACGCATCAACACCAGGGCATTTGACATAAGAGAGCAACGGAGTATTTTCTACAGGGATTGTCGCTTTGGGTTTTATTTGAAGTGAGAATGATAAGGTAGCAATTTCTCGCCACTTAAGTGTCCCTTAGGTAACGCGTACGTGTAGATTTGGAGGTTTTTGTTGTTGTTTTTTTCCCCCACCTGGCAATGGAGTGTGAAATGAATAGAAACAGAGAGGCCATCAGCTGAGAAGAGCGCTCGTGAATATGGGTTGGATTTTAACATCCGCTGTTGGTGGATCTTGGAAGGAACCCGGCAATTCAAAGTTCTTGCTAGTGATGTAAACTTTTATGGCTGATAATTCGTTTGTTCGTTCATTATCTATGCCGCTAATTCGGCTAATTCGGCTGGAGCCTATCCTTGCTGTCATCGGGGGAGAGACCGGGCTCATCCTGGACTCACGCCCATCAGTCGCAGGGTCCTATGTAGTGACATAAAAATATTCACATTCACACCTCATATACTGTATAGGACTGCCTCAGAAAATTAGAATACTGTGATAAAGTTCTTTATCTTCTGTAATGCAACTACAAAAACAAAAATGTCTGGATTCATTACAAATCAACTGAAACATTGCAAGCTTTTTTATTATTTTAATATTGCTGATTATGGCTTACGTGTTAAGAAAACTTAAAAATCCTATCTCAAAATATCAGAATATCATGAAAAGTAATTCTTGTTTTTTTAATTGCATTACAGAAGATAAAGAACTTTTTCCCTTCAGAGGCCGCCACAGCAAATCAACCTTCTCCATCTAACCCTATTATCTGTATCCTCCTCTCTCGCAACTTCAAATCCATAAATCTTCTCTTTGGTCCAGCATCCATCCAATGTTGTCACTATCCCTCCTCTGTTCATGACCCAACCATCTCAGTCTGGCTTCTCTGACCTTCTCGTGCCTCTGATACACTAATTCCTGATCCTATCCATCCTGGTCACTTCCAAAGAGAACCTTAACGTCTTCATCTCTGCGACCTCCAGCTCTGCCTCCTGTGTTTTCTTCTTTGTCACAGTTTCTAGGCCAGGGGTCGGCTCTTTCATCCTTACACTGCGGCTCCGAGTGGTCTTGGGGAAAATAAATTATAAGTATTTAATTGAATTGTATTTTATTTGTGTTAGTTCCTTTTTTTTTAATTTTAGATCCAAATTGGAAGATTGTTGTGATCTTGAAATGTTAAAATAAAATTTTATTTATATATTTTTCGACGCTCAAAATAAATGTCACTCTCGCGGAAGCCGGCATACCCGCCAAGACACTGTCAATTTGTCGAGACTTTCAACTACAGGTAGGCGAAATATAAAAAAGCAATATAGAAAGCGGTACCTTTATTTTAGACGTCAAAAAGTAACTGTGGCTCCCAGTGTTTTTGTTTCCATGGAAACCGGGCCCAAATGGCTCTTTTGGTGTTGAAGGTTGCCGACCCCCTGTTGTAGACCGTACAGCTTCGCTGGTCTCACCACTGTCTTGTGCACCTTTCCTTTCACACCTGACGCTTTTCTCCTCCCATTCAATCATTAATTCACACATTATATTGAGATATACATCCATTCATATCGTTCCATCATTCTCTCACGTCATAAAGAGATACACAAATATTCAGTCTTATTGACAGCTTCTATAGAGGAGTACAACTCTCATTCGAACCTCATATGGAGGCATTCTAGCATTCACTCATTTATTTGCATGTCATAGAGACATTCAACCATTCATTCTCTCAGTCCCACATCATTTGGAGACACACATCACCACTTCTCACTCATCATACAGTAAAGCCTAATGTAATTTGCTCTTTGACTCAGTTCGCGAACCACAATGTCTGTGCACAAAATCAGTGTTTCCCATTGAAATCAATGTGAATCCCATTGATCCGTTTTCCAACACCAAAAAAAAAACCTGCACTCGTTTGAAACTTTTTTTATGGGTGTATTTGTGGCAAAAAAGTCAATTGATAGAGTGATTCTGGTGTTCTTTCTCTCCTTGCCACTAATTATACTCTGCGTTTCTTTGCTAAATCAGCACAGGTACAGCCTTCTCGTGCATGAGACCCTTGCTAACACCATCTCCAGCAAGCTGCCTTTTGTTAATCCAAATTAACATGAACTTTTCTCCTTCCTCTAAGAATCTAGACCTTTGCTTCATTAAAATAGTCACCCCTTTAGCCACATCAGCTGTATTACAAGCATCTTTGTTCTTCAGGATTGTACAGATGGTTGACACCACTCTCACGTTTAGCTATTATTTTCTGTTTCAGATTGACTGAAATTCTTAACTTCTCGACACCACTATCACTAGCACTTTTAACTTTTTGGGAGCCATAATGAGGACTAACTTAACTTAAAAAAAAAGGCACAAAAATGCATTATAACAGGAGAACGCAACGCTGAACAATGTAAACAACGTGAATTTGTTTTTTTGTGCGTTTGCTGAGGCTTGTTCGCAGCTCAATTCACAATTTAATCGAAAATTCGATTTGTTTGTGATGAGGGGCGTTCATAACTTACCAAAAAAAAAAAAAAAAAAAAAAGGCACAAAAATGCGTTATAACAGAACGCAACGATGAACAATGTAAACAACGTGAGATTGTTTTTGTATGTTTGCTGAGGCTCGATTCACAATTTGATCGAAAATTCAGTTTGTTTGTGATGAGGGTCGTAAGCGGAGGTTCTACTGTATAGAAATAACCAACCGTTCACGCTTTCATTCACCCGTCTGGCCAATTTTTTGTGTCCGGAAAGCGGAGAACCTGAAGGAACCCCACGCAGACATGGAGACTTTACATAGAAAGACTCCCTGTTGTGATAAAACCAGGGACCTTCTTGCTGCGAGGAGGAGGCGCTGACCACCGGACCACCCGCGAACTTGCCAATCATTTATTTCAAAATGTTTCGATAAACCTGGCCAAGAACCAGCCTCGGAGCTCTAACAAGGAGAGCCGAAGGTGGAGGTGTACATGTGGAACGATACATGCGACCATGAAAGGTCAGAGGGAATCAGTGGGTACACTGACCTCCATCTAATCCCGGCCGTATTTGGAGGATTGTGATCCTGGAGATTCGGCTCATCTTCCCTGCAGCTTGTGATTTTCCGCTGCTTTCCCTCCCGCGCGCCTCCATTTCAAGGCCAAGACTGAGATGATGTTGGTTCCGGACCAGAGGTCAAATGTATTTTTGAAGATCTTTTTCCCCGATATGGACCAGCAGAGTCATTTATTCATTTTATTTTTCAGCATGGAATCGTATTTTCAGCTAAATCTAGATGTTCGGATGCCCCGTTGAGCCGCATTTTGTAATGACAGCGCATTTTGTAATAAACGTCCAAAATGTAAAATTGTAAAATTCAGAATAATTCTTGCAGATTTCATTTATTTATTTCCTCTACCATAACCACAAAACAGGCCAAGTGAATTGGCAGAAAAGAAAAACACTAAATTGCATCTTTTAGTAGTTTGAATTGCTGAAATGGGCATGTTGAGCCGCATTTTGTAGTAACGGTGCATTTTGTAATAAACCTCCAAAATGTAATAACTTTTTCATTTCATTTTGTAATAAAGCTGCATTTTGTAGTAAACTGCCCCAACGCATTTTGTAATAAATGTTGCCGCATTATGCAAAAAGTTATTACATATTGAGAAGAGTATTACAACATGCACTTGCAACTTTTTTATTCTCAAGGAAATGTAATAACATGGTGCATTATGTAATAACAATTCTAAATCATAGTTTATTTCTTTGTTAATTGTATTTTATTTTACTTTAAAGTCTTTGTAAAAGCTAGGCCTATTATTATTATCACTGTATTAGCCTAGTAGCAGTACTTAGCAATTACTATCAGTACACTATTCAAAGGTTGCATTAACAGAGAATATTCTATAAATTCCTTGTTATTACATTTCCTACAGAATAAAAAAGTTGCAAGTGAATTTTGTAATAATCTTCTCAAAATGTAGTAACTTATTACATAATGCGACAAAATTTATTACAAAATGCGTCGGGGCAGTTTATTACAAAATGCACCGTTATTACAAAATGCGGCTCAACATGCCCATTTCAGCAATTCAAACTACTAAAAGATGCAATTTAGTGTTTTTTCTTTTCTGCCAATTCACTTGGCCTGTTTTGTGGTTATGGTGGAGGAAATAAATAAATGAAATCTGCAAGAATTACTCAGAATTTTGCAGAAAACCTTCCAAACTCTTTAAACGGAGTGGCCGCTATGGAAATGACTGGAAAAATCCATTTGCATACGATAAAACCAAATAATGTGTGTCGAAACTTTCAGAGCTGGCCGCCCAGCCACTGCGTTTTTGTAAATGTAGCTGCTCTTTATACATGTAAGGATGATGCGTCACAAAGTCCATATTCTGTCACAAAACCCAGCCATATTTGAGAAACATATTTCCATATAAACTTATATGAAATATAATATATGTATAGAGACATACAACCATTCACCCGCTCATTTGAATGTCTTATAGAGTGATAAAACCTTTCACTCTAATTCACACTGCATATAAAGACAGAATATTCATTCATTCATTCACATGGAGTCAATGTAGGGTCTCCAATGAACCTATCACATGTTTTTGGATCGTGGGAGGAAACCATTCACTCTCTCATTCACATTTCTGGGCAATTTAAGGTGCATGAAAGCGGAGAACCCTGGAAAAAAAAAACCCGGAGACACGGAGAGAAAAGGCCGACTCCAACGTCGGAATCAAACCAGGGAATGGCCTCAGACTGTGGATGGAAACCAACTTTGCCTCCGAGCGTTTCCCCCATCCTTTCCACAAAATAATTTCCCTCCTCTTTACACGCAAAGCCATTTTTTTTTTTTTAGCGGGAACAATGTAAGGAAAACCTAGCAGATCCGTTTACTCCCATTCGGACCGCCTGGGTTCGCCCGAAGTGTGAGGAACAGCTTCGTGATTTCGGTGATCTGGCACTTTCTGTCTGCTGGGTTGTTCGCTGACTCGGAGAGGTGTGAGTGCGTGGGCAGGGAGATTTTTGCCTCGGTCCCGAGGCAATCACTCCTCCTCCTGTCTCTCGCTAGCTTCTCTTCTCCTCCCTCCTCCCCTCCGCCTGGCATTTCTCATCCAGCCCACACACCTCCACCCCGCCACCCCTCCGCATCTATTGAAAAGGCAGTTTGTTATCGACCGCAACATCAATGACAAAACACGCCGGCGCAAACTTTGATACACGGTGGCAAACATCACATATGCTTTTGTCACACACACACACACAAATACACGTAGCGGAGGAAAGGGGGGATCGAGTAGTACTTCAATGTACAGGCTTTGTTTGTGTACTTCCCTGTGTTTTCCTCCCCTCGCTCGCTGCTCGGTTGCCAGTCTTTTGTGTTACCTTTTTCTTTCTTTTTCGCATCTCCTTTGCTTCAGGACAGAAGCTGGAGTGAAAGAAAAATGTTTGGATGAGGCATTCATCCATCCATCCGTCCACCCATCTATATATCTATTTTTCTATCCACGCTCTGTCTATATTCATTATTCCCATCCTTTTCTGGACACCCATATACCTGTGTGTATGTACATGTATACCTGTTTAAATACACACACGCAGAATGAGCCCCAGAAATATATCCATTTCTATATGGATATCTACATGGAATCCGTATTCGTATTCATATATATATATATATATATATATATCAATCATACCACCCCATACAGCCCACAAAGACATGAACACATGTATAAAATATAAAATATAATATATATATAGAAATTGAAGGTGTGATGCTCAATGTTGTTGGTGGCTATGCCCTGCAGGTGGGATGTGACTTTGAAGAGAAAGACAAGTTCTGGATGAGTCAGATGAAGTGATGCAGAATATTCCCACAGATGAGAGAGTGGTAATTGGTGCACACTTCAGTGGACATGTTAGTGCAGGCAATAGATGAAGAAGTGATTGGCAGATTTGGTATACAGGATAGGAATGCAGAGGGACAGATGGTGATAGATTTTGCAAAAAGGATGGAAATGGCTGTTGTGAACACCTTTTTCCAGAAAAAAACAGGAACATAGGGTAACTTATAAGAGTGGAGTTAGGAGCACGCAGGTGGACCAAATCTTGTTTAGACGAGCGTGCTTGGTGTGTCATCTGGAAGGAAAGTAGATAAGGAGACTCGGTGGTGGAATGAGGAAGTGCATGACCATATACAGAGAAAAACGGTTCGCAAAGGAGAAGTGGGATAGTGAGAGGACTGAAGAGAGCAGACAGGAGTACAGGGAGATACAATGTTAGGCAAAGAGAGAAGTAGCAAAGGCAAAACAAAGGGCACAGTAGTGACCTTTGTGTAGATAGTAAATACATTGGTAGACGGATGCTGGAATTGGAGCTGGCAGACAGGAGGTCTCGAGGAAGACCAAAGAGAAGATTTATGGACGTAGTGAGAGAGGATATGAAAGTAGTTGGTGTGAGAGAGGAGGATACAGAGAATTTTGTTAGATAGAGAAAGTTGATTCGCTGTGGTGACCCCTGAAGGGAAAAGTTGAAAGAAGAAGATATATATGTATATATGATTAAAACACAGAACTACATCAATCTCATTCTGTATATATGTGTGTGTGTGTGTGTGTGTGTGTGTGTGTGTTTGTGTGTGTATGTGTGTGTGTGTGTGTGTGTGTATACATATATATATATATATATATATATATATATATATATATGTTTATAGGTAGATATTATTCATCTCTATTAGTCTTTATTTAAATGAAGAATAATTGAAGGATTAGACTCCAGAATTGTGTGTATGTTATACATATACATATACCCATACATTTGTATGCATGTACACATACATGTAATAAAAAACAGATAATTATATCCATCTCATTCAGTATGTATGTATTTATATTCATATTTGATGTGATGAATATCCCCTATGGGGATGATTATAGTATTATCTTAAGTTATATATTTTTATGTATACGTATGTACATATATATATACAATGCCACACTTGGCATCCTGAGGAGGAACCGGGAATCCAACCTTCAACCTCCCACCGGGGGGGCACTTCACCAAAACAAGCCCTCACCAACCCATTACACAAACAACCGGGCTATGATTGTGCCGATCCAGCTGTGCCAAAAAAAAACATATTTGTTCTGTTTCACTGTGAAGACTTGGGGACGCCGGCCTCTGACTCTGCCTGCCCTTCCCTGCCGTGGCTCCAGGTGCCAGGAAAATGAAAACCGGAGCCCTTTTTTTGAAAACCCTGCCGATATAAGATTGAACAATTTCTATACGAAGCACGTATACGGGAGAAACAAAATGCGAGCTGTATTGACCTTACACTTCTGCTGTTTTTAAATGTTGTATTCATTTATTTATCTTTTCAAACAACTGCAACACAAAGCCAAAGCCACTTCATTTATTTTTAAGTAAATACCAATAAGTAAAATGTCGACAGAGTATTTGCCGGCGAGGTTAAATGAATCTTATCTTCTAATAATTCTGTCTCCAAACACCTTGGAAAAATCACTCAAACGTCTCTTCGTTTTGGTTTTTACTCCCAAATCTCAGGTGCGATTAATCTTCTGAAACAGCCACATACAGTACATGCACCGCTCTTGTGGGTGTCTTTTTCTTTAAAATAAAAGCGCTGTAGGTATAAGAGGCCGATTTAGACATCTAACCGACTCCCGGGAGTCGCAGGCAGGTTCTTAGCAGCGGGCTGCCAATTCAGCAGAAGACAGTGTTTACATATTCCAGCTGAAGGTGTTCAGATCTTAACATATATTAGATTTTTTTTTTTTTTTTACTCCCACTGATATGCTCATTATGTCACAACGCTAAGATGTTCATCCTGGATGTAGGCTGGTGATTTGACTCCCATACGCAGGCGGCAATTCCGCCTCACAGTAACAAGGTCCCTGGTTGGATCTTGATTCTCTATACTCTGTGGAGTGTCCATGTTCTCCGCCGTGTCTGAGCGAGGTTTCTTCAGGTCCTGAGGATCCTCCAACTGCCAGAAAACATGCAGGGAGTTCAGCAGGGACACTAAATTGTCCTTGTGTGAATGAAAAAAGTAAACGTGAGAATGTGTATATCACATTTGAATGAGAGGGAATTTCTCAAAATGAACCGTGAATGAGAGTGAATGGTCGGACAGTGGAACCTCGGCTTATAAACGCCCTTATTTATGAAGAGATCGACCTGTGAACAGGGTTTTCAAATAAATTTTGGATCAACTTGCAAACACACCCCAGTGCACAAACACACAAACAACCAAACTCATGAGCTTTTTGCATTGTGGCGTTAAAGCTTGTAGCGTCACAGCAGTCGTGCAAGGTTTGTTTACGTCATTCATCGTTGTGTCTTCCTGTTTTACTTTTTGAGGAGCCATAATGAGGGCTAGCTTACTTAAAAAAAAAGCACAAAAAAGCATTATAAGTGCTAGTGATAGTTCTGTCAAGAAGTTAGGAATTTCAGTCAATCTGAAAAAGGAAATAATAGCTAAATGTGAGTGTGCTGTTTGTGTTACAGATCTCACCAAGCACTACGGCTTGGCTAAGTCAACTATGTGTACAATCCTGAGGAACAAAGATGCGCTAAAGATAATCAATGTGACTAAAGGGGCGACTATGTTAACAAAGCAAAGTTTTTGTTAGTTTGGAAGAAAGAAAGACAGCTTGCTGGAGATAGCGTTAGCGAGGGTCTCATGTACAAGATAGCTTTACTTTTGCTGATTTAGCAAAGGAGACGCCGAGGACAAGTGCTGACAAGAAGAGAAAGAACACTATAAAGAGCAATCATTAAGGTTATCTTTAATTCCTCTCTGTATTTTTCCCACAAATGAACCCATAAAATAGGTTTCAAAAGAGTGCATTGCGTTTTTTGGTGCTAGAGTATGGATCAATGGGATTTACTTTGATTTCAATGGGAATATTAATTCGATTCATCAACATTTTTGTTTGCAAACAAAGAACAAATATCCATACCGCATGTTTGAGAGTGACTAGTTGTATGTCTGCATATGACGTGTGAATTATAATTGAAAATGAAGCCATCTCCTCTCTGCTAACTTTCTCTCTCTCTCTCTCTCCTTTCTTTGTGTATTGCAGAGGAGAAACAGGCCACGCCGGACCCGCCGACGGGCGCCATTATCGGCAGCATCCTTGGCACCCTCGCCTTCATCGCCATCGTTGTCGGCGTGGTGCTTTTCGTCCGCAAGCGGCGGGAGGACGCAGAGTAAGTCTTCCATCTGCATCATTCTGCATATACTACAGCAAATACAATCCCCTGAGACGCTTCTCTGCAACCAAGGCTTGTTAAAACATATTACTTGTCATCAGAGATAGTTCAGTGACAAATTTCTGACCTTAGATTAACAGTCAATGACCGTCTTGGGATTTTTTTATTATATATATATATATATATATATATATATATATACAGAATGCTCAGTCCCTGCTCCCCATTCACATGCTGTAATTTCTTCCCCCGGGTCGTCTCTGCAAATAGAAATTTATTAAATCCCCCCCCCGTCCTTTTAATAGCCCATTTTAGGAGGTTATTTTCCTATCTTCGCCTGCCTGTAAAACAAGGGGGCTACAAGCCGCAGTAAAAATAAATACAGCTTGTTTACTGCTGAGGTGGAAGCCACGCCAAGTCCAGCAATTGAGTCGGAGAGGGTCAAATGATTCATATTTATGATGCAGCCGTTTAGCCGCTGCCCGGGCCACTGAAGGTGGATCGATGAGAAATTTATGAAGATAACAAAAAAAATTACAATTCGACCTTCGGCGGAATAAAGATTTCAAATGCCAAGGTCATCGTGTATTACATATAAACACGAGGCCCGCGGGCCGAGTCTGCACGGCTGCTTACAAATTTCTATCCGCCTATCAATTTTGGGTATTAATGAATTTTCTTTACCGCCACAGGGCTCTACACCACAAAACCAAAATCATATCCCCTACTGCTCCGGCACCGAGTTTTCATTTGTAAACTTTTAATAATGTTGATATGCAATGTTTGTCCGAATCAAAACTCCGTAATAGATTTCCCGGTCATTTACAAATGTTTTATTTTGTTCACATTAATCAATTGTAGGAAAAAAAAAAAATTAGAATGTTTTTCATGGATTATGTGGAAGTATTTGAAAAAAAATTTGGAGAAAACATGTCTGGCAATTAATATATAAAGGTGCTTTTGGAAATAAAACATGCATAGAAAGATAATATATTTTTAGCAATGTATCACATATGACTTTGCAAGAAAACAATCAAAGATGGAATCGAGAATTTCCTTTATAATACAAAATAGGGTCTGAGGTGATCAATACTGTATTATTGCTGTCCTTTGTCCAATCAGGGGCCCCCCCAAGCACAAGCCCCCTCCCCCGGTGAAAGCAGGCAGCTCAACAGAAATGGTGAGTGGACATGGGTTTTCCAAATCAATCTTTATTTTCATACTTTTACTTCACGCACACAAACACAGAGTTCATTTGGACCGTCATAATGGGACTAATGGCTATTGATTGCCGAGTTGGCATGTGTGTGTGTCGAAATAATTAGCTTGGTTTGTAAAAAGCTCCCCTCTCCACCTCCTCTCATCTTTCGGGCGCTTCATCCCATCTGGCCGACGCATCTTGTTATGCTGTTACTGCACTTTGTAATGACACTGAAACCCTGTCAATGTTCGTTGATTTGATGTTCAATTGGATCTAAATGCAAGGGTTCCAATGGAGGTTCAGGGGGATGGGTCTTAAACAGCAATTATTTATCGTGATGAATTGAAAAAAAATGCTTTTAGTGTAATTAAAGGTAATTTAACAACTTTATGAGTCTTTAAGTCCCGACGCCTGCAAAGAGCAGACGATCAGCTCTTAAGTGCTGATTCCTTTTCAGCTCTTGAAGGGCCTGTCAGTGGTTGGACCCCTTCAATATCCAGATCCAACAGATGTTGAAGTGGATCCTTCACTCATCTGGTCTTAAATCAGAGCTGAAAACTAAAAAAAAATGATTTGGTGCATGTTGTGCATGTTTGCGCATGTGAAAGTTAACCACGGACGATTCTAACAATGTGCACAGATCGCCCTCGGGAGAAC
Organism: Fistularia commersonii; assembly: GCF_037954325.1. Taxonomy (NCBI): domain Eukaryota; kingdom Metazoa; phylum Chordata; class Actinopteri; order Syngnathiformes; family Fistulariidae; genus Fistularia; species Fistularia commersonii. The sequence continues at coordinate 9,767,944 of NC_141313.1, read as the reverse complement.
TAAAGACAGCCACATGCCTACCATTTCTGTATTACAATATGCATTTTAGTTGTATATTTGAAATGTTATTTTATTTTATTTTATTCTATTTCATTTTATTTCATTTCATTTTTTTTATTTTATTTTATTTTGCTTTTATTTTATTTATTTTATTCATTACGTCAACTGACTTCATGCCGTCTTTCACTCTATCCATCAGCCTCCTCTGTTCTTCCTCTAGTCCTCCTGCCTGGCAGTTCCGATTTCAGCATACTTCTACCCAGATCTTCACCATCCCTCCTCTGTAAATGTATCTGCAGAACATCTAACATGTGTTTTTGGATAATATTACAACCCAGTTGTTTGATGACACTTTCCATGTAGAGCAGGTCTGGACCACACTCTTGATTTACAGAAACCAAACACTCCCCCCCAAGGTTGAGCGGTCGGTGATAGCGGTGAGGAAACGCTACCGTTTATGGGTGCATAAAGCTTGACGCGGGCAGCCTTCTGCCTCAACTGGCCGCGGTAGAAAGAAAGACAGCAACAGAAAAAGAGAATGCAAGTGTGTGATGGAGACAGGGAGGGTATGAGGGTTGGGAGCGGTAGGCACAAATGATGTCTCAGTAATGATAGCAGTAGCGCTATTAGTTACATGGTAATGGCTGGCATGCTACAATAATAGCTTTTACATTCAGGAAAGAAATTATGGTTGGCGCCCGGCAGGACCTCTGCAGTAGATCAAGCCACGCCCCCTGGGAACCTGCAAAATGAGTGCCTAGGGACTTGTGAGGAGACACGATTTACTATCATACATTGAAGTAGGCCTTTGGCCATAAATTCCATACTGAGCCTATGGCAGTATAACTAGGGGTTAGCCTAGTGCTAACTATAAGCGTTCTCAAAGAGAAATGCTTTAAGCCTGTTCTTAACCAAGGAGATCTCATTGCTAAACGGTTTCACCCAGTTTAGCGGGACACACCATACATACAGAATCTCCTCGTGAGACCGGATTCCGATCCCGCTTGTGACCGACTGCGGTTCTGACCGGAGCGTTTCCTCTCCTCAGGGGGGAAAAGACTGTTTTACGGACTCACCGCGACGATATTGAACCTCGAAAGCAGAGCGAGGGACGCAAAACTAGTCAAGTGAAATTGTCCTTATTGATCAGCTCATTTAACATTGCAAGTTACTGCCCAGAAGACCAGACAGTGTCGCTTTAAGCGCGAGCCAGGCCTCATCTCTCACACCTCCACCATCCCATCAGCGTAAACTCGTCTTTCTGCGCGTCTCAGAGGTCCCGAGGCTCGTCCTTGACGCTTACCAGTCTCTCTCCTTGACCGTGTTGATGTGGTTTCTTCGCATGCAGCTCAACAAGCCATCGGAGCCTCCCGCCGGTACTGAGATGGCACCTCTCAGCCCAGAAGAGGTTTACTACGAGCCCACCGGGGGGGAGCCTGTCACGGTAACTGACACACGAGCACCACACACAGTCACACGGATAAAAAGCACTTTTTTTTTTTTTTTTTTTTTTTTTTTTTTGCATTTTCTTTTCTCACTGATTTGTGCCCGGCTCAGTCCTAGCTGGATTCCACCCCTGTGCGCGGAGCTTCACGTCGCACCGTACGGACGTCACGCCGACACCGATTCGGTCGAAAGTTAAATTAAATCATGGAAATAAAGTCACAGGAGAAAGAAAGTCTTGAAAAAAACACTACCAAACTGGTCCCCCCGCATCCCTCCCTTTACTATATTAGACGATTGTGAGCGACGTTTTATGGCTATTGGAGATGTGACGCTATGTCGGCATACATTCATACGTACAACCGTGCACACGTTTGTTCATGCATCATACAGAGGGCTTAAATCCATTCATTCTCTTATTCATACCTAATGTAAAATCTTCTTGTCATGGCAACTGGACTCGAATTTCTTCCCTTGGAGGCGTTTCCACCCTCCATCTAAGAAGTTTCTTCAGCTCTGTGAGAGGTGGATCGTCTTCAAGTTAAGAAATTCTCTAGAAAAAGGACTGACATTGCATTAAAATGACAACCTTATTAACATTCCTATAATCATGTATTTTGTTTCGGACAGTTGAGACACGACGACTGAATCACCAGATTTATATTAGATCCCGGCCACCATTTGGAAGGTTCTGGACGATTTACAATCGGTGGGGGAGAGTAAGAGGCATATTAAGCAGACACCATAAAACAATTTGAAGAGCAGACTGGGGAAGGCAATAGTTCAGACTCGAGAAACAAAAAGTCTTCCATAATTATCTGCACAAATAAAAATGCTCCGGAAGCAAATGATTGTATTTCTCTACATGACGTTTGAATGAGAGAGTGAACGGTTGTTTATCTTTATATGTGGCCCGGCGGCTCTCCCCATGGTCGTGATAATACATGAATTAATTATTTGCCAAGATACAAATGCCGCTGTTTATATGTCAGTTGGGTTACCAATGGGTCCCCTTTGCTTTATTTTAATTATTTTTAATCACGACTGAGAGAAAGTGGTTATAAAGCGCTAATAACATTGTTCAGAAATTCAGCGGAGAAGAAAATGAATTAAAAGATTTAAAAATCGCATGAACGCTATCTCTTACCCCTTGCAGAACCTGGATGACGAGACCTCCGGCGCCGTGAACGGCGGCGCCCCGCCAGTCCAGCCCGCCAAGTACGAGCACCTGAACGAGCTCAGAGACCACGACGGCGAAGATCACCACGGCAACCACGATCTACCGGCAGCCAACATCTCGCGCGGCGAGAGCTTCGTATCCCCCGCCATGTACGTGTAGCCACGGCAACCTGTGATCGTCGCGGGTGTGTCGTGTAAGTTTTCCAGGTCACCTAAATTTGCATGAAAGGCACAGCCGTGCACACCCGACGCCACACGCTCCCTTTGACCACGCACCCACTTTAAACACGTTTAAGAAACGGTATGCGTATTTGTTTGCCCGTTCGGTATGCGTCTTTGGGTTTTTCTGATGGGGTTAAAAAAATCTAGCTGGTTGTATTATTTTGGGACAGTTTGAATGTTAGGATGGCCCAAAAGGCTAGCACGTAGCGTGATTAGCTTCTCTTAATATATATGTATATCTCTATATATAGAGAGAGGTATACATATATACACACACACACTTTTTTTCCTGAAAGAAATAGCTAATATCATATCTGACAATATCCGATCCATTTGAAATGTGCATAGATATTATAATTTCACTCATGTAACGCGGATGTTAAAATCCTGTGTACACTGGATGCCCTGGGCAAATACGATACAGAGGTTTTGCTTAGTGGGTGCGCACAATTGCTATAACCCATAGACGAACCACATACGCTGCTTTTGGAAAAAATAACGCACATGTTCCACGAAGATACATGCGACACGACGGGGGTCGAGGTCGCGTGACGAAACATTCCGCTCGGGGGCCAATGAGGTGAAATCATTTCGTATCGCTGTCACCCTGGCAACATCGCATGCAATTAATTCTGGTTTGAGGCTGGGTTTAGCAGCAAAGCACAAATGAAAGAATGCATCATGGTCGCGGGGGGGGGGGGGGCGGCGCTCGGAATATAGCCGTATCATCTAAGCGGAGGAAGTGAGAACATGCAAATGTTTGGTGTTTATTAGGGAAAAAAAAAAAAAAAGAGGACCCCGCCATTGAAACTATTTTAACGAGAATAAAATTTTGTATTTCCTGCACCGCCTGGACGATAAGAAAAAGGGCGCAGCAGCAACACCTGGCCTGAAAAAGCGTCTCTCTCTCACCAAACGACGAACACTGTAAATAGTATTGAATTATATATTGTTGGTGAAACGTGTACCACATTAAAAAAAAAAAGAAATGATAATAATCAAGTTATAGGTGTTATCAGTGCCTCTGAGCCAGGGGTACAGAGGGGTGGGAGTTTGTCTAAGTGTCCAATCGAGCAAGTGTATATTACTATTTTACTTGTCACGGGGTACATCTCAGTCATCACTTACTACTAAAAAATGTTTTCGGTATAAAATATATATAACAAAAAAAAAAATGAAATGGTGTGGATTTTTGCTCCTTGTTCATGTAACTCTGCATGGCATGATCGGTGGCTTGTTCAAACATTTTCCCAAGGCTGTTTTTCGGAATATTGTTTTCTATGTCATTTGTAAAAACTACTGAATGGCACAAAAAGAGAGACTTGTTTTTGTTTTGTTTTTTTTTTTCTTATTTCGTTTCTGACGAGCATCCGTCGCTGTCACGCAACATCGCAAACGCGAGTCCCACCCGAGCCGGGATTCTAATCCCGTCGCGTGTCAAGCCGCTCAATCCCGAGTTGCTGTTTGAGTCCACGAGGCACGCTGATCTTCCCTAGTTATCGTTCCGACGGCCTCCGGGTCAACTGTCCGGGCCGCTTAAAAATCACTCGTGAAAAAAGGGACACAACATTTCGGGTTGAAACAAACCCAGAGAAATGAGATACTATGTAACAACAATGTAATAGCAACGTAATACGCTTTTGGAGATTTGAAAGTTTAAGAACTCCTGTGCATCCGGCTTCAGACGCATCTCTTTTCCGTTCATTCATACACGCTGCGGTTATTTCCGAAGTATGACAATCGTAACTTGTTGTGTAGCTGTTGCGGGCCACGTCGGAGAGGGTTCCCCTTTTTCGTCTCGATAGAAGCCTGACTTTTTAGCAGAGAGTCGCCGTAAAAGTTTAGTTTCATGTCTACTTGAAGTTTACTTTCATTAAAGGGAATGTCTGCATGCTGCATGGACCTACAATAAGGGAACGAAGAGTCATGCCGCGGTGAATCATTTTAGCTTCTTGACTTACTTAAACGGCGCAGTGTCAGACAATCGTCATTTTATAACCCCCTAACCTGCAACACGTGTGTTTCGCCCATTCGTCCGCGAATCCATTCCCTGCTTGTGGTCTTTTTATGTGTTTTGCCAGCAGCTACAACTTCAGCGGAAGGTTAATGGACAATCGCGGAGGCCCCCCGTTTTGTTTACGGAACCACGACTCGGTGAGCGTGCGGTACTAAATTTCAGCCCCCATCTCGTTTTGCGTATCATCCCTGTTTAACGGAGATGCTTTACTCAGAAGTATCCTGAATTAGTATCTCGGCGCTATCGGCGTTTGGCCGTAAAACCGTCTCTGAAATTGCTAAAACCCGAAGAGATATCGAACCAGAGCTCTGCATTGTTAAATAGTTTTGAATCGTAGCGATTCGGGCTGTTGTTCCTGGATTGGTCTGTTCGATCCCTCTTTCCAACAAACTGGCTTTTTTTTGGTCGCCGAGGTGCTTTTTGCACTGAGCTGTGAATGTCAGTGATGAATCAACATAAATCCGCTTTATTTAACATATATCTGCTTTTTTTTCTGGTTAATCCGTCACCATCGGTTCCCATCGCAGAGCCAGACGTGCCTTGTGTATGTTATTTTTAGCTTTTTCAATTCTTGTCTGACGGGACAGCAGATGACGGGAGGGGAAAAGACGCGAGCGAATGCCGGGCAGGCTGACACTGACGACGGTGACACTTACAAAAAAAAAAAACACACACACCAGAGATGTAATGGTGTTTCAGTGAATGTTATCGCTTTTTTGCTTTCATGCATTTTTATTTTTATTAGTATTATTATTATTATTTTTCCACGGGTCAATTATCATTTTTGTATGCTTTTTTGGAAACCTATTGTACATGTTTTACAGATCATTGTCTTGTCAAATAAAATGTTAAACCAAAGACATCGCAGGTCTTGTGCATTGATCAATTCCCCGGATAGATAGATAGATAGATAGATAGATAGATAGATAGATAGATAGATAGATAGATAGATAGATAGATAGATAAATAGATAGATAGATAGATAGATAGATAGATAGATAGATAGATAGATAGATAGATAGATAGATAGATTGATAGAACCTAAAATAAACTGTGGTATTAGCACAGGAATATATAAAGAAATATAAATATATGGGATGTAGGATAAGGATATAATGGATTAGGGGTGCAGATAACAAATTAATAAATACATAGTAAAATCATAAATAATAATAATAAAGGAATGAATAGAATAGACACGCACAAGCACACACACATACAGTATATATATATGACCCTCACTGCAGGATAAGCACTTTAGATAATGAATGAAAGAATTAATTAATTAATTAATTAATTAATAACTTTTTGTCATTGCAGAGCACATATTGTCCAGTGCGGTGAGATTTGGCTTACAGCTCTGCACAAAAATACAAGGAAACAGAGGAAGAGGATAGACAAATACAGATTATCTAAGTATAATTTACGACGGCCAATGGCTCAGGTGTATGAATATAAATATGAAATGTCATTGTTTTGTGAGTGAGTGAGTTAGTCAGTTCCGCCTCACAGCAAGAAGGTCCCTGGTTGGAATCCTGCTCTGTCCCGGGCTTCCTCGGGTTTCTCAGGTTCCCTGCCACGGCCCAAAAACACACAGGAGGTTTATTGGAAGCCTTTAATTCCACGGCACCACAAACCCTCGCTCCAGGACGGGCGGAATAAATGAATTGAATCTGCATCCTACACTTATTCCTTTAATATTTATACAGCACTTTGATGGAAAGTGCCTCATGAAATACATTTGTTTTAGTATTTTTATTATTATCATTACTCTTTTTATGTTTTGAATTATTGTAAGAGCTCAGTCTAGCCATGCTGTGTCTTTGCAGAAATGTAAAAAAAATATGTGCATTTTATGAGAAATGTCTTAAAATACCCAGCTAATGGAGCACTGTGTTTCAACAGTCGCAGGTACGCTTTTTATTTTTAGCTTTTCTGACACTTCTGCTGTTCGACCAGGGCCTGTCGGATTGGATGAGAGGGAACGGGGCTCGTTGTCAGCAGGCGTTTTACCCACATATGTGCGTAATTAGCCATATCGTTAGGTTGATCCCGGCCCCTGCTGGGCCTCCCTTTTGACGAAGATGTAAAGTGAACGGGGACAGGGTTGAATATCAGGAGTTATTTAATTCAAATCTGACTGGAGCAGACCGCCGTGTGATGGATGATCACATTAAATGTTAAACAGCGTGGATGATGAAACCGTGGGTGCCGCGGCTACTTTGGAGAGGCGGCACATTACCTGATTCGTTTCCATCATGGCGATGACATTCGGCATCAGTCAAAGCCCCACAGATGGTTTGGTTCAAATGTGATTTCGAAAACATTTGAAGGGTGGACGCATTTTGACATTTTTTTGACATTTCCATTTTCTCCAGCCATTGTGAAACGAATCTGTGTCAGAGCTTTGCCGGTGTTCATCTGTCAAGTAGCCGCTCCAGAACCCAGCTGGAGGCCGTTGTAGGATGTTGACGAAGATGACGGTCGAGTCAAGTTTGATGCAGTAGAACCTCGGCTTACAAACGCCCCTAATCACGAAGAGATCGGCTTAGGAGTTTTCAATCAAATTTTGAATTGACCGACGAACAAGCCTTGGTGCGCGAGCTCGCTAACCAACAGGCTCACGGCAATACAGCATTGTAGCATAGCAGCAGTCGTGCATGACACTCCATGTTGTTAACATTGTTCACCATTGTGTTCTTCTGTTATAATGCTTCTTTTCAGTACGTTATCCCTCATTATGGCTCCCAAAACAGTTAAGAGTGTTAGTGCCAGCGGCATTCAGAATAAGTTAAGAATCACAGTTGATCTGAAGATGTAAATAATAGCTAAACATGAGAGCACTTATCGTGTTACTGATCCTCCTAAGCGCTACGACATGGCTAAGTCAACAATCCATACAAAGCTGAGGAATTCATAAACTACATTAACGAAGCAAATGTTTCAAATCTTGGGAAGGAAGTGGAAAAGTGATCGTTAGTTTGGATTAATAGATTGTTAGTTTTAGCTTTTGGATTGTTAGCTTGGATGAATGAAAGAAAGCTTGCTGGAGATAGCATTAGCGAGGGTCTCATACGCGAGAAGGCTTTACTTTTGAATGCTGATATAGTGAAGAAAACACAGAGTATAAGTGCTGGAAAGAAGAGAAAGAATACCAGAACCAAAGTAATTACTAAGGTTATCATTAATTTCTTTGTGATTTTAGTGCCACCAATAACCCATAAAAAAAAATTCATATGGGTATGTTTTTGGTGCTAGATCATAGTCATAAATCAAATTAAATTTGTTAGTCGAAGTTCTACTGTGAACAAAGTTTTGTACCGAGCTCTTTAAAAGGTTTTACAGAATCCCAACATTGCCCCTGTGAGCATGCATTTGACAGTGGCAACCAGGAAACACTGCCTTTCAAAGGCAGAAACCTTTCCAGCTCAGTCTGGGAGGCCTTCTGCCTCGACCAGTTGGGTAAAAAAAGGACCGAGAGACGGAACAAGATATTAGAAAGTAAGGGTGTGATAGCGATGTTTGGTAAGAGGCTCGGATGGGACTGGCATAAATGATCTTGCGCTGCTAATACCAGTAGCCCTCACAGTTCCACGTTAATAGCTGAAGTGATACAATGACCACTTACCTGTGAAAACGAGAGAGGCCAGGGATTTGGGAGAAGAAGTAATATGCATGTATACACACACACTTTTTTCATGATGTAGATCATAGGTGTCAAACTCTGGCTAGCGCAATTATATTTGGCCAGCGAAGCCATGCCAAATGACTATTAGAGCTGGCACACTGGTGTTATAGCCGACGGTGCTTGTACCGCTAATACTACAAATCCCAGAATGCTCTGCTTGTGTTTCGCTGCAAAAATCACGCCAGGACCAACAGACGCCCTCTCCTCTGTCGATAGTAGTCATAGCAACCTTCGGCTAATACTGGCATCGTGCTACCCTTCTGAAAAATGGTGAAAAGAGAGGCAGAAAACAGGAGCTTTCTGGACAGGAGGGAGGCAGAATATTTGTTTATATATGTCAAAAACAAACCTGTTTGTCTTGTATGTGGAGCCAATGTGGCTATACAACATTAGACAACACTGTAAAACAAAACATCAAAACAAGTGCAAGGACCCGGACATGGCTCAAAGGCGCTAGATAGTAAAATATGAAATGAGGTCTGGTTTCATGGTTATATATTGTATAGTTTTAAGCTTTGCATGTTCCATATTTAGTTTTTAAGTAAAACTTGTTTGGGTCCATATGAAAAAATTGTTATATCTGGAGGAAGATTTTTTTCAATAAATATCAACTTTTGAATTTCAGCCCACCGTGTATTTTAGTTTGACGCCCCTGATTTAGATAATAAAATCACACCTTGATTATTGGAAGTAAAGTAACAGTATCGTTTAATTCTAAATTAGCATAAATTTCATCACTTCACCTGTTGATTCCTGGGTACTGCAAGAAACATGTTGTTGGTAACGTTACTTATGTAAAATTTATGATAACATTTTGGTTGTGATTTTTTTTTAGCAGGAGCAAATTTTATTATCTGAAATCCATGCAAAATGATCCATATCACAGAAATGCGTGAGCGTGAGCAGCTCCCTGCTCGTTGTGAGTGGCCTTTGACCAGTTGGGGTGTGATAGAGACGCACAAAGGTATGAGGGCTGGGACGAAAAGGAACAAATGATCTTTTACAAATAATAACAATAGCGCTTGCATGCTATTCCATACTAATAGCTGAAATAATACAATACCAGTATTAAATACTGGTATACTAAATTATTACTAAATACTTTAGTAGAGAAGATATAAGGTCCATGTTAAGACTAGGGGTCTCATTTATCACGCACAGAAGTGCATATGTTTATTAACTTAACATTTGTGATGCACATACAGCGATCTGTGCCAGCGATTCATCGATTTGCAATGTTCAGCCATTGATCCTTGATGGATTCTTGTTGATTTTGCAGCACCGTCTCCGTCACCTCCCTCACCCCCCAACGTGCACCAAATGGGGTTTGGATGGCCCTGTCTCCTCTGCAACCTCTGAAAGAACATCACATATATTATTTCTTTTGTCGGTCACACATGCGCTAAGTGTTCCAAACAGCATTTTCTGGTTTGTTGCTACTTCTTCCACAAGTACCTCACTCTCCGTGTCAGAGAAATTCATCTTCTTCGCCCTCTTCCCCATGATTTCGGAGAGGGGAAGAAGTCCATTTGCGCATTCTTAAAGGGATTGCCGCTACCATATAAGGTCAATTGGATTTCTGAATGACCTTAAACATGCACGAGCGTGGAAGCTTAGAACAAGTAGGATTTTTCAACGGAGATCACTTATAAGTGTCTGTACAACTGGTGTGACACGTTTCATAAATACAGACTTTTTTTGTACTTACACACATTCTAAATTTAGATTGTGCGAAAGAATTTAGAGGCTTTTCCAAGCGCAGTTGATGAATGAGGCCCCGGGAAGCTGGGAATCATCCACACCCGTTCCTCCTCTCCAGTTTAGTTTTGATCGTGTCCAACTGTTTCCATCTAACGCTACCAATACATCTAAATATACAGAAAAGACTCATGGAAAACTATCTACCCTCACCTGCTCTTAAACCTTACAAGGTCACTATTCATAAGATTCCAACTAGATTCGTTTAGCAATTTTTTTCAAACCACAGCATGTTTTCCTATTTGCTATTTGCAAAGCCTCTGCTATTTCACTCAATTACTTTTCCTTTTTCTCCTCCACTCGGTCGTGATACATCGGAGAGTCAACATCGTTTAAGCCCGGCCCTTTCTGCCCACAGCTCCACCGTCCGCTCCTCTTTCTGGATGGTCCATGCCGAACAGGACGTCCTTTCGCCATTCCCGCTCATCCAGACCGCTAACAAATACCGTCTCTACCAGCAGTACCGCTCTGATGATTGTTTGCCTAACAGATTTCCTGTTTCCTGTTTTGTTGTGAGTTCATCTTTAGATTGTTGATTGTTTATCGTCATCAAAAGAGTGAAAGATCAGTGTTAATATCATACATCTGTGATGTTGTTGGACGTAAAAGACTAGGAAAAGACTGATCTAAAACTACTTAGATTTCCACCTTATACTTAACGACAGAGCTGACGGGAGCATGTTGCAATGTCGGTAAGCCTCCGGTAAAACTCCTAAGATTTCTTTCCAACTTTCAGATTTTAAACCCCGACAGTGAAAATGATTTGGCGTAAGCCAAGCATAAGTGTGCATCAAGAAAGAGTCTACATTTGCCCTTGTCCTGTGCGAGTTCCTCGTGTCCCTATGGGACAACTGAAGCTTCAGATATTCTTGAATATTGAAAATGTACTTTTTCCAAATCTCCCCCTCCTACTCCAAGAAGCACAGTTCACATATGAGGAAAATGAACCCCAGCAACAAGAGTGCACTGGGTACTCTGTGATCTGCAGTCTTGGGTATCCATTATTCAGACTGAGCTTCAAGTGTTCCAAGACTGCTAACATGAATAATCATCAATTTTACCTATAGGCTCTGTACACACAGTGATTTGTCATTTATCTTCAAACCCTACCCCAGATCTGCTTTTGAGCTCAGAATCTGTCCGAAGTTTACTTTTTACAACTTTTGGATGATCCAACCAACTATCTAGTGGCTGACAAAGTACAAATTACAAACCTACCTCACTGATGACAGGATGTCTATAACAAACTTTACCCTTTCATGGCTAGCGTCTATAAGCCAATGCTGACGATAATAAGAAAATAAAAATAAAAATAAAAATAAAAATAAAAATAAAATAACAATAATATTTGGGCGTTCATTCATTCATTCATTCATTCATTATAGATATGGGGGTAACCTTTCATCTGCTGTTTTTTCATGCTACGAAGCGCAAGCGCTAACCACTATGCCGCTACATCCCAAAAAGATAAACAATCTTTTTATGTCAAAAAAGAAAAAATTCTAGGCGTTTTCCGGCGTTGAGGACCAGAACCGTCTTACACTTGGAGCTAATTTCTCCCTCGCAGCCAAAAGTCCGTCCCGGCCAAGGCAGCCATCTGTGCCCTCCTACGGAGGTTCTGTTCGTGAAAAACTTGTGGGGGGATTTATCCGCGCTAAGAGACGTCTATATTATTCTGGAGAACGACCTCTTTCTCCTTCCACACTTCAGCTGCAATCGCTCCGGCACAAATAAAATGCTTTTAGTGCAGCGATTCAAAAAAAAAAACACGAGGAGAGACAGACTTAAAGGCGGAATTAAAGAAAAAGGTTGAGATGAAGAAAGGGAGATTTCCTGTGATTAAGAGACTATAAAAGAGGGACGGAGAGAAACGAAAAAGGCAGGATCGGGGGATTAGTTTAGACAGGCGCTGAGGTAAACTCGCAGAGATTAGGGAGGAGCGAGAGCGGCCTGCCGAATCGACGGGTGGGTTGATCGTGAGTTCGGGAGAGAGCGATGAGTGAGAGTCGGCGAGCAGCGGGAGGAAAACACCACCTGTTCTGTTCTGTCGGAGCCCCGGTGTAAAAAGAAATCACCTCTGGCAAGACTCAGATCCAGTGTGTGTGTGTGTGTGTCTGAGGAGTAACATAACCAGTCTCAGCAAATTCATTGTTATTGTGAATAGAATAGAATAGAATAGAATAGAATAGAATAGAATAGAATAGAATAGAATAGAATAGTTTCAACAGCCAATCATTTGCCCCCATCTAACCCTCTCCTATTCATCCTATCTCTCACAGCAACTTACTTCCTGGCCTCCTCCATCCCTCAATGAAACTTCCTGCCTGGATATTTTCACCCTCAGCATCCTTCAACCCAACTCTTCTCTATCCCTCCTCAGTCCATGTCCAAACCATCTCAGACAGACTTTAAATCCAGAACATCTAATAAGTGCCGTCCCTCTGATGAACTCATTCCTAATCCTATCCGTCCTCCTCATTCTCGAAGAGAACCCCAGCTTCTTCATCTCTGCTGCTTCAAACTCTGCCTCCTGTCTTCTCACACTCATTATCAGACAACATGGCTGCTCTCACCTCTGTCTTTATCACCTTTTCTTTCAGCCTCGCTGATGCTCTTTCACCACGCCTGACACTTTTCTCCACCCCTTCCAACCTGCTTGCACACATTTCTTCACCTCGTCTTCACTCTCTCCTTTGCACTGGACCGTTCACCTTCCTCCATCTTTTACTCTCCACTCCCTGTAGCCTCACCATTCCACTTGGGTACCTCTTCTTCACACTCATGTATTCTGTCTTGCCGCGGCTAACCTTCTTTCCTCTTGATACCCCCACTTCTTGAGATGTTTCCTCTACCTGCTCCTTGATCTCACACTAGATCACAATGTCATCTGCAAACAATCATAGTCCCCAAAGTCTGTCACCATAGCGAACAAGAAGGGGCTCCTCTGTCGCACCTCACAGCCATCTTACAGTTCTCGTCCATGTATGCTGGTATGGCGAATGTTGACCATTTCTGTTTCAGACGTTTTTTGTTTTTTTTTATTTCACCAGTTTGACATTCCACTGAGTAACGGCTGATAAGTGTCAAGTCAGGTCCCGATCTTATCAGCATGTGCTGATGGCGGCGATGTGGGAAATTAAACAATGTAAATATGAATTTTGGAAATGAAGTAATTAAAATCTTTCCAGTTCCGTTCCAAGACCCCCTGCGAAAAGTGAATTTCCACGAAGTAGAGACGTGATAATTTTGATGGTATTTACAGATATTTTGCCGGGCTTTTGCGGCGTTTGTCATAGCTGCAAATCGGTCGAGCGCAAGACCAGGTTCTTCAATTTCTTCTTGTTGCTTCTCTTCCTCGCTGGTAGACTTCATCATCTCAGTGAGGTCCTTGTCTGTCAACGGATTCAAATGACAGTCGATTAAGCCGTTGATGTTGTCAGGAATCATGTTGGGAAAGCCATCTTCTCCAAGAATGCGTGTCAGCAAAAGAGCTCTCATATCTTATTTATTTTATTAAATAAATTTTACTACTTTTAATTTATTCTTAGGCTTGAATATGGCTATTTCATCTCGCAAAAAAAAATTCAAATACTGCCTTAAACTGCTAAAGAGCGATAAATCTGAATTAAAACTGAATAAAACTGAATTGCAAAAAAAAAAAAAAAGTAGCAAGGGCGCAAAAGCCGAACTGTGACGTGGCGAGGATACACTGTACACCTGACTTATCAAACTCACAATTTTCTTTACTTCAAATAGTCAAAGTGCAATCACTCAACCTAAAGTTTTTACCGCCCTTGGTGAGACACACGCAGGAACTTGAGGCAGCGTCTCGGAAAATCCGGCCTGCAAGACGACAGGACGCCGGTTTCCTTGATATGCAAATAAAATGCAAATGTTGGTCTTTGCCCTTTGTCTTCAAGCCGTACCCTCCGTGTCAAAGCACTGACCCAAAGTATGAAACAAAAACTCTGCAAGAACAAAAAAGGGTGAAAAATATAGTTGATACCAGATAGATATGAGGAGTGAAAAAAAATATTTAAATTAGCAAGAGGGTCCTCAGTTTAATTCCCACATGGCCTTTTCCGTGCGGCATCTCCATGTTCATGGTTGTATTTCTCTGTGTAACACGCGAATAATTGAGTGAATAATTATTTGTCTTTAGATGAAAAGTGAGTGAATGGTCGTACGTCTTTATATGACATGTGAATGAACAAAGCATTCGTTCATATTGGCATGGCAAGGTTTTCTTCAGCTGAATATGTTCTCGTGAGAAGTGTCTCTAGTTCATGTCTTTCCAGGTGAAGGCAGTGCAAAACTCCAACGTGATCACAGCTCTGGTCATAAAAACTTTGGAAGAATAATAACTAAATAAGAAAAAATCTGATCAACAATCTTCAGTTTTTTACATATATATGTAGTGACAATGGAAATTTAGAAGGAGTTGCAGTGGATAGTGACTCACCAGAAACAAAATTAAGGCCAAGAAATACGCCAAACGCCACCAGCGAAACATCACACCCAGTGACTCACCGCCGGTGACATTTGAATTCCTAGCTCCACCCCGCTAATGATGCCGTCGAAATAAATAAATGAACAAATGAATAAATAAGCAGGATTTGAATGTTTACGTAATTTTAATCGCATGTCGGCCTCAGCTCAGAATCACCCGTGGCAAAAAAAAAAATGAAGCTGTGGCAGGATGAGGAATGAATAATAAACTTTATTCCTCAACCCTCGAATCAAAACTAACTAGGAAACACATTGGACCGTAAAATACCGGGAACGCTAACCGGGCCCCCCAGCAACAGTCCCATCAGGTTAGAGGCTCTACCCCCAGCATCCAGCACACAGCCGCTGATATCCACAAAAAACCAAATGTGTGAATGAGAAATATTGTTTATACTACTTATTCTGCAGTCAGGGTCGCGGGGGCGCTGGATCCGTCTGCTATACATGTTCAATAAAACAACTAGTCAATTGGATTCAACGGCAGCGTCTTAAAGCTTTCCAAGCTAGACGTCCAAAGTAAACCATCGGAAAGCTGTTTGCAATTACAAAGAAAATTGTAGAAATCCTATAACTGATTTTTCCTGTTACGTTAATATAAGTAAAGTATAAAAACTGGCAAGGCAGCATTAACTGCAACCCTTTTTCTTGATGCAAAACTTGCAAAACTTGCAAAACCCAAAACACTTGACTGAAATGAGAAAGTAGGGGTGTAGCAATTATCCTTGGCATCTAAATTGCAATTTAGCATAGCACATTTTTAAAGAGAATGAAAGAAAATTCTTTCATTGTAACTTAACAGTGTGAGAAGGAAGTCAACTCTGCAAAAACTTTGTTGGAAAAAATGCCCGAAATTGTCAGCACAAATGTCAAAAATGCAGAATTCTATTTGTCTGAAGGCCCAAGTACCCCAATTCCTAGCATTTGCTAACATGGTATGCTATTTCTGCACATCATGCAATTATGGTCTGCTTGACATGCATTTCATATCAGATCTGCTGCTGCTGCAGGGAGAGACGGTCAATACTAGAACTCAGAGCTTAAAGAAAAGTTCTAATCCCAGAAGTTATGATTCCTGCAAGAGGATAGGTATTGTATGGATTTTGCAGAGCATTTATTTTTCGGAATCCTTCCCCACAGTGGCTATCAATGTTTTTATCTCTTACTATCGTCATTATTAGCAGTGTTAGCGCGGAAGGCTGTTCTCACATTGACGCATTGAGTTTTCCCCGTGCTCTCTGGAAGTCTGGTTTGGGGAGACTCAGGATCCAGAAATTGAAATATATTTCTTAAATGCATTTCTAGATCAGGGTTCTGCCGATGGGAATTTCACTATGAATCTGCAGACTTTTCTCTGACAGAATGAGGGTGGATGTGTTTGTGGGAGATGGAGGGATTCCTCCTCCGAATGCCTTTCCATCACACTGTATGCCAGTTTTGTAGACTTTATTGTCAGTCAGTATACAACAAGTGTACACAGAAGCAAGTTTGGTCAAAGATGGCTCAGCAGAGATTTAGATATACAATACAGCATAAATATATAGCTGTAAAATGTCATATAGTCCAATTGTGAACGTGATATGAGGAGTTAACAGAAGTGCAAATATTTCATGCAAATAGAAAGTAATGGTAAGGGTATGGGGTCTCTATATACCATCTCAAGGAGACAGTGACTGCTTTTTATGCCTCTACATGACGTACCAATGAGAGGATGAATGGCTGTATGTCTTTACATGGCTGTGAATGAGCAAGTGAATGAGAGGGTGGATGGATGGATGTACCCACCTCTCGTCCAATGACAGCTGGAACAGACGACAGCAACTGATCCCATCCCAGCACCTAGAAGACCCTGCTGGACATTCAACATGGATAATGAATGAATACATCAATGAATGAATGAAAAGGTATGTAGGTAAGAGTGCAGAGACACAATGTTCAGTGCGAGGCACATTCAATTATCTCCAGAACAATAACATGGAATCCAGTATTAGCAGGATATTGTAGCGGTTCCCTCGATGTGTAATCCGGTGAGGAAAAAGGGCCTCTCTCCCAAACTGATGAGCCACCGGGTTGGGCCGTGTACCGTTTTAGAAAAACTATCAGATGTTGTGTAAAAGGTGAGACTAATTACATTACATTACATTACATTACTTTACATTACAGTCATTTGGCAGACGCTTTTATCCAAAGCCACTTACAAAAAGTGCAATTCAGTCACCGAAGATCCGAAGTACCAGTAGTCGGAAGCGACAGCTCTACCAAATAGGCATCTCAGAAACATATGCATACATACATTTATTTCATCCTTTTTTTTTGTCTGGGGGCAGGGGGACTAAGTGCGATCGGTGGGGTAGTGCTTGGTGAAGAGGTATGTTTTCAGCTCACGGCGAAAGAAGTGCGGCGACCCCGCTGTTCTGACCTTTTTCGGGAGTTGGTTCCGCCATTGAGGAGCCAAGACCGAGAAGAGCCGAGACCGGTTGGATCGGCAGCCAGGGGCTCCAATGCAAAGGAGTCGCGTGGTAGTCGCAAGTACCAACCTCTACTCCAACCAGAGGGCAAGTTTGGATACCGGCCACCAGAGACCAGCCCCCCTTCTGGGCCTGCTCAGGAGAGAGCAGGCCCCCCAACCAGCGGAACCCCAATATCCTTTGTGGATGATAATGATGATGATGATGGGAGCTTCTCTTGGTTCTATGTTAGAGAACTCCATGGTTGAATGATTGTAAAATGTTGTGTTCAATGTGTGACACTAACCTGCACTGTTAGTTAACATAATGGGGAAGTGCACCCTCAGGCTAACTGTTAGCGCTGACGGAGACACCGCCTGGGTTTCCACTGTTCGCTGTCTGTTGAATTAGAGCAATCTTCCAGAGAGCAATTTATCCTTGACTCCGATTGTTACTTTGCTAACCCCCAGCTTGCCACTATATTTTACTTTGAGTTCAGCAGTCTGGTGACCTGCAGGAAAATTATTGCAGAAACCGATGTGCCAGAATCATCCAAACCAGACCCTGGTGGGGATGTTGGCGGGAAGTCATTGTTGGCGGTCCTGGCTTAGGATCCCAGTATAGCTTGGAACCTCATAAATAAAGGGGCAACGTAACTATTAGAGGAAAAGAAACGGCAGCTTTACTTGCAATATGGCGCCACTGGCCATTACCAAAAATGGAATAATGCCCCACAAATCTGCTAAGGCGATGTGATAACCCTGGCCCTCAAACCCAGTCACTTAAAACTCTTAATTATAAACCTTTTGCACATATTTATTATAATGAAAAGGTCCAAAGGACCAGGAAGGGGAAAGTAATTGATAAATGAGAGTGCAATTGACTCCGTCCCTGTGCCTTGCACTCCCCACAAGGGAAAAAATGAGTCATTTCACAACTCTCATGTGTTCACATCCATAGAGCATGTTACAACAAAAGACAAACGCAGAGTTAAATGTGATCTACTGCACTTAGCGAATATATGAATACAGCCGGGGAACCTTGTTTGCAAGGCTCCTAGAAAACCCCACCGCTTTCCAATGACTCACAAGTGCTGGATTACACTTTGGATTATTGTTTGGGAAAAGACCTCTCGTCACCCCGGGGACTTTGAGGAACATCCAGCAATAATGCATCACGTAACCTAAGAGTCAGGACGATCTGTCAGTAGTTTAACTTAGTGGCTACCTGAATTTTAAAAAGGGATCCAAACAGTGGACAGTGGGGATTAAAATGAATGGATGTTTTGTAGCATTTGATGTCTAAGTTTGAGCCAGGCAGCTGCATTCTGGACAGTTTGGAGATGATTTTGAGGAGATTGAATTTGACACTGATAGGGAGTCCTGTCCGGTCCTGGGCTCCAACTTGCATTTCCAGCCAGAATGATGTTGCTTTTCTGTCACGGCTGGAGATCGAGATGAGTTTTCTGTCATGATGACTTTACTTTATCATGCTTTTTTTTCCTCCTCCACAGACCACAAAATATAAGAAAAAACACTATTAAAGCAACTTTGTCCCACTACAGTAGAGCCAATAAAAGGCAAGGTATTTGTAACTGTTATTGTCACTTTCAAAAAATATTAGATTTTTTTAATGAATTTATTGTTTGGTTAATTGTAAAATAAAATACGATGGACTTGTTTTGTCAAAGTTCCCACAACATTATACTTAACTTTCTTGGAAAATCAAGCTGGCGTTTGAGAATTCACACCTGTGCTTCCTTGGTTAGACAATTATTTAAGAACAGGTTTTTTATTTATTTACTTATTTTTATTCAAGAACAGTTTTTTAGTTTTTCAAGAATAGTTTTTATTTTGACATTTATGAACATATTATGTCATTTCCTGTCCGCCATCTTTGAAAAAAGTCTCTTGCTCTTTGCCACCACCTGGGACTCAGCTGTGTGCACTGGAGATCAGAAGCTGTGAGTTAAACATATAAATCTTTTTATTGTGAAATTAATGAGTTGAAGTTAAAAAAAAAAGATTGCATTTGATAGTATTTGATAGTATTTGATATGAAAAAAAAATGTACATGTGTGTTGATAGTAAAAGAGCAACAGGTGGTTTAAATGGAGTTAGCTTGTGTTCTTCAATGTGCTTTGTTTTTACCCTCATCTTTGCATGGAGGCATAAAGAACCACAGAGTTGCATTCAGCAAATACATTAGCTACCACTGGTGGATTAGCAACTTTTAATTTTCATACTTAATTAGTCTAGTGGGTCATAAACCAACATACTGTGGAACCTTGACTTAAGAGCGAATACATATATGAGTATTCAGAGATACAACGGTTGCCGAGATCTGATCTGATCTGAACTTGCCACAGCTGTCTATGAAAATAGTTAGTTTAAAAATAGTTAGACGTGCAGCCCTACACTAGGTAGCCCAGTGAAAATCATGGAAAAATAGAAGCAAGGAGTGTGTGTCGTCAACTTGTCCATGAAGGGATGGAGAAGTTGTTTTTGGTGAGATACTGTGGCCGTGAGCGTCATCTGTGAGGGACGTTTACTGGGATTTGGTGCAGCAGATGGTGGTAAAGGAAGAGCTATTCAAAGCCAGTCAGGAACGGTCTGATCATTTTAAAAAGATTGCATAAAATGCAGCATAGTGTGCATAATCCCTGCCATACATTGTAGCATTAAGTGTGTAGTGAGTAAGTTAAGTTAGGCAATATGGCGTGAAATGAAAAACTCAGCCTACATAGTCATCCAGTCTTCATGGTAAACACATTCAATAAAACCAATTTATTTCTGTACATTCTCTTTTATCAGTTTAATGAATATGCGATTTATATTTATACAGTATTTGGTATTTATAAAGTAAATTTTTTAAATTTCAAAAAGACGTGATAAAATCCAAGTACTGGAACGGATTAACGGTGTTTCAATTTTTAAATGATTTTACCTCTAACCTTTATTTAATTTCAAAATTAATATGATATACAAGCAAATTCAGTTAGAAGCTCGGTCCCAGAACGAATTCAACTCATAGGAGCGAAGCAGAAAATAAACAACATGAGACGTAAACAAATTGGCCTGGCATTCTTACAATGCAGTATTTCCTTGACACATAGGTGTATTTAGCATTAAATTGGTTTTCAAAAATGTTCATTTTTAATCAAACAAACGACTTATTCCCATTTTTAACTGCCATATCTTGTTCTCCCTGTTTTTTTTGAATTACCTATTTGCGCTCTTTTTCCGTTTAGCATCAATTTCCTGTATATCATATCATTCAAATCCTTTAAAATTAAATGTCTATCCTAAACAGAAAGTACCAAAAATAAGCTTATGAAATACACAACACTTTAATTCGAAGGCCACTTGCACGCAGTAAAGGTTTTTGCTGGTTGGATAGCCACATCTCCTGCATTGTAGCAAAGACAATTCAATGCCTCAGTAATGTCATTTAATTTTAATTCTATACTTAACACTCGTGTCAGCATTGCTGTGGTGCTTAGACAAAGCCAGTGGATGAATATGAGATGAAACAGGTATTCCTCTAGTTCTACGCACACAGAACCGATTTGAATAGCTTGAGCTGAAAATATGCACAATTACAGACGTTGGATCTCTCAACAATGAAAAAAGAGAAATAACCACTGTCAAAATAGCAGTTGCTCATCTATATGTCTCGCCAGGCAAAGGGGGATCAACTCTTATCGCAGAGCTTTAAAATCCTACCTCAACCCCAAAAAAAAACAGGGCCCAGTTCTACCTTTACGTCATCTTCTGAAATCTGCCGGCCTTCAGAGCTTTGGTTGACATCTGTCCCTGTCTTTCCATTTCCTTGAATGTACCGAGCGCTACGTGCGCAATAAATCAGACGAATCCTTTCATACGTGCCCTTCCCATTATTTCCTCTTTCACATCGCTTCCTGCTTTCAGAAATCAATTTCGCGTACAGTACATTCTGTGTCTTTAACAGGTGGAAGATGTTTCAGAAGGAGTGTTTAAACCTCTCCTCCTCACATCTCCCTGTGCCTCTACACCTCCCTTTCATAGTTTTAACAGGTAAATGCAATGTTTTCAGCGTCTTCCATCATTTCTGTGTTTGACCTCTTCTGAGAGAGGAGCTGTCAGTCCCACTGCTTTTGCGGTGACTCTGTAACCAATTCAAGAAATATCATGTCTGACATGCACTGATGTCTCTACCTTGCTCAAGTGTGTATATCTACTTCTCTCTTCTTTTTTCGTCGGAGTTCACTGAAGTACAGCTGTCAAGAGTACAGAGCGCCTTCCTCCAGGATGAGTTCGTGTCTGCCTGTCTGCGCACACTCGCTGAATATCAGGAAGCCCTTCAAACTTCAATTGAATCCAAGCAACCTCATCCCCAACCCTCTCCAAAATAGGACACACATTTATGCTTCAAACATCAGAATCCTGATGTATAAGATCATTTATTAAAGCGTCTCCCGAGCGGGAGTTAATGTACGGTAATCGCGGACTCGCAGGCGGATCCGCTTTGTCCGCCTCAAAATAAAATTAGAATAGTCTGCAGACGCTGCAACAAACAAACTGGTTTGTTGATACTGAAACAATATTAAAAGAAAATTCCAATTATGTCCTTACTTGCACTCTTGCGGAAATCACTTTTGCCGAGCTCATTTCAACCGTCCGCATCCCCAAGTTCGCACACTTGTACCCACGCCGTCTGGCACGCTCAAGCGTGCACTTCAGCGTTTCACGTGCGTGGCTGTCAGGTATTTGCGATAAGGCAAACGCATTTGAAGCGTCCGTGCTGTCGTACACGCGGCTGGGAAGCTCAGTGGCCTACTCTCGCCTGCGACATGAACGTCAGCTAAGAAAAGGGTCGTGATGCAGACAGGAATCGGCTCGCTCGCTGCCTGCCGCTACATCATCTGCGCTCACACTGCCCCCTTGTGTCAATCTCGCACAAGTGCAGCCAAAAGCAGCACTCCCATCCGCCTGAGGCGTTCCCAATCTAATTGCGCTGTCATATCGAAGTTGTTTAAAGTTTATATTACAACACAGCAGTGTAATATCCAAACACCGGAAGCAGGAGAATAAACCAAACAGCTTTAAATCTTTTTTTTTTTTTTTTTTCTCTAGCAAAGCGTTAATCACATTAAGTCACATCGAATGCCAGATGTAAAACGGAGACACGATTAGAATAATGGAAAAGCAAAAGAAATATATTGTGCCAGGGTGAGAAATAGGATCGGAGATGAAGGCAGGTTTAAACTATATTTCTGAACTCCCGGAGCAAAACTAACGAGGAAACACATTGAACCGAAAAACACTGGGAACGTAAACCGCTTCCCCAAGCTACAGTTGTATCTGGTGAGAGGCAGCGCCCCTTGTTTCTGCCACACACCAAGAGGTGACTCTCACTCCAGGCTTGAGCAGCCGGCCAAAACAGTAGGAAAACAGGAAAAACAGAACACTGAACCTGTGGATGCACTGCCGGGTCCTTGAAGAAGGGCGACCCCGATAGGAACCCTCGACCGGAAAGACAACTTTATCCGCTACCCCGTGTGCCGGTTTAAGCCTATCCAGTGTGATCTGGTCCCTTCGCCCACCCATATCTAGCACAAAACATTTAGGCCCTGTCTCAAGAACCCATAATCTGCCATTTTATGGGGGTTGGAGAAGTGAGCGTTGAATATCATGCAAACATCAAAACGAGTTGACGTGCGCTGAAGGTTCAAATAACCGTGGAAAACAGAGGTGAATGAATGGGGCCTGGAAACCAAGCACTTTTGGGCAAAATTAGATGATAAGGAGTACCAGGGTGAAGGAGCAGAGCTCTCGGGCAAAAATTTCCCCGGAACACGGGAGCAGCCGACCGAGAACCAGCTCAGCAGGCGATGCATCAGGGTCCTCCTTAGGAGCTGAGCGCAACCCGAGGTAAACAAACCACCCGGCAACAGGGTTTGACTTTCCAGCCACATGCTGAATGTCAGTTGTGAACTCGGAGAGGGCCGCCAGGTGCCGCTGCTGTCGCCCAGACCACAGCTCGGTCACCTTGGACAGGGTGAAGGTCAGCATCTTATGGTCCACATAAGTCATGAAAGAACGATCTTCCAACTGGCTATTTAAGACACATTGGTTGTCGAAGCAATGGATGTCATTGGAGATGGATTAGCATGGATGGCTGGGTTAGCCAGGGTGTTTTTAGCCCCATTAAAGGCCTGGACACTTTGGAGAGTCCGGTCAACAAGTTCATCTACCTTCTCAAGCTGCAGAGCCCTGTAAAGCTACTTAAAAAAGTGGGCAGTGCGAGGGTGGAAACTTATCTAAAAAATTTACAACGGCCAAAAACTCTTGCAATGCCTCGACATGGAGGTTATCATCAGGGCCAGGGGGATGTGCAGACCAGGAAGGGGATCCGCCTTCCTCGTATCAACGCATACATGGATGACATAACCACTCTGACCCCTACTGCAGCCTGCACCAGCTGCTTGCAAAACTGCAGGAGAATATCAATCCCAATAAAAATCCCAGATAAAAATCATGGGAAAGCTTAAAGATGAGACATTCTGCATTGGTGACGACCCAGGACCAACAGTGTGTGAGCAACCTGTCGAATACCTGGGTAGATGGTACGAAGCAAGCCTCAGGGACAAAGACCAAGTGCAGCAAATAATGCAGGACATCACCAGCAAGCTGGAAAACAGGCTCTGGTGCCTACAATTAGGACTTTTCCCTCGGGTAATGTGGCCACTCACAGTTGGTACCATCTCCCAGTAACAACTGTGGAGAAGATGGAGCCAACCACGTCTTCATACGTGAAGAAGTGGTTTGGTGTCCCATGCTGTCTGGCTAATATCAGCCACTATGACAAAGAGGTCCTTGAACCGCCTATCACAAACCTCACTGAAGAGTACGAGTGCTCCGAGGTGAGGCTCAAGACGAGTTTGAAGGACTCCAGAAACCAGACCATCAGCCCAGATGAAGGATGTATGTTGTAAGGAGATACTTTGGACTTTTATGGATATGGCCTTGCTGTTTATCCTCTTTTTCACCGATGCGGCAGCTGGGCACTTCAGCACTTGGTTGCACGCCAGGTGTATCTGCTTTGAGTAAGGCTGGACTTGCAGCCTACCAGGATTTGCTTTCGGGTTTAATACTCCTGTTAGATGGTTTGACGAGCAGCATGGCAGCAAAGTCTCGCCACACAGGGATAAGGGTTTCTGCTCGGATTTCCTCCGTGTTCATCGGCTTCCTCTCGCAGCCCAAAAATATCGGAGGTTCATCGGAGAACCTGAATTGTTCAGACGTATGAATGACAGAATGAATGCTTGTACAGTATACCCTTGTTTTTCGCGGGGGTTACGTTCCAAAAGAACCCCTGATAGGCAAAATCTGTGAAGTAGAAACCTTTATTTTTTTTTACAATTATTATGCAATTCAATACTCTCTTATACATTGCTGCTGTCGTCCTTATGTTTTTTTCTTCCGTCTTTATGGAACGAACGGAAGATTCATTCATTCCGTAATGCCGACCTTCAGCCGCATAGCTTTTACCTTCCCTTAGCATGTCCAGAAGCATGTCTGCTGCCTTTTGGGCCCTGCCGCAGGTGCTTTTGTCGGTCCAGAGCGTTTTGTCAACATTATGGGTTTTAGAGAAACTCGAAATTGCAAGAGAATTTGCACGCATGTAATGTAAATTTGGCAAGCTGTTTTACTTACATGTACATATTAAAGTGCAACGTTATTGACGCACAGGTAGAGAAGAAGCGGAGTGACTTTTTAGCCAATCAGAATGCAGAACACAATGCACAAGGCAAATCCGTGAAGTAGCGAAACTGTGAAAAGTAAACCGCGTTATAGTGAGAGATCACTGTGTGTCTCTGTGATTTGTGAATGAGAGAGTGAATGCTTGTATGTTTTTATATGATAAGTGAAAAATTGTACTCCTGTGACGTCTGTATGACAGAGTGAATGGCTTTACGCCTCTATATGTGACCCTGCGATCGATTTAGGGTGAACCCCGTGACCCCCTGTGAGTGCTGGATAAGCGGCATAGATGACGAATGAATGCATGATACTTTGTTTGACAGCTTTCACGACAGTCTCATCCTATCGGCTATTACTTTTGAATAAATGAATTAACAGGAAAAAGATAACTTTTTCATAATAATGAGAATTTTTTTATCTGTTGGCATGGTTGTTAGGAATTTCATTTTGGTTTCCTGTCTACATAATAATCCAGTGAAATAACGAAATTTATGATCACATTGCCAAGAAATAACAGTAATAATAATAAGCTGGCAGCTGTAAATTAGTTGTTTGCAGATGAAATCTTCTGATTGGTGTCGCCCTAATGTCATTTCTGCCATCGAAGAGCCATGGCGTTTCCTCCCAGATGTGGTGTTTTCCAATATCACCGGCTATTATTGACAACGATCATTCTCAGCTTAAAGTTTGGATTATTAACACGGCAGCAGTTTTTCACATCTTGTCTGCTCGCATAAGCTGTCCTTCTTTTCTTTTCTTTTTTTAATGAAAAAGAAAATGGCTTGATATTTCATGAATTAGATTTCCTGCCTGAAACTGTGGTGGCTTTTGGGCGAGATGACAAGGGAGGGAATAATTCACGGTGTTCGCATAGGATCATTTATATTCCTTTATCCACCCCAATAATGCTGCGAAAAACCAATTTAGATTACGGCCATACCGGATGCATAAAAGTTGCATAGTAACGGCGGAAACCAACGGCTGACGTGATGATTTACATTTGAATCTGACTAAATGGAGTCTTTAGGTGGATGGACGGAGAGGATGCAGAGCAGCCGGTCATTACATTAATGGCAGGAGAATGTGTTGATACAACAGAGTAATAAGATGTTTTGCAAGGCAGTTTTTTAGATCAATGACACTTGAATGTCAGGCCATGTCCTTACTTAACACACACACACACCATTATATGCCCTTGAAAAAAACATACAATGAAACATTTGTCGTTGTTAGGTGGATAGCATGTGTGACAGTTTATTGGTTTGTTTGTTTTGCAAGTGCATTTTTCGGCCGTGAATTAGGAAAAACTATTGAACCTGCAGAAACTCAAGAGTTTTGCTCTGAGTGCATTGTTTACCCGATGACGGCGGTGGCTCAGTTGATGGAACAGGTTGGCAGTTTGATCCTTGACTACTCCCTACTACTCTGGGTTGCCCAAGGGTCCTCGGGCAAGACAAGCCCCTTGCCACCATTGGTGTGTGTGTGTGTGTGTGTGTGTGTGTGTGTGTGTGTGTGTGTGTGTGTGTGTGTGTGTGTGTGTGTGTGTGTGTGTGTGTGTGTGTGTGTGTGTGTGTGTGTGTGTGTGTGTGTGTGTGTGTGTGTGTGTGTGTGTGTGTGTGTGTGTGTGTGGGTGGGTGGTTGAACGTGAAATCCAGTAGTAGGGCTCATTTATGCTCATGCTATGTTTCAAACTTCATCAACCGTCACAGCCACATACTTCCCACAAAAGCTTTACGTTGTCATGGTTATTAAGCAGTACATCCACTAGAGGGCGGTGCATGGTTCACTTCTGTTTTCCACGCTCCGTTTCAGATGATATCACGGCGACAGCAGAAGAGCTGGTGATAATGCAAACTCTAAGAAAGAGGCAACACAGTAGATGATTGTGGACTGCCATCAATTACACTGAAGTGTACGGAAACAGAATTCTTGTTCTCTGTTTCTTTTACTGGTCACCTTTCAGCATACATTCCTGGTGGTATTGATCTATTTCCCCACAACGATATCCCCCAAAAAACAGCAGAATTGTGAAATGAATGCAGAGGATGAGCAGAAGGCTAGGGTGCAAATTTAACGGTGCGCATAAATGAGTCCGCAAGCGCTTTGAAATCACAAGTTGATGAGATGGAGACTATTTATGTATGAAAAGATCAAGAAAAGGTCATGATGTTAATTTATGGCATATACAGGTTAATTGAGCGGCGGCCGAAGAGTCCCCGGTTCGATTCCAACTGGCCATCCTTCATGTGTCTGTTTCCTCCCGGTGTCTGCGTGGTTTCTCTCCAGGTTCTCATGTTTCCTCTCATAGTTCAAAAGCATGCAAGAGGATATATTGCACAAATAATTTTTTTTTTTTTTTAAGAAACAAAGTGCTTAGTGAAAACCATTAGCACTTGACTTAAACTGAATGGCAGAAAGTAAACAAAATAAGGGCCGCGTTCCTTTTAATGCTCAGACGCAGTTCAGTGGGCTACTCCGCTGGCATTTGTTACCTCTAATCAGACAAACACAATGATATAGGATATACCAAAATGGATAAAACATTAACGCTAAGTGTATTTGTAACCGTAATAACTCGTAACACAATGCTCAACATCTACTCCGACTGGTTTTTATAGGATTTCCTTCTTGTCAGTAAACTAAATGTTAATCTCCCTACGTGACGAGTGAAGGCTGATTTAGCAGAAGACAAAAACACACTGAACTCACCGGAATTCTCGATACGATAAAATTCAATGTCACAATCTTGCTTTCTTGCATCAACCTTCCTTTTGGGTATAAACATAAAAGACCGAGTGGATGCAAAATAATCAGTTTTAAAGTATTCTTTATCTTTTTTCAATTCAAGACAAGGGGGCTCATTAACTCACGTTCAAAGCGGGGACTGAGGAGGGAAAAAAAAAAATAGAATAGGAACCTAGTTGATCACTATTCTCCAGGCAGTGTAGTGCAACATCTATATGTAATCCCTATATTACTACATTTTAGTAGCCCTGTATTCATAGGGGTTACATTGACATTAAAACAAATAAAAGAAATTGGACTTTTAGGTAATTATGCTATGACTTTACTGGTCTTGACATCAAATTAAGCCTTATGTGGCCCCTGGATCAAAATGAGTTTGACACCCCTGCTCTATGTAGCTCTATTCAAATTCAAGAAACTATATGTCCCCTGGAGGCATGGATGGTTGAAATCAGTCCAGGATAGATAATGAATGAATGTTATCATGGGGGCTAATAGGGATGTCCTATACATAATTGAAAGATATCTGTTTTTAAGGGCAGGCCTCCCCCGCCCCACCGCCGCAACGAAGCGAACAGGTCAGAGCCGCAGGAGTGTGAATCCCCCACCAACAAAGCTCAATCCTCTCAATCTCCACAGTCGCTCACCTGCTCTCCCTAATAAATGTCCCTGCAGTGGGCATCAACCTCAGCAGCCCCCTCTTCTGCTCCAACCGCTTCCTCCTCAGTCGTTACTCCTGTTCATGTCAGTTGTGCCTGCTTAACTTCGGCCGCCTCTGGGGAGAAAGGTCCATGTCGTTCTGAACAAAACAGAAACTCGTTTCCTGTCCACCACTCCTGGCCTCCATCCACCCGGTGCACCAGGTTTCTGCCACGACAAGCTCTAGTCGTCTCATCGAGTATCTCGTGGAGCCCGAGTGACCCGCGTGCACACACACACACTCATTAGTGCCGTGTCCGGGGATTGTCTGCAAGGAAACGCAGCTTGGCACGATCGCCAAAGAAGCTGAC
The DNA here is from genome assembly GCF_037954325.1 of Fistularia commersonii. Taxonomy (NCBI): domain Eukaryota; kingdom Metazoa; phylum Chordata; class Actinopteri; order Syngnathiformes; family Fistulariidae; genus Fistularia; species Fistularia commersonii. The sequence continues at coordinate 9,739,184 of NC_141313.1, read as the reverse complement.
AGACTAACATTTTGTTCTCTAAACCGTAGCCGCCACGCCAAAACTTGGCTGCGCAGCATGTCTCCCTGGCACAAAAACCGCAACTCAGAAAAAGTTGGCTTTCCCCTCTAGCAGTCAGTGTCCAAGCTGCAGAAGGGAAAAGAGGGCCTCGCAACAAGACAAACCTTATGTTTCTCTGTGTTTGTTCACTGGGCCACATGGATCTGCTCACTTTCCCCAAACATTTGTTTGGGATGTATCAAGATGTGTTTGTGACCGGAGATAAGTGGAAAACGTTGCAAATGCTGCAAAAACAGTTAGCTGCACAGCAAGTCATGATGTTAGGACAGGGGTCCCCAAACTTTATAACAAAAATTGTGACTATCCCAGCGGCATCTAAACGTAAAGATTTTTTTTTTTTCCAGAAAGCCATACGTAACCAAAAATTTACCGTTTCTGGGATCTTAACAGGAAAAAAAAATCAGAAAATAAATAATAACATTATTAATTAAATAAATAACGCCATTTATGAAATATATGACAACCAAATAACCCTTTTAAAGTTTTTCACAGAAAAAAAGACCAAGGAACATTAACTTTCTTGTAGACTCAACTATTTGCAGCTCTCATATTAAATTCACAGTGAAAACCAGAGAGCAAGCAGGCTATGAAACCCAACATCTACCAACACAACACATTTCACTACCAGCACAGTTGTAGAACGGATTTCATCCCAGTAGATTTCATTATGATTATATTTGTATTATCATTTGCATTATGATTTTATAGTCATAAAGCATCTCCGGGACTGTTTGGGGGCCGGCAAAAATGTGGAGACGTACCATAGCCGTAGTTTGGGGACCGCTGTGTTATGCACGGCATAAAGAGCATACCGCATGTGTTAGGTTTTATTGCTGTTAAAGGAAAAGTATCATGTTGGAGGGATTTTGATTGTCACCCTTGTATTGATGGGCAACACAATGGCACAGTGATTAGCACAGTGATTAGCATGCTCCTGCATGTTGGGGTTCAACCAGAGGAAAGCCTCCCTTTGCCTTCAGGTTGGGGGAAGGGTTTTGACTGCTGTGTGTGCCTATGCACCCGAAAGTAGTTCAGATTACCCACCTTTTTGAGTGCCTGAGAGGGGCTGCTTGAGAGCAGTGCTGTAGGGGACTCCCTTATCTGCAGGGGGACTTCAACACTCACATGAGCAGCGACAGTGAGACCTGGAAAGGCGTTGTGAGCCAACAACAGGTAGAGGCAGCCACTGAGAGCAAATGCCGAGCTAAAGTTTACAAACAGGATCCTTCCATATGTCCCCGGGGTGTTGAGGTGTTGCAGGATGTAGTGCAGTCCCGAGTTGACTGCATCACCCACTGACCCACCGGGGATCCAGCAAGGGGCTTGTAATGTCCTTCAGGTGGCTCAGCGCCAGTGTCTCAATGGATTTCATGACCGTAGACGTCAGGGCGACTGGCCTGTCGTCATTCAATCCTGTGAAGGCGGGATATTTGGGAACAGGGATGATGATGGAACATTTGAAGCCAGGGGGCACGTCACACAAATCCAGGGATTGGTTAAAGATCTGGGTGAAGATGGGTGCCAGCTGGCCAACACAAAATCTGAGGCAGGAGGGCGACACAGAGTCAGGTCCTGGAGGCTGTTGAGGTTGTCAGCCAGTCTGGAGTTTTTACAAGATGCCTGAAAGGACTCCTGTAGTTTAATAGCCGCAGCCTTTTCCACACTGATGCAGAGTTGTTGGCTTAGAGGCCATATTTTAGCCTCTCACTGTCTCGGCCTCCTCTTCGGCCAGATACGGCTCCCTGAGATCGGCACTGAACCACGGTTTGAGTTTTGTTTTATGCGCAAAGGACTTGGTCTGCACGCACGTCCTCACAAAAATATATGATGTAACGGTGTCAGCTAGGAGAGCTGGATCTGTCCTGGGAGTTGAGCTGGACTCTGTTGTGCAGGTGTCAGAGAGGAGGATGCTGAGGAAGCTCCTCAGCATCATGGACAACGTCCATCACCCCCTGCATGCCACATTGACGTCCTGTCAGAGCTCTTTCTGCCGTCGACTGATACCACCGAGGAGCTCCACTGAACGCCACAGGAGGTCTTTCCTACCTGAGGCTACCAGACTTTTTAATTCCTCTCCCTTCAGCCGAAGGGAATCTCAAAATCTTAAACCTTAAAAAAATAAAAAAATAAATCTCACCCACTTACTGTAAATTGTAATAATTCATCTGTGTATATATATTCATAATTGTGCAATATTTCATTTCATAACAGCTGCATGTGCAATATTTTTTCATACTCTTGTGCACTCCTTATATTTCACTTGGTACTTTAGACCTTAAGAAACTTTATAGTCTTGACTTGTTACTTGGACGCTTTATAGTTTATTTGTATTTCTTATCCCCCGCCCCTTTTTTTTTTTAACAATTTTCTACTATTATTGTTGTCTTTTTCTTGTAACTCTGGCACAACAAGTTCCTTCAGGATAAATAAAGTTGTTCTTGTTCTTAAAGTACCCCTGATTAGTGCAGTTATCATCATCCAGCGCAAACCTGTATGTTGCTCGAATGAGCGATTGAATGGTTTTTATGTCCACATGTGACATGTGAATGAGGGATTGTATGTCTCTGTGACATGTGCACGAGTCGTGCCCTGTTCTCAAGTAGCAACCGGTCCAGGGTGAACCTCACCTCTGGCCCAATGACAGCTGGTCACCCCAACAAGTGCATGACAAGCACTGTAGATAATGATTGAATGAACGCTGTACTGAACTCTACTGTTTTAGTCAGTCACATTAACCATCGGCACCACAGGCGCATACAGTAATCCAGCTCGGTGCTTTTTCATGAACTGCACGTACATTGATCTTGCCCCCAGAATTCCCATTTAGGTAGTCTTCAGCAACAAAGAGGGGGCGAGGCAGAGCCTAAGCGTGATCATCTTGGAAATGAACAGCCCTTGTCACAGCCAAGGTTGCTGTTTTCCTGGCCTTGGCCCCCATTTCCTGAGTCCTCCTCCCCTCAAATAGTGGATGGTTTTTACGCAGGTGTGCATTTGCGCACCTGTTTCCCCATCTCACCTCAACAGACCTGCTGCATTTAACCTCCCCGCTTCCCCATCCTCAAGGGAGCCGGATAAGGATCAGCACAAAAACCTATGTTTGTCTCTTGAGTCCCTAGACATGTAGCTCTGTCCCTTGCACGACTACCTACGCTACGCTTTTGAGGCTTGCGCAAGTTTATGCAGGATGATCCGGGAGGATTATAATGCCTACGTTGTTGACATCCTTCTGGTCCCTAAGCCGTGTTGCATACTCCGTAGATTCCGGATTTCCTGAAGTGTTAATGAGTAAGACACCGAATCCCCTAATTGATATCCAGCGGCTGTCCATCCGCTCATGGTTCATCCATGATGGGTTCGGAAGCCGAAGACAGATTTCACTGATTTAGCACTTTATGTATCCTTATCCACATCCGCCTGCTTGGGTTGCAAGGTAGTGCCTTTTGGTTTTCACCCAGAGAGGTATGGATGCATCTGCTGTGCTCAGTGCACACATATTCAATCCATATTGAATTCACGGCCCCCAAGAGATGCACCAGTCATTCCTTTATGAGTCTGAGGACAGCTCAGCGGGCGAACAGTTGGCGTGTAAATCACACTTTACCGGGAGTCCAGAGTGAAATATAACAAATGTTACCGTATATAACCCAAGTTAAGTAAACTCCTTGGAACGTAGCGTGTTATAAAATGAAATATGGCCAGAGGTAGTGGAAGTGAGACGCTTTTCATGACATTATTTAAAATAACGCCGTACAATTTTGCAGGATAATATGACGTGAGATGACTCCATTAATCTTCAGAAATACTGGAAGAGCAAAGGGAATTCTCATCGATGTCAAGTTATGCATCGCTGCATATTAACATCTAGGGGTGGATTTAGGAATTAAGTAAGATGACATGCATAGAATATTCATAAATAATTATATGGATAATGAGTGATAAAATATGTATTAAGATTTTAAAAGCTGAATTTAGAGAGATCAATTGAATGTCCCTCTAGACTGCATGGCCTTGAGCAGGTTTGCCCAGCAGAGGGTGCAGTTTGCTGAGGAGTGAATGTGGATTACAGGAAGCTGAAATGGGCGGGAGAGGAGAGGGAAGTGGAAGTGACAGTGAAGGACGTCGTGTGTGCACGATGGTGTTCCTTCACATCCCATCATAGTTGGTGAAAACATAGCTGCAGGTACTCGTCAAGGTCAGAGGCTCGTTCGAAAGAGAAGGGCACGGGGTCTTCCTCACTCCGCCTTTCCTGCTTCATCGTTTCCCACCTCCTACCAGCAAGGAGTCCATTTAAAGATCATGCAGGACTTTTCTTTTTTTCCTTCCGAAGCGGTGGTATCCTCACCTTGTGATGTAAGGCATTATGCAATCAGTTTACAATGCATCAGCAGGTCTATGGGGGAGCGCAAACACATGCCTCCACATGTCCTAAATTGTGTTTTTCATTATCTTTAATAAGCTCATCCGAACCTTGATGCCGTATTCAATTATGACGGCTGGAGTTGCAAAACACTGCATCTAAAAAAAATCACCATGTTGTCATCCTGATGATCAGAATTCCTAATTTCTAAATGAAAACAGTAATATTCACAGTGAATTTATAGAGTCAAGTAGCATATGGAAATATATTATAAACATGATCACTCATTGAGTGTTGTTACGCGCACGATCAAATATGATCTTATTGAACTCTCTTTCCCATCACCACCCTTGTCAACGGCTGTTCAATGCCCCGTTTTCTGTCGCCTAATATCACATCTAATCCCTATACGCTGTAAATCTGCGAATAGTTTCGACCCACCTTGTATACCGTATGCACATTTACTTGCATTTACCAGCAATCCACCGAGTAAGTTTAAAATCTTGTATATTGTTTATCTGTATATACTGCAAACAGTACAGTAAAACTCTGTGGTTTACAAATATTATTTGTTCTTTGATTCCATTCGTGAACTGAAATGTTGGTAAAAATCCATGTTTCTCATTAAAGTCAATGTAAATCCCATTGAGCCGCTATCCAGCCCCAAATAACACACTAAACTCTTGAAACTTTTTCTAGGGGTTTATTGGTGGCCAAAATGCAGAAAGGAATAAATTATTGTTGTCTTTCTGGTGTTCTTTCTCTCCTCGCCTCCTTCACTGAATCTGTATGTGGAAGTATAGCCTTCTTGCACTCGCTTTTCCACTTCTAAGACTTGAGACCTTTGCTGCTTTAACGTAGTCAACCCTTTAACCACATCAGCCGTCTTAAGTGCATCTGTAGGATTAGGATTGTACAGATGGGCGACTTAGGCACATTGTAGTGCTTGGCAACACCAACACCATGCACATGCTTAGCTATTATTTCCTTCTTCAGATCAACTGTGATTCTTGACTTCTTAACACCACTAGCACTTTTGACTTCTTTGGGAGCCATAATGAGGGCTAACTTGGTGAAAAAAAGTGCTATAACAGGAGAACTTAACGGTGAATGATGCGTGCAACCTGGAGTAGCACACACAACAATGCCACAACGTGGAAAACCTGTGTGTTTGTGCACAAGGCTCGTACGCGGGCCGACTCAAAAGTTGATGGGAAACTCTGTTCGTAGGTAAAATTGCGCGTGATTTAGGGCGTTAGTCATCCGAGGTTCTACCGTACATCCTGCACATCTGGTTAGATGCGCATACACTGGAATTTCGTTGGATCTTAACTGAACCTTCACATCATTGGTTGTATGATTTATATGTCGTGACAAATCACTTGACTTCAAGCTCAGTCGGTAGAGCAGGTGCCCCTCCATGGTCAGGTCCGATTTTATTTATACGCCTTCTAAATCGCAACCCTGTTGTCTGGTGACACTTTCCATTTAGCAGGTCCGGACAGCACTCTTTAAGATGATTGACAGAAACCCAAAATGCCGCCCCATGAGTGAGCACATGGTACCGGCGGCAAGGCGACACTGCCAAAACCTTGAACAGATCATAGCTCAGTGTGGGAGGCCTTCTGTCTCGACCAGCTGGCGTAGAAAGTAAGATATGGGGTTTTCAAATGACCGTGAAAATTCTATTCAAGTGGAGTGGCGTGGTGATGCCCTCCACCCGGTACAAGATCATCCAAGAACCACTTGGTATTCTGGTCCGGTGTGTCGCCCCCGGTCATGAATCGCCGAAGAGTTATTCAAAGTTGATAGCCTCACCCAGTTGATTCTGGTGATATATACATATATATACATCACACATTCACGAGAGGGCCAAATGCAGAATTGCAGGGTCTGTCACACTGCAATACCCAAGGATTCTGGATGCTAAAGGATTAATATATGTCTCATTTTCTGACGAGATCCCTGTGGATTAAGCTCAAGAGATGCCGACAGATGTTTGAGGAGGAGATGATGGATGCGTAGGGGGCCGCCTCGCCAAAATAAACACTTTCATTCTGTTTTAAGCCGGCAAATATGGCCTTTTTACTTTCAAATTTCTCTAAAACGGCACGTGTTAAACATTCACAGTCGGTTCCCTGTATCATATCATTTGTCACCTCCAGCTTATAGTCATCCATTCATCCACGCACCATCCCAGGGATTTATCCTCCTTGCGAATTTCCCACAACCGGACACGTGTCCCCACCCTCAACAATCCAGCCGCCGTCTCGCCAAAATCGGGCTCCTCGATTCGCGGGCCGTTCACTGCAGTGTGGGTTCAAAGATGAGTCACGCCAGACACCATTTAAAAAAAAAAAAAAAGGCTCAGCAGAGACACAGCGCACTGCCGCCCCCAGACGAGCATATTCTGTTCACATGCAAAGCATGTTGATGGGGAAACACAGCGATGCTGCAGCTGCTGTAAGATCACCCAGTGTCATACTTTACAGCTGTAACATTTGGGCCGTCTATCTTTTTCTATTCTTTCCATGTAATTTCCAATCGATTAAAGAACCTTATCTCTAATATTAGTGCATAAGGTGGCCAATTTATTTGATATATGTGTGTGTGAGAGAAAGGACCTCATCGCCCCGGTGAGACGTAGACATTTGTCTGATTTAAGATTCCTCTTCGAGCGCAATTGTGTGTGTGTTGTCGCCGCTCAGTGAGGGGATCCTTGCAGAGACGGAATGTAAAGTAGCCTGCGCTTTTGCGTGAGATTCCCATGTTAATGTGAGTTAAGGTGCCAGTGCAGAAGTTCAGCGTCCATGCCAGAGTTCCACTGCGCATAATAATCGTGTATCTACTGCGTTATTACATGCTCCTATAACCCTCGGCCTCATTCATCTAAACAAACACATTTCCACGTCCAGCTTGTTGATTTTTCCACTTTTTTTTTTTTTTTCTTTGAAAAGCACCTCATTCCCTTGCCCATCTCCCGCCGTCTCCTTTTCCTGCTATGGCGGAAGTGGAGGCAGGGGGGAGGAATCAGTGATAGTGATCTCCATGGAAACAGCCCAGCAACAGGCTGGAACCCGGCAACCAATCCGAGCCCACTGTGGCAGGGTCTCTCGTCCAATGGGAGATGAAGGGGAGGGGTGTGTGTGTGTGTGTGTGTGTGTGTGTGTGTGTGTGTGTGTGTGTGTGTGTGTGTGTGTGTGTGTGTGTGTGTGTGTGTGTGTGTGTGTCGGGGGGGGGATGCAGAGCCCTTCAAGGTGATTGCTCATGGAGGCGTGATCAGCGGCATTCACTTCCTGGTTGGAATGAGAACGCAAGCATCCCTGCAATGCAAAGATATACACATATATTTATTTTTGAATCCAAATTTTAGGTTTTATTTTCTCCTCTGAAGCAGGATATGATGACCCTCTATTCAAAAATGTACACATTTTATTCTATTTAAAAGAAAATGATTGTCAAATGGCGGTAAAACCAGTCATGACAAACCTGATATTACCAGTCCCTTGAATATTACTGCTGCCTTATTTTATTTCTGTTAAATCCCGAGCATGTTGATCTGATAACAGCAGGCTTTCAGTTAAAGATAACGCAACCAATGACCCATCTTTGGAAACACGTCCCAAGTTGCAGTTTTGCTTGTTACTTTTCACATGTGCCTGTTTTTGCAATGAGAATTGAACGGTTTCCTGAGCGCAGATAAAGACTCAACCGTGTCCTTATCTGCGTTTTTTCTTTCCTGTCCGAAATGTAGTATTCTTTTTCTTATTGTCCAGCAAAATGAATTTTTAGATTGATGTGATTTTTGGAGAAATGCTTGGTTTAACCCCACTATGTTTCAGATAAACATTCATTCCTGTTTCAAACCTTTGAAATTGTGGTACTACTGTTGTGACGTTACTGCTTGTATGTTTCTTAATGTGCAAGGGTGAATGAAAAAGTAGTCAAAAATGTAATGCTTTAATAATGAATGAATCTTGATTATACACATACATATTTATTTGAATATATATATATATATATATATATATATATATATATATATATATATATATATATATATACATATATATATGCGCACAACCAGTCTCTCCAGGAGGATTTGAATAATTCTTGGCTTGACTTGTATATGCATGTTTGTTTGCAGTCCAAAAATGTAATATATAATACAGCTATTTCAATATTTAATGTATGAAAAAATTATTTCAGTTTGGATCATGTGATATATATACATAAATATAGATACACATATATACATATACATACACACAGCCTCACATATATCTGTGTATACATATGGATTCTTTCCTTTATACATTTTTGAAAGGCTTTACATATTTTTTGACTAATGTTTCATTCAGCAGTAGCGCACACCTCCTGCAAATGCCATGCGTTGGGTGCTCATCGCTAGCCGTCAGTGAGGGCTTAAAAGAGAGAGTTTTGAGTCTCACTGGTTGCTGGGTCATTTGCAGATTTCCCTCCGTCACCAGCAGTGAAGAGTCACGGTGGTTTAAATTTCACATAATTGTCCAAATGTTCACACTATCTTGTGACTGGAATGGATAACAGTTAAGGAAATGCAGAAAACTGTGCAGACAATGAGCTATAACTTCCAGCGCAGGACTCTCAGGTCGCAGTGGCGATGCCTCTCATCAGGGATTTTGTGTCAGAAATGACTGAATCTGAATACAGAACCAGGAACCACAAGTTGCAGGGAAGATGAACTTATTGTGACATATGGAAACAAACAAAATAGATAGCAAATCACATGTAGACTTCAAATAAAAAAGTATAAGGTCTGAGATAAAATGTGATTTAAAGGGCAATTGTAACCGGGTCTGTGTCCCCTACGTCACAATCTGTGGTTTATAAAACAAGTAAACATATTATTTATGTCTGTTATATACCTGCTCTGATTGCATGGTCAGAGAGAAAGTGTGCCCATTTATGCATGAGGCGCAGCGGCATGCTTCATTATTTAAATCCTCTGCAGACACGTCTCGGGGAAGTAGCAAATCCTTCCAGCTGATTAATTGAGCATTGTGTTGATTTATCGTTTCTTTCGCAGTTTGCCTTGAACACTCCAGAGGCTTCTTCGAAATTGGCTTGAGCTGTCAAGCGGTTGCTTTGGGATTTTTAAAGCAGTTGCTTTGAATTTTTAATGTACGGTATCTTTTTTTTTTTTTTTTTTTTTCCGTTTTCATCCCATTGTATCCTCAAGGCAGGTCACCAATTATATCTCCTCCTGTGAAAACCGACCAATATTTTTGGAGAATGAATGGGCCATGTTGAAAGTGTTTTTTTACCTGGGGTATTTTGCGCATCTGGATTTTGAATGGGGCACACGGCTTTTTGTGGTTCCTAGAACCTTTTCGGGAACTAGTCTGCGTCCCCATTCATCGGACAGCATAGGCGATCCCGAGTCCTACTCTGAGGCGGATTCTTTTTACAGTTCCATAGGTATTGATTGGTAGAACACATAAACCACACCCATTACCAGATACTTCTTGCGTACATTTAAAAAAGAAAACCATTCGATTCTATTCAGGGGATCCGACTCGAGATGTGTCATTATCGATGAACCGAATAGAGATCGTACCAACAAGACTCGTCGATGCGGTTTGGTTACTTTGCTTATTTATCACCGGATGCTGCCTCTCATCACGTCGTGTTCTTGGATAATCTGCCCTTTCGCAGAATTCCCCAAAATGTCATTGAAAGCCAAGTGATGCGTAAAGAGGCTCAGGTGTGGCACAGACGGCCGTCCATTACAGGAACTTCACACCCATTATCCCTTTTGCGCCAAGACCCCCCCGCCTCCCCAACCAACCCCCTCCTGGTTACGTAACACTGCAGTTAAAGCCTGGCTGTGAGAGCTTCTCACTGAATATTTTTCTGTCGTTAGCCCGATACGTCTCACATAAGAATCAGTGTCGCCTTAGATAAATCAATACCTCCCTGAACACATCAATGAACATTTTACGAACACGTGAATGTTCATTTTAAACGGATTTCCTCTTGCTTGTGTCTCCCCCGACGGAGGCTGTGCCAGCACCCCTTTCCATCAGACACGTGTGCGTTACTACCGCCGTCCACGCCGGTTGTTTCCCAATCATATGGCCTGCCAAGTCAGGATACGGTCGCTAGGCAACAGCCTTTTCATCGTCCCGGGCTCCCTCTCTGCGTCGATGAAACGGCGATCGCGTGGGTGGACGGGGGGGGGGGGTTGAGCCAGCACAAAGTTTATTTTTAGAAACAACAAAGTGGGGGGAGATTTCATTCTGAGGTTAAAATTAACACTCGCCATCATCCGTTGCTCTCCCCCTTTTTCTCTTTACTTTCCCCGCCAGTTCCATTCATCGATGCAGCGGAGGGGAGGGGTGGAGGAGATGACGAGCGTGAGGAAGGCAAAATGAGGTCTGGTCACGATAATGTCATAATGTCAATTATTTACTTCATCGGCAAAACCAAAGAAATGGCCGCCATCCATACTTTTAAAACAGAAAACATCCATCCGCTGTTCAGGCCACATCCACCTTAAGATCTTCAAATCTTAAAAATCTCACTACAATTTTTCCTTTTATCATACTATTGTGCACTCCTTACCTCACTTGTTACTAAGACACTTGTAGTTTTATCACTTGTTTACTAAGACACTTTATAGTTTCACTGAGGCACTTTATAGTTTATTTTTATTTCTAATTCTGCCTTTTTCTTTTTATCATTTATTACTGTTATATTTTTCTGTAACTCTGGCACAACAATTTCCTTCGGGATTAATAAAGTTGTTCTTAGCTTATCTTTGTACTTAAGACCTTAAAACACTTGAAAGCCTTAACCTTGACAATTTATATTTTATTGTATTTCTTATTCTCCCTCCTTCCTACTATCATCTATTACTGTTATGTTTTTGTTTGAAACTCTGGCACAACAATTTTCTTCGGGATAAATAAAGTTCTCATCATCTCATCTCATCTCTAATCACAACATGTTTGGATCTATTCCGCTTAGCTTGCACTCAGGGTCAAAGGGTTAATGCCAATCCGAAGTGTCATCGGAAGCGACGTACCGTTCACCTTCTCATTCACACATCACATAAAGATGTACATCTATTCACTCTCTCATTCACAGGTCATACAGGGACATACAAACATTCACATGTCTTGGCAATTTAGGGTCTCCAATGAATCTCCTACATGTTTTTAGAGTGGAAGAGAACCCGTAGGGAACCCATGCAGACACGGGGAGACTGGAGAGAGACTCCATGAAGACTCCGCTCTCAGTGTCGTCATCAACTTTCTCGCTGTGAGGGAGTACAAACCCTCCCCGCCACTATGCTGCCCCGATGAGCACAGACTCTGTAAGAAAAATACACTAAATCACAGACATTCTCCATTAAAACTCCTGTCACAGCTGCTTCCTCCTCCTCCTTCAAATCACCCAAAGCTTTCATTTCCACCTCGAGTCCTGGATACGCGGTGGGAGCTTTTAAAATGGAGGGACTAGCGTGCCGCCGCCACAGCTGCCTTCGTAATGGATGGCAGTTCAGACGGGGGGATTTTTGGAAGTAGCACAGAGCGGCTAATATATGTTTTGAAACAAAAGATGAGTGAACAAAGAAGGAGGGATGCCTCAAGCGGAAGTTCTGCCGCCGTGCTTTCTGCACTCGGACCATCCAATTTTTGTGCAAAAGATAAAGGCACGTACACAATTCTAGGCCGAGTGTATACATGGTGTACGTGCACGCACGCACTAGAGAAGCTGCAGGAGTGTGATAAGCTTCTCTCTACAACAATCGGACGTCTTTAAAAGGACCGACTTCTGTTTCGCTGCAAGTGTGCCGCCAGAAATTCGAGTCGTGACACAATTGATTTACAGCCGGTGGTTAATTCCCCTCCCCTCCCCCGATTAAATCAGCATCTAACGAGATCAGAGCACCGGCTGCCATTTCCAAAATGACTTTGCGGCTAAATCAAATCATGGCAGGGAGGTGTGTTAACAGCCACACTCTTGATGTTGTTTGGCGATGTTTTTAATTTAGAAAAAAAACACTACCACGTCGGTTCTGTTCATGTCACCTTAAAATGACGCCTAAGATAAATCGTGTCTGTACAACAAACGCCGCAAATTATCCAGTATGGAAGTAGGCCCGTACCCAGGATTACATCACAACTTGATCCAAGAGCACTCAAGGGAGTGCTGACCACATATATTCACTCATACTATTTATTCATTCATTCTTTCAGTTTCCGTACTGTCTATTCTGCAGTGTCTATCCTGCTGTTATTGGGTAAGAGGCAGAATTCCCCATGGATCAGTCAGAGGGTCACATACAAAAGACATACAACAACTCACATGCCATTACACACGTTTTTGGACTTTGGGAGGAAACTGGAGGGAAATGCACCAAGACAGGGTCGCCAGTCGATCACTCCCTCTATAAATCTCCTCTCTGGTCTTTCTCACGACCTCCTACCTGACAGTTCTGACCTCAACAACGTTCCACACTAGATTGTCACTATTCCTCCTTTGTCCACGTGCAAACCATCTCCAAAACATCTAACATGTGCTTTCCCTCTAATGGACCCAATACTTCCTTCTCACTCCAATTCAGAACTTTGACATCTTCATCTCTGCTGCCTCCAGCTCTGCTTGCTGTCTTTCCACGGTGTCTTTATCTCTGATAAAACGGCTGGTCTCACCTCAGTCTTCTACACCTTTCCATTAATTGTTGTTGATACCATTTTATCACCCCTGATACATTTCTTCAAGTGTTCCAACCTGCTTGCACACACTCCTTCAGCTCTTCCCCACACTGGACTGTTGACACTCGGTATTTGACATCCTGAACCTGCTTTATCTCCACTCCCTGTAACCTCAGCATTCCACTTGGGTGCCCCACATTCAACCACATGTAGCTGCAACTAACCTTCGTCCCTGTCCTTGTCTGATCATACCTCCATCTCTCGAGATTTTCCATCCCTGCTCTTGCGGCAGATCGGAGTGTCATCTGCAAACAGTCATGGAGATTTCTGTCTAAGCTCATGTGCCAGCCTGTCTGTTGTCAGAGTGAACAAGAAATGGCTCAGAGCTGATCCCTGATGTTCTGTTACCTCCAACCTGAACTCCTCTGTTGCACCCATGTTACACCTGACATGTACCACCTTACTGCTCAAATGCATGTTGTGCACTACACCCACCCTAATAGAAAGAGCACTATCACGCTATGTGGTTTCAAAGGGCTTTATGCTAGTTAATGGTCACCCATTCTGTTGGGTTTGATTCAATGGAGGTCAGTATACACTTTTTATACTGTGAGTTTACCTTCAGGTGATCCTGTTGACAATATGGACTACTTGATTGATTGATCAGTCACTGCCATTACTTTCTGTGTAATGACAGTGGAGGTCGTCCTAATGCTGTAAGACGATCTTGTCAGCCAACATGAATGTCTGGTGCTCAACTGTTGGTACCGATGCTTGTGCTGATGTTTATTCAAGCCGTTTGTCGGTCTACACATTACGATGTCACAGTTTGCGAGATCATAAAGTGGGGCGGTTGTTGTGTAGCCGCGTCATGGGAATACTCAATTTTGCAGCGGCGGTGTCAGTACACTTCTGTGCTGTGCCAGCCAGGAGAAACCGGTTGCACCAATTGTAATTCCACTCAAGCAGGGAAAAAAAATAGCTTTATTCCAATCATAACCTTTTCAGGTAAAATTATTTACGGATGAAGTCAAGTTATATTTAATTTTTCAACACCAAATCAAAATCAAACACTGTCTTTTACTGTTACGAAAACTTGACACAGATCCCGACTCCATGTGGGCGTCCCTTTGCCTCATCCAGTCGGGGTAGAAAGCGGGAAAGAGAGCGAGAGAGCAGGAAAGAGAGGGAAGGAAAGCAAGATTTATACAGAGGGGAGTATGAGGGTAGAGGAGGATATGCACAAAGGATCTATGTTACCAATGGCAGCAGCACTAACGGTTACATGCTAATAGCTGACATGATACACTGACAGTTTTACTGTTCCTGAAAGAAATAACATTGGTGGACGCCTGGCGAGACGCTGCAGTACATCAAAACACGCCCCGTGGCAGCCTGCGAAATAAGAGAGCTCAGGGACTCCGGAGAAGATATGAGGTTATAGTATCGTGCAGTGATGATGGGACATGAGTGCAGACAGGATAGAAATAGCGGGGGGAATGAAAGAAGTGCATCGTGGGATATCCCTCACCATTGTAGGCCCCTGGAATCATAACTGGGGGCTAACCTTGTGCTTTTAGAGACTCCAGGGACCACATGTAGCCCTATGTTCCTGGAGCATTGGGATCTGACTGGTTGGTAGTGTTCTAGATTTCCCTGAGATCTGACTGCACCAATGGCTTTATCGGCGAGGACCGAACCAATGTTCCCTCTAGTTTTTCACATCTGGGCATACAGACAACCTCCCTTAGCACACTGAGGACCACTGTGAGCAACAATAGATGTGCTAGCTGTGGCCACACACCACTTACACATAGTCTCATTCTGCCATGTCTCATTAATTGAGTTCACAAATTCAAAGGCATAATATTTGCTTCACCAGCTTTCTGGTATACTCACATACTTAGCCATGTGATCGTGGATTTGTTGTACTGACTGCATTGATGCATTCATTTCGATGGCAAGTAAAATATTGTCAGTAAAAACTTTAAGTTGCTCAGGGTCAGATTTTTTTTTAAGTGTGACAGCTCGTTCTTTTTCTCCCGGTCGTTTGCGCTCTACCGCAATAATGTACCAATCACTTTTCCCATATTGAGTCTTTGTTTTATTCCAACAGCATTCGTATAACTTTTCTGCTGAATGTGTCGCTTGACGTGGTCCAGCTTCCATTTAGTTCATATTGTTCCATCAGAATACTCACTAACTACTTCTGACTCGAAAAAGAAAAAATCTCACCCAGTTTCACAGCTTGCGGTTCTATTTGCACGTACTCCGACAGCCATTCCGACCTACAAGAACTGCATTTCTCTTTTACTTTGGTTTGGTGAGTGGACGTGATAAGGGTTTAGCATGTTAGCATTAGCATCACTTAACTCCGCCGCACTGTTATTATTGTTATATAGCGTGTATGGGCAGACCACGTGCGCAAGTGGTGTCAATGCCGGGATTGGTTGCGTAGCGTAATTGCATCGTATCGTATGATTGGCTGGACATCTGTCACTCACAGAGTTACACAGCAATATTATACAGAAAAAAATGGTATATATCCAATTGATTTGCAGTGCGCTCGCTGCGCTGGATAGGTTTCCTTGTGCGCTGTGAGTGCGCGAGCAATGCGCAATTGCGCAGCTTAGAGGGAACTTTGGACGAAACCTTCTTCCTGAAGGTCAATATCCCCCCGAAATATGAATATCATGACACCAATCATTGAGAGGAACCGGTCGAGCACACATAGGAAGATGGATGAGCGTCCACCAGAGCCACGGTCTGAAAACGCACAGCCACATTTGCTTTTATAAAGGCACTTTTAAGAAGAGCAAGTACTTATCAATTGTTTGTGTTTTTGAAATGGCTGTAGGAGCGAAAAGGAACGTGAATTTCCAAAAAACAGCATTTGAGTTTGTAGCACGTTCTGGGAAGTAAAGGATGTAGTGATGAATACTTGTGCTGCTTTTTTTTAGAGTAGTCAAAGGTGCAATCATGCACAAACTGTGGACACTAAGTCATGGAATATAAAGTTCTATATCATTCTACATAAAGTTTACCACATATATGTATATATACTATATAGTAAGACCATACGAGTATAGACTCATAACATTCATTTACCTTGATAAACATGTTTTCAGTATTATAGCAATTCTCCTATGTCTTAAACGTGTTTGAACGGTGTGTTTATTTATGCATGTCTTAATGTATGTGTTCATTTATGTAGTCATTCATTTGCCGTCACATAAGAGTGATGGCAAATAGAACCAATATAATGCTCTGCTATCACATTGAAATTATTTAGTATATGAATTTTGATACATAAATATATAGATAATATATAGTATTATGGATATGTTGGTATGCAGAGATATGGATATATGTAATTGTTTACATACATATAGACTGTATAGTATGAATATATGAATGTAGAAGCATTGTATGCATTAAGTAGCTTTGGAAAAAAAAAATGTTTGCAGTTTATTAAATTTTACAGCATTTTCCCTTTTTGCCACAAACATTCTTACATGTAATGGTACACATTTATGATCTTTGTTTTTATAAAAATAAATATATAAATATAGATAGCTGAATAATTATATGGTGGTGCAGTGGTTAGCACTTCAGCCTCACAACGCGAAGGACCCTGATTCGATTCCGACAAGGGGACCTTTTTCTGTGGAGACTGCATGTTCTCCCCTGTCTGCGGGGGTTTCTTCCAGTTTTATGCAGCAGATTAATTGGAAAAAAATTGGGAAAATTGTCCCAAATTGCTGATTGAGTGCATGTTTTCTGTCTTTGTATGTGGCCCTGCAACTGACTGGGCACCCGCTCATGACAGATGGGATAGGGGACAGATGGGAACCCCCCGTGACTCTGAGAGCAGGATAAGCGGAGGAAGACGGATGGATATATATATATATATATATATATACATATATATATATATATATATATATATATACATATATATACTTTTTTTTTTCTTAACCTTTTTTGTATTCATCTATCATAAATCTTCTCCGATGCTTGAGTTGTAGTGTGATTTTCAAATGAAAAAGAATCACAGTGAGGATTGATACGTGACATAAAATGTCATTCTTTGGTTTCACCTAACATCGTCTCACTTTCTACAAATGCTTCAGGATTATTTTCTCCAGAGATATTGAGCAGGAAAACACTGTGGCAAAATTACACGATGACTGATGCAGTTTAGAAATCAGGCCGAAACCCCGAGGATATTTCCAGATCCTGCCATGTAACGCGTGTTTTACGTCTCTGGGTTTCAGTCGTGCTGCTCAGCATCCTGAAGTACAGGAGGGAAAATCAGCCGATCCTATCTGAAGGTGTTTTTCCTGATCTCCTGCCCCGCGCACCGCAGGAGCTGCAGCATGATGAATGGCGAATGATTTCCTCACAAGGTCAGTCTGACACCTCTGTGCATGTGTGTGTGTGTGTGTGTGTGTGTGTGGTGCTTTCCTGCAGGCTTAATGAAATGAAATATCTAGATGATAAAAGATTAATTTAAAAAAAAAAGGATGAACATCTTTTACGGATTCATTCCTTACATGAATAAATGGATAACTTCAACCGTCTGTGGCTTTGGGGATTAAAAAAAAGGAATAAAAACGCTCAAAGATATTGATGTTTTTAGTCATTTACTTTCAATTCAAGGCACTTATGAGTCTTGTGAGATTCACCAGATCCCACAGGGATCCGCTCTGACAGGTTTGAGGAAGCAGTTCTGTGATCAAACCTCAGTAACTGGAACCTCCGGTATGAATATGGAGGGTTTTCAAGGAGAACGCCTTCACAGTAAATCATTTCACAGTGGAGGTGAATGGATGTTAACCATAAGGGTGTGGGGAGGGGGGGTAGCTAAAGTGGCCATGATTGATAAAAGTCCAAGGGCGACTTTCTTGCAGCGTGCCAGAGCCTACTATCCCAGCTGTTCACCCCGGTCACCTGTCAATCACTGGGTAATATAAAGAGACATACAACCATCAGTCGTTCACTCACAAATCAAATAGAAGTATACAACCATTCACCCTCTCATTTGGAGTCTCCAGCGAACCTTCTCTATGTTAATGGACTATGGGAAGAAATCAGTATAAGTAGTTCGTCCAGTCACGTTTCCCGAAAATCCCGAGCCCTGCGCCAGCAGATGATTTCACAGATGCTTCTCCTGAAGGGAACCATCTGGCACATCAGGTCAGTGCCAGATGAGAATTAAACGCTTGCCGGTGTGAACTGTGTCCTTTTTCTTAAATTACGCTTACAGAACAAGGGTGGGTGTAAACAGACCAAGTGACGGATTAGAGACAGATGTCACAACACAAATTTGGTAAAAGTAACATCTGTTGATTTTTGGATAAGAAACGTGATTATGGTAAGATTCGAAATACAAATCGCATGTGTTTTCATTTCTACCCATTGCAGCCCTGAGGTGTGGCCCCTCCTTTTTCGGCCCACTTTAACCAAAACAAAATTATATACATATGAACATACATTTTGAATAATTTGTGTCAGGCAAGTGATTGTCCCATTCAGAGAAGATCAGCAATGGCTGCAATCTTCTCTTCCCTTTTGGCTGTTCCCCTCCAGGGATCACCACAGCCAATCATCTGCCTCCATCACCTTTGCTTCCTCTTCTCTCACACCGATACACTTCCCGTCCTCTTTATATCCATCCATAAATCTCCCCTCTGGTCTTCCTCTCGTCCTCCTGCCTGGAACCTCCAATCATCCTTCTACCATCATCTACCAATCATCCTTCAAGCATCCTTCTACCCAGATCTTCACTATCCTTCCACTCTGTGTGTCCAAACCACCTCAGTCTGCCTTTATCCTGATCCTATCCATCTTCCTCGTCCCTCAGCATCTTCATCTCTACTGCCTCCAGCTCTGCTTCCTGTCTTTTCCGAAGTGTCACTTTTGCTTTTTCTTTCGCTCTGGACTGCTGACCCTAAATACTTAAAATCCTCCGCCTTCTTTATTTACGCTCCCTGTAGCCTACGCCCTCCACTCGGGTCCCTCTCGTTCACACCTTTTTTTTCAGTCTTGTTGTTGCTAAACTTCTTTCCTCTCCTTTCCAGAGCATACCTGCACCTCTAGAGATTTTCCTCCACCTGCTCCCTGCTCTCACTTCAGACCACAATCTCATCTGCAAACATCACGGTCCATGGAGATTCCTGTCTAAGATCATCTGTCAACCTGTCATCACCATAGCAAACAAGAAGAGGCTCAGAGCCAATCCCTGATGTAGTCCCACCTCCACCTTGAACTCTTCTGTCACACCCACATCACACCTCACCACTGTTTTACAGCTCTTACGCATATCTTGCACCACTCAAACATACTCCTCCACCACACCCACTCTAAGATAGCGGTAATGAGCACTTTCACACCATGCAGTGGGAAAAGGCTCTACACTAGATCACAGTCCTTTCACATACACTCACCCAGCGATGGCAGAGCTGCCATGCAAAGCGTTCAGTATCTTGCCAAATAACGCTTCAAAATACGTACGGGAGGAGGCTGGGAATCAAACCGCCAACCTTCAGATTGAAGGGACGCCCGGTATTCCAATAGAGCAACTGGATCCATTTCATATACATGTAACATTTTCATTGCAATATTAAATTGAGCAAATTTACGATTGACCAAAAATTATCGTAGTCACCTGTATTGCTATCTATTACTCCTAGACTTCCTCCAAACATTATCTTAAATGCAGTATCTCCAGTGGAATGAATTTGTGATTTAATAATAGCCCATTTATTATTCATAATTTCCCTTCACGCTCGTGCAACTCATAAATGATTTCTTGCCGATTATTAGCACATGATGCGCCTTGAGCTTCGGGATCTCTTCAAAACATATTTAGCTTGTATCGATGATAAACTTTTTTTACGTAACGTTTTAATGAGCAAAGAATGGATTTTATCCACTCTCCGCCGTTCGTGGAATGCGTTCGGTCACTTTTCCCCACTTCTGCTTTTCATCCTTTCTCACCTCCATCCTTCCCTTTTCCCTGTCCTCCCTCCCCCTCACTGGGAATTATGCAACACTCCACAGGGTCCCGCGGGTGGGGGGCAATGGCGGATGGTGTGTGTTGTGTTTGGGGTGTGATGTTGGAGAAGCGTGGTGACAGGTGACAGTCGATGGACAGCAGGAAAGAAAGAAAAAAAACGAGGTGAATTCTTTTCTTTTTCGCACGACTCACACATCCTCCACATTCCCTCACTCCTTTTCCATCAAGGTCGTCACCAAGGACAGCGTAGGCACATTTCCCAGCCGCGGATTGGCCGTCACGGCGGAGCCAGCCCTTAAAGCGACAGAAGCGACACTTTTCCTTCTTACTGACAGCAGCCATTTTCCAGAAAAGCAAAATGCCAGCTGGTGGAGGTGTGACCACATTTGACAACTCCTGCCCAAAATATACCTTTTTGTTTTTTCTCATCCAAAATATCAAAGTAGCGCACACAGATACACACAGATACACACTGAGTGCAAGGTCAGATTGACTGCCAGCCCCTCTGTGATTATTGATCGCTTCTTTTGAGCCTCTGTGTATTTTTAGATACGACAACCCTTTGGCATACAACTCCGCTGACACCCACTATCTGATAAAACATAGTATTACGCACCTCGCACACATTCCTGGAAAAGACCTACTAGCCAGCACCCTTTCTGTTTTTATTTCTGCTATGAGGATTTGTGTTTTGGAGGGCGTTGGCATAGATGACCTCCTTTTATTTTTTTATTTTTTTTGTCATATTCCCATAGTGGGTTTTCCCTTACGGGTTGTGTCTCTGTTATCCAAAGTTAGTACCGGGTCATGCAGTCATCTGCCAAGTTTTCTGAAAGCCCCAAAGCCTGATCCAGAGGATGATCATTAAGATGGTTCTCTGAAACAAAAACCATCTGGAACCTCAAGTCAAGGCCAGATGAAAATTAAATACTGGTCAGTGGGAACTATGTCTTTTTTGGGAAATTATACTAACAGACCAAATGATGGATCGCAATCCATTCAATGATGTAGTGAGAGATGTAGCAACGGGATTTGGCAGAAGGAAGTCATGTTGATTTCAAGTCAAATGTCTTATTTTTATTAATTTTATGTGGTGCCAAATCACAACGAAGTTGTGTGATTATACTTTCCATGGGCCACAGCCTTTAAGATGATTGACAGAAAACCAACAATTAACCATGAACCGATCCCAGCTCAATGTGGGCAGCCTTCTGCCTGGATCGGTTGGGGTAGAAAGATCTCCAGTGATCAAGATGGTCCATTTGTATGCAGGGCCTTCCTTCCTGTGGGACTAGCCTCAAGCACTTCCTTCTCGCAGCCATCCAGGAAGCATACATTACCAAAAGTCTCAAACAACCTCAGCTGATTCATGGAGCAGCTCCTCTCCAAGCGCCCTCAGCCTATCAGAGCCCATCGCCCTCTACTGTATAAGGACCGTAGAGAGGAGACTAATTGCAGCACTTCTATTGCTTACATTCAAGGGCTTCAGATGACTAGAACCCCTGCAACGCAACTGCCACTTACCTGTACACAATATGTAGGATGTAGCCGTACACCTCCTCCAGCACCACAAAACACATGTAGACTAGAAGAGGGATGCCTCAACTTCCTCTTGTCCAGTTGTGAGCATTAAGGCTTGGTCCAGTGTTCCAAGAGTGGAAACAGCATGGTTTCATCTGGATCAAAAGCTCAGCAGGACCCCCTTTTCATCACCTCATTCCCTTAGGAGCTGAGCAGTGTGAACCCCTTCCTTGCCACCGGAGCATACTCTGTAAGCAACTTGGGAGCCATTACCCCAGTCAGCTCATTTCCATGGATACGGTCAACTGGTCAGGTTTCATCAGGGTTTTTGACTAATGTCTCATCTATGTCAGAGGAAAATTGGGGCTTGTGGCCACACACTCACAAATGTGTGTATACAAACACACAAATAGAAACATCAATGTTATGTTGTGAATAATTCAGCCGATAGCGCTAACCTCTAAAAAAGTGTTCTGCGTTGGGGGATGTGTTTTGTGGCAAGAGACAAAGGGGAGGGAGTAAATTAAAAAGTCAACTGGCTCACAGCCTAAAGGAAGGGCAGCCTGAAAGGACTATTTTTCTAACTGAAAACAGCAGTTTGGTTTCATTCACATTTGTTCAACTAAAATCTCTGGTGACAATAGAGGCATGAAATAGAAATAGAGCTAAAATTAAAACCTGGAATGCCCATGTGACTGCTTGCAAAGACTGACATGGAATGAGCCCGATGACCATTTGCTTTTTATGTTGAACAGTCATATATGTCCCCTCTTTCTATTTCAATGTGACTGCAATGTACCCTGAAAAAAAAAAATGCCCTCAGTTGTAAGACACTCTACGTGACATTGTTATTGACGAGAGGTTGATGCCTATTGATTGCGTGACCTCTGAAATGACAACTGAGGCAATACGACAACTTTACAAACGGTGGGAGGGGGTGGGGACAGCGACCGTTAGTCTCTTTGGTGGAAGGAGAGACAATATAGGATAATAAGAAAATTCGTGTGTCATGCGTGTGCACGCGTGTGTGTATTTGTAACAATCGTCAGCCAATTCAGGCGTCAAGGAATGAAGGTTACTTTTGTTTTCGAGTGTGTACTGCTGCTAGCACCTGTGTCATCAACTCCCGAGCCATGCAAACACCCGTCATGTTTGTATTACTTTGTCATTTACCACCCAGGTGTGTGTAAGTGTGCGTGTGTGTGTGTGTGTGTTTCCGTGTAGATGACTGCAGGAAATGTCTGTGCTCAGTGATGTAATGGTAAAAGTCATCAGAGCGTGGCATCCAGCCCATCCCGAGGTACTCTAGCACACAACCTCGCTCTTATTTGCTATGGTACTGCCTGCACAATGAAGTCAGAGAGCGTAGTATATCAAACTGCATAAAAATATATATCATTGATCATTTTGTATTTATATCCGCTATTTGCATGATATCACAGACCTAGTACTGTATATCAGAACTGTTTATTTGTTGGTATCCGTTTTACCAGTTTGCCCCCTCAAAGTAAGTGTACTGTTGAGCCGCATTTTGTAATAACAGTGCATTTTGTAATAAACTGCCCCAACGCACATTGTAATAAATTTTGCCGCATTATGTAATCAGTTATTACATATTGAGAAGATTATTACAAAATGCACCGTTATTACAAAATGCGGCTCAACATGTACCATACCGATTTACACATACCTACGAAGTCTAAAATTGTTAAGAAAAAGAGGCCCGTAATTCTTTTCGAGAAGATAAGTTTTATTTATGCTGTCATTTAATTGGATTGTCTCATTTTATTAGGGGTTCTTAAATCGTTGTTCCAATCTGTCTGTGTCCGGATGTACTCTTGGACATTCTGTGTAAAACTGTCCAGCAGCGAATTTGAGCAAATCACTGACAGATAAATCAAATTATTCTGACTTTTGATATGTTGATCTGAATTTTTTTTTCTTTTTTTTTTTTTTTTTTTTTTTTTGATGTTGTAAAGTGTCAAGTTGAGTCTTATTTTATTTCCATGGCACCAAATCACAACCCGCTTGTCCGATGACTCTTTACATTAACAGCAGGTCTGGACCGCCATTCTTTAAAATGATAGCCACCCATCATTCCTCCATGAGCAAGGACGTGGCCACAGCGCTGAGGAAACACTTCCTTTTAGTCGTGCAGAGCCAGATTCCAGCTGGCCTCAACCGGTTGGAGTAGGAAGGAGAACAAGATAGAAGGACAGAGAGATGTTGATAGAGACAGCAGGGGTTTTAATGGTTGGGAGGGACAAGCATTAATAATCTTGGACTTATAATAGCAATAGCGAGACGCTGCAGCGGATCAAGCCTGGGAACCGGCGAAATGAGGACTCGGAAGGAGACGCGAGGTTCTCGTCACGCATTGATGAAGGGACACGAGTGTAGACAGGATAGGAAGAGTGAGAAATAAGAGAAGTGTGTCATGGGACATCTCTCGGCAAAGTAAGTCAATGGCAGCATAATGAGGGACAAGCCTTGCGCTGACTAAAAGCCTTGTCAAAAAGCCAGGCTTTAAGCCTATTATTAATCAGAGCGGGTGTATCGACGCCCCCCGCTAAATGGAGACTGGAAGTTGGTTCCACGGAAGAGGAGCTCTGTAACCAGATGTTCCAGCCCTGTGTCTCGGGGCAGATCGTGCATATTGCACAGAAATATAATACCACCTACATGAACCGGGAAAATATCAAGAGCGCGTCTGTTCAACAGGTAAAACGAAACACATCAATGGTATTGTGAAGGACACGAGGGGACGTGCCTCTCTCGGTTTGAGAGTTTCCGGGTGCAATGTTGTTCCTGAGCTGTTTCTGGAGTTGGATTATTAGGAGTTCAAATTCATCTTTGGCTTCTGTTCGTTTCCTCTGGACCACCACAATTTAATCTGTATGTTGGGGTGAGCAATTGGAGAAAGTTTTATATGATAGTGGACTTTGGGAGTATGATAATAATCATTGGAGATACACCTTACTGTTCAAAGTGGAACAGTTTGTAGTTCAATGAAACTAATCTGGCAGATCATAGCTTCATGTTTTAGAACTACAAAATGCTGGAGAGGTACACGAGACCTCTCTCGAGTCTTTGGGCGCTGTCATTTTGCAGGTTCCCAGGGGGTGTGGTTAGACCTGCTTCAGCATCTCACCAAGTGTATACCATTGTGATTTATTTAATGAATATTTAAGCTCATTTTGTATCATGTCAACTATCAGTATGTAACCGTTGACCGCTACATGACATCATCAGTGCCTGTTCCTCACAACTGATCGAGTCAGAAGGCCACCGAATAATACTCGGCACCCGATAAATAAAATCTGACTTGACTTGAAAACTGACTCCGTTACATGCCATTAAAAGGGAGTTTAAAAAACTTTATAGGGTTGAAGCCCTCAGGCTATTTCAAATAGTGATGGGCTTTATTATAAACCTTTATCAGAATGTTACCTCACTTACCTCGGGCATCCTCAACAAATAAAATGTCCGGTAGTGCTCTTTGCGCTCACTTTGTTTGAGTCCCCCGCTTGGGGCTCAAAGAAAAACTGATGAAATGCCTCAACGTTTAAAAATAGACCACAGCAGAAATGTCCTTTTTTTTTTAATGTTAGTTTACAAATGGATCAATAGGATTAGCCCCTTCTCAATGCAGATAAAATTAGCAACACTGATATCCCTCTGTGGAGTTACAGTATCTTGGAACAGGTTTTTGTCCAGGGCCAGATTATTACGTTTTATGTAGCTGCTTTAAAATGCATCAGTGCTCCGTAAAACATACACCGAACCTGATTATGTAAATATACTGAAGCCACGACTACGAATAAATTTCTCAGTTAAGAGTCACTTTACACCAAATTTCGATGCGAGCACCGAGGGTGACAACATAACAAAGCACGTCCTTGGTTTCAACAGCTTGTTTCACACCCCAGTCGAGAAGAGCATTATTTAAACTTCCAAGGAACATGGAGTTTTTTCTGCTTCGATGCGTTTTATGTTCCTTGTAAAGGAGAAGGAGCATGCAGGTGCTAAATTTGCGTTTAGCCACTGCAGCGAGGTGAACCGGAGCTGGGATCGATTTCCTCCCGCCGCTCTTCTCCATCGGTAAATGCGTTTGGCCTTCATTGTGCAAGTGTTGCTATCTTTAGGTATATCTTTTTCACATCTTTAGATTTTGATTTCGGTGGTTTACATTGTATGTAGTCTTGTTTATATGTATCTTTATCCATTATTTGCATATTATTTTCCCATATTACTATTTGCAAACTTTTCTACCCTGTTCTGCTGCTGTGAAAATTCAATTTTCCCATTGTGGGATCCATAGTCCATCAAATCTTTTCTTAAAGAATGCTTGTATGTCTCTCTTTGACATATGAATGATGAATTGACATATGAATGATGAATTGAATGGCTGTATGTCTATATGAAGTCAGAATAGTAGAGTAAATGCTTGTGTGTCTCTATCTGTGGCTGATCCAGGGTGTGTCCTACCCTTTCACCCGATGCCAGCTGGGATAGGCTCCGTCCCCTCCCCTGGCCCGACTTTTGGGTTTACATTTCCATTTCTACTTTCCCAAATTTGTCAAAACCTGTCATGTACAATTGACATAGTGCTAAATTTCTGCACTCTGCTATGGTTGCCATAGTTGTTCTTCTTATTGGCAAACTATGCAAATGCGATGGACCTGCTCGCCACCAGGGAGCCCCTCAGATGTAACTTACTTCTGACTGTTAACTTACTTCTGACCGTTGAAAATGATGCTTACTTAAAGTAAGCAAGGCACTTACAAAAATAACAGTGGAATGTTGACGAGTGTTCGAAGGTATGTTTTCTTTCATGATGTGGGGGAGGGGGAGCAGTATGTTTAGTATGAATAATTTATGTAACGTACATTAGTTTAGTACTACTTTCTGATTAATTCATAATGTGGCAGAGTTAATGGGTTTCTAATGGTTAGTGTGCTGAACTTAACCAGTACATATTGTGGATGTGTATGGCAGTGGGTTCTTACTTTGAGTGGGTTATTAACAACTCCCCCTGCCTTTGCTGCATTAACATAACTAAAACTGGACTTATTAGAGAGCAATAATAGTAATTATAGTGAACAAGTTAGCCTAACATGTGTACTATTATGCTGGTTTACTGCGTTTTTATTTTTGGTTAAGTGTTGATTTCCATTCATCTTGATTCATCATCATTCTAATTAGATTTGGGTTTTTTTTCAGCTATTATTGTAATACCTTATTTGTAAAATGTAAACTGAACATTTCTGAGGACCACTGAATCAATTTAATTTATTGACATATAAACGATCCATGTTTTTTCTCCTTGTACTATCAACTCCTAGCTGTTCAACTTGCATGGTTGGGTCATTCATTTTTCAATTTAATTTGAGAGATTTTATTATTGCATCCGTAGGATATCTGTAGGAATCTATCGATCCAACTTTGGCAATAAAAGGCCCCCGAACAGTAGTTTGCATCAGGGCTCCCACAACGCTAGAAACGGCCCTGTTGATTGAGTTACTTTTAAAAGACTGTTGTACTCTTTCAGATACATAACTGCAAACCCAAATCTCACCCCAACTTTATCTTATAATCTCTGTAAGACATTCTTTCATTCCTTCATCCATCTATCCATCCATTGTCTGCCACTTATCCTGCACTCAGGGTGGCAGGAAGCACGTCACATAAAGACATGCAACCATTCTTTCCCTCATTCAGGGAGCGAAGAGGAAAACCATGCAGAGGACAGGGAGGCGCCACAAAGAAAGGCTCCTCTGTCAGAATCGAAGAGAGACTTTCTTGATATGAGGCATTAGCGCTAACAACTGCCGCCCCTGTTTAAATCTGTGCCCTAAAAACTATAGGATCCCTATCAAAACCGCCTCCAACCCGTCTCTGCCTCTAATCCTATGTGGATAAATAGGTCATATCTCCACCTCGGAGCTCTTTAAAATGGCTCCTCTCTTCAAATGACAGTGGGAGACAAAAGGAGGGTGACAGAAATAGAAAATGGTTTTGCAGTCGGCTCCAAAAACCAATGACAATTAAATTCAAGGCGATGAGATTTGCTGTCATCCCTCCCATAATCATCTCAATAATGGACTTTGAAGAAGTTGAAACTACTTTGTAAGTGTGTTTTGTTTGCGGGTGTGTGTGTGTGTGTGTGTGTGTGTGTGTGTGTGTGTGTGTGTGTGTGTGTGTGTGTGTGTGTGTGTGTGTGTGTGTGTGTGTGTGTGTGTGTGTGTGTGTGTGTGTGTGTGTGTGTGTGTGTGTGTGTGTGTCTCTGGCAGCTGCTGTCATGGACCCTCGGGTTCAGAATGAAATGAACAATGACGAAGTGTTTTCTCCAACTATATTATTTATCTATTTAAAACACAAAATATTTTATGTGTTTATTTAAAGCACCCAAAGATTTAGAAAAACAAGGAAGTGTTGGGCTGTGATTTTATTTTCTTCCTTTTCCATCAGTGTCTTCTTGTCTCCGTCCAGTCATTCATCATGTTTCCTATTTTCTCATTTTCGTTCTGTGTCAGCGAGATGATCAGGGAATCATGGCAACCTGACAGCTGTTGCTATGGTGACCAGGTCCCTGAAAATGTTTTGTTTTTCCTCTGTTCTTGCCGCCCTCTCCGGTATCTCCGCTTTTCTCTCTGACCTTAAAAAAAGACATGCTTTGTCATACATCCTTTATGAAAGGATGTTATTTGCATTTTAGCTGCTCTGATGTTTCCAACTCGCAGTGTTTGAGCAAGAGGGAGGGAATGTAAAATGTTATTGGGTTTCTTTTCCACAGCTTGAGGTGCTAAATCTAGGACATTTTCTAATGACATAGTCAGGCTATAATTACTTGAAAACACTCATTTATTCAATATCAATGCCAATAATCCTGCAAGTCAGGCTGGATCTGGGGGATGGAGCCCAACAAGTGGGTGAAAGGCAAGGTTCACCCTGGACCCGTCGCCCCAACAATCACAGGGCCACATATAGAACCATACAGCCATTCACTCTCCCATTCACATGTCTTAAAGCAGGCGTGTAAAACTCCGTTCAGCTCAGAGGCCACAAGGAGAAAAATCTGTTCAAAAGTGGGTCGGCCAGGTAAAATCATGACGTATTAATGTACCTATGGTTTAATTCACCCCTGAAACCTGGTATGTTTTAGCTTTGCGGCCGGATTAAACCAGTTCATGGGCCTGTCTTTCCTACCTGAGGCTATGAGACTTTTTAATTCCTCTTCCTTAAGCCGCAGGGAATCTCAAAATCTTTGTACTTAAGACCTTAAAACACTTTATAGCCTTGACTTTGACACTTTATAGCTTTATTTGTATTTCTTATTCTCCCCCCTTTTATTACTGTTTATAAAATTTCCTAACATTTATTTATTATTATTGTTACGTTTTACTTGAAAATCTGGCAATCAATTTCCTTCGGGATAAATAAAGTTGTTCTTATTCTTGATCCAGCTCATGGACCTTGAGTTTGACACCCCTGTCTTAAAGAGACATGCGATCATACATTCTATCACTCCAATGTCAGGTAGTGATATAAAACCATTCACTCTCTCATTCACATAGCATGCAAACACATATAAACATGTAAAATACGTATATTTTATATACATATATAAAACACATGTATATATGTATATAAAACACATGTTTTATATACACATATAAAACACATATAAAAAACAATCACCCCTTCATTCACAAGTCATATATAGAGAGATACAATTATACAGTCATCTCAGCCTTCTGCCCTCAGGGAAAAAGTACCGGAGCCCCGGTGGCCGCTCCACCAGACTCACCAAAACTTCAAACACCAGGCTGTCAGGATGCTAAATTCTTCCACTTCCTCCACTCGGCCCCCCTCCTCACCTGGGCCCCACAACACTGGACTCTGACAACATATTGCACTTTGCACTACTGCCATTTTTGCACGGTTACAGTAAAATACATCATGCTGCAAATGTATAATACACCATATACTGACTTTTTTTATTCTTTTAAATCCACTTCATTTTCTCACCTGCTATTGTCTGGTATGTATTACTTAATACATTGAAAAAAAACTGTAGAGATAACTCTGCTGCTACTTTCTATATTCAAATTTAAATTACATATAGTTATACAGTTCCGTTTTTTCCGCGGATAAATCTCTATCATCCTCTCGCCTCAGGACCGGTAGATCGTATCGGCGTTCACTTTATATGCTATAGTATAATGTCTGTTTATTCATCACTTTACCGTTAATGTGCACTCCATATTTATATTGTTAATCTCATGTCACCATGGAAAAGTGAGAAACGTTTTTTTCAATACCTTTGTATGTCTAGTACATGTGGAGAAATTTACAATGAAGCTGACTTTGATACATTCTCTCTCTCATTCACACTTCATATAAATACATACAGCCACGCACTCCCTCAGTCACACATCTGGGTAATTTAGAGTCTGGGGTCCTGTCTGGGGATTTGACACCTCTTTCTAATCAGTTAAATGACTAATGTGCGGATTTTATGGGCACACAAAATCCATGCTGTGCACAAAAAATAAATGTATCTCATTTGGCTTAAAATCTATCGTATTGGAAATTGGCCATGAATATTTGAATATACAGTATAGGATTGACTTTTTTGAAAGACCACTGCGGGTAAACATATTGTGTGAAAACTAATATATAGCCCGCTGTTTCACCGAAAGTCCTTTTAGACACCTTTACCAATGCATGATAAATAACTGCTTAATTTATTCAATTTATCATGGCCTCGTTTCATTTAAACCCTGCTGTGTTGTTTCTTTTTGTGCACGGCGTCTTGCAATAACATTCAACAAAATGGGATCATCGGCAAATGTCAGACGAGTCTGGTATGTACTGTTAACAAATGCTTTTTTTTTTTAAAATGTGTATCGTATCTTGTGGTGACCCGGCCCGTCCGTCAAATTTTAAAAGTCAATGCGACCCCTGACCCCCACCCCTGGGATAGGGAGAGAGGTGCATTATGGAATATCCCTTGGAGGAGTAGAGTATGGCAGCAAAACTTGTAGTCAGGCTAACCTTAACTATTAACTTTCTCAAAATGGAAGGTTTAAGGTCGTTTTTTCTTGCCAAGGGAGGCTGTCTGTCCGTCTGGCTTTTAGAGACGCCAGGGGCCACAGGATAGCCCTGTGTCTCGGGAGCATTGAGATCTGATTTTAAAGATTTTAAATCAGCAACAAAATCACCTCCTTAACAATGTTTTTTTCAAGTGAATACTGTGAGCTTCCATTATTATTCCGTTGATGTATGCAAGTAACATTCACCATCTGAGATGCTATGAACATTAATATTGCAGAATGACAATTGGGAAATGCAATTATTGTGGTTAATCTTCACCTTGAATGGAGGAGGTGTTGGTGCTGGCAGATTTATTTTCAAACTACATCTTTAAATTTTCCAGAAAAACAGTTTGATGGATGTTGCAGGTTTATTAAATGACAAAGCAGTATAGAACCAGGCCACACTTCATTCATGATAGATAGGGATGTATTGATCTCATCTGGATGCTGTGGCTGGCGGAATAGCAAACACACACACACAGAAACAAATTAAACTGCTCCCACCCGACACACACACACAATCACATGGACAGGTGAGCCAAACCCAGCCTCACAGGCAACCA
Organism: Fistularia commersonii; assembly: GCF_037954325.1. Taxonomy (NCBI): domain Eukaryota; kingdom Metazoa; phylum Chordata; class Actinopteri; order Syngnathiformes; family Fistulariidae; genus Fistularia; species Fistularia commersonii. The sequence goes on along the minus strand of NC_141313.1, from coordinate 9,707,856 downwards.
TTTGCATAGCAACACACATCGCTATGGTTTGAAAACCGCATCCATTTTCCTGCTATCGCACGGATACCAGAATCTTTTCCTTCGCCAAACGTTTTGTTCGAATCTCTCTTGTCATGTAAACATGTATGCTTAAGTGTGTGTTTGTGTGCATGGCAACTGTACAACATTAATAGCCTGCAAACCATTCTGCTCTTTACAGTGACTAAAAATAGCAGTATAATTGTCTAATCTTTCACAGCAGGTGGTGCAAATAGAAATAAAAGAATGTAAAGCCGCAGCTTTGGCCCGACTGTCCACGGTTACCGCATTGTCTCCATGTAATTTCTGGTTTCAACTGGGTGCATCAGCGATAGATTCCTTTCCCGTTTGAGAGCATCTGTGCCTTTTAATTCCATTGATTGTCCTAAAGATGGAACGGAGGCTGAACTTAAATGTTATTAATGACCTTGCCTTTTACGACCCCACTCTTTTCTCATGTTTCTTGTCCTGGATAATTTCCCAGTGTCTAATCTCCTTCCTTTGACCCAGAAGAAAATGCATGTCTTTTGCTTGGTGTTCTGCTTCTCACAGCTGTTTGACATTGACTGCCAAACAAATCCAAGCTTGATCCTGTGTCAGGAGAACAATATTTGTAGGATGGGAATCCCCCCTCCCCCCCAGATGAGACTGATGCAGATGTGTACTTTGCTCATGAAGTGTTTCAATTAAAAGACAAAAGCCAAACCGCCTTCAGAAAAGATTGCTGTTGGTTTAAACAGAAAAGTAAAGAATGCTTTCATGACTGTATGTGAAACAGATGTGATAAACAACAAAATAGTGCATTGAGAATCCTACAGTTTTAATGTTATAACAGATTCGTGTGAGCACATGATCAACACATGATGATTATAAAATCATTGCTGGCAGGAGCTTGCAGCATCCCTAGAACAAACCGCAGTGGTTTAGTTTTTTGGTTCAAGCTCTCAAAATGCAAACCTGGAACTATGGTTACATTCCAAACCCAGGTTATTTTGCCTGACCAAATGAGGCACAATTTTACTTTATTCACTTTTAATGCCCTTTTACTTGGACTCGTGAATATGTCAAACATTTTCCCTTAAAATCACACTGTATTTCAAGTACAGGTGATTTGTTTTTTTTTCTCTTACAAGGAACGAGTACATAAGGAATTGTATGTATTTTTTTCTTATCTATATTAATCGCAGAAAATAAAAAGTGAGGGCTTTTTTGTTTTATTAATTCTTTCCTACGCCATAAACAGACGCAGCCTCAGTCTGCAAACGGATCTTGTTTCTTTCGCGGAGTTGCATCCGGCAGTGATCCGGCAGGCGCGGAGGGACACAGCATCCCAGAATCAAGTCATCTGTCCGGCTCTACTTCCCACCGGCATCATTTGAGCCTCACGCGGAGACGGTTGCTTAAGTATCACTTGCCGCTGATTATATATTTTTTAATTAAAAAAAAAAACAGAATTCATTTTTGTTCTTCATCTGGCGCAGCTTTGCTGCGGTGTTCCATGAAACGCCACCCCTTCACTAACCTTATGCCCATTATCTTCTGATAATATTTTTGGGGGTTGAGTTAAGCTAGTTATCTGATTTATTTTTTATTATAGCGCTAGCCTTATCAGCCGGCAGGAGATTTTTGTCGTATTTTCCGAGTGAATAAAGTGTTTTCTGCCCCGTCTCACCGCCTTAAAGCAAGCCATTCTGGTCCAAACCACGCCGAATTGCGATTAATCTTCGGAGGAGACCCGACTGACCGCGGCCGCGATGGGGGTAAGCGACATTTCTTCCGACGTGAATACAAGGACAACCGTGAATTAGCATGAACACGTAGCCTGCTGCTACTGCTGCCGTTACTTTTCACTGTGGACGTTTTAGCGTTTCCCTCGTCTGACCGTTAGGAAAACGGCTTAAAGTGCACGGAAGCACAGATAATAACGATGTCAGGATGATGTTGAATGTAGTGATAATGCGTAAATGTAAGGTTGCTGTAGTTTGAGAACGTCATTATGGACCGCACAGCTGGAAAGAGCCATTTTCTATCTTGTCAGTCAGATTCCCTCCCTAATTGTTCCTTGACAGACATCTGGCAGATGTATGTTTCCCATCGGCGTCGGCTGTCACGTCATACGTTTATTATAACACATTAAATGATATTACAGCGGCTGCTAGTTTCCTGGATAATGTGATATTTATTTGATTTCAATTTTCCGCAAACGAATGTGCGCCAGAATAATGAGTCAATCCGCCGCATCCAGCCTCTATCCGGTGTGACAGGGTGGTAACGTTCCGCTGAACTCGGGATACTAACGAGAGCTCTGTCCTTTGCAATCCATTCTTTTACATTTTAGGTAGAAGATTATCTGGAATGTGTTACCTGAATGGAGCGGAAAAGGGGTTTTATTGAGAAATACAGTGGCGTAATTTGACCTGGCGGTTGGGGGTGGCACCACATCTCCACTGTTAATCTTCTCACGCACGACGAGCACTTCTGACAACTACGCCATTTCATGTCATGACTACTCTGAATTTATTTTAAGCTTTTTTTTAATAAAAGCCATCTGCCCACCGTAAAAAGCCGATGATCCCAAAGGATGCGAAAGCGGCGCGTCAGGAGTTATTCCCGGGTTTGCGGTAATCCCGCACTTACTGGGTTGTTAATATGCGGCGGTGGCCGAGACGCGTGTTGCTTTGTCCACCGGCGCCAAAAATGGGGTGGATTACAGAGGCCAACATCCCGCATTATCGAATTCTTTATTCTTGAAATATGCGATCTGTCAGGCTGCACAATGACACGACAGAAGCCTCCCAACTTGCCGCGTCGCTTTTGAGCGACGTGCGCAATTACGCAAAGAAATGTGGTTCCGAAAGGCGCAGACTGGACTGCGGAAGATCGCGTCAGTCTCCAGTTCGACTGCAGTAACTGTTCATCCTCAAACGCACGGCCACAGCCATGTCATACGACAGGTTTTCTTAAAAAAACACAGCGCACGATGATTCTTGAATTTAGTATTTCATATGGGCAACGAGGATGCAGTTGGAACTCCATGTGCACGACGGGCGGGGTGTTCCAATCAAAACCAAGGAGACTATCTTTTTTACCCTCCCTCTTTTTATCGTCCACCGGCCATTTTGTGAACTTTTACCAAAAGGTTGCATAGTTGATGCTGGGTTTAGTGAGAATGTAAATGCAGATCTGCTCCGACTACCGTTCCTTAACATTTTTCACTCTCCCACCTTCTAAAATTATTGACGTTTTAATCCCAGAGGAAAGCGAGCTGTGTGAGTGGACGGAGCACCTTCACAGTGTCCTCCCTGCCCAGCAGTGTCATGCAACCCGACTGATCAGTCAGGTCATGAAGGAAACTCAGCCACCGCTACTAAATTTAGGCTCCGTTATGTCATTCCCACAAAATTCCCTTTTGCATTTGTAAAGATGCCTTCCTGGTCTAAGAAGAAAGCATAGTGTCCATACAGAGTATGTTGCTTTGTGAAATTTGGAAATGCTGAAAGTTATGTAGTCAAACTGCCACTGTAGCTGCATTCTAATGTGCTGTGGCTTATATCTGATAAGGAGTTCTTGTTGGAAGAGGTCCATCCCCTGCTCCACAGCTGGGATGAGAGAGCATTCAGGTCAAGTTGTGAAAAGAATGCAGCTCTGTCACTGTTTGTGATGCTGTGCTGTCCATTAGATTACCGGAGGGGAAATACACATCCACTGTGTCAAGCAGAGGGAGACCTGGAGTGTTCTTGTGGTGTGTGTGTGTGTGTGTGTGTGTGTGTGTGTGTGTGTGTGTGTGTGTGTGTGTGTGTGTGTGTGTGTGTGTGTGTGTGTGTGTGTGTGTGTGTGTGTGTGTGTGTGTGCGCGCGCATATTCGCATGCAAGTGTTGACTTCCATGTTCAGCAAGGGAAACCTTGAATGGGATTCAAATGAGTTGTGGTTTGTGGGGATGGGGAAGACCAGAGGGAGTGTCAGTTGGCAAGGCAACTGGGACCATTTGATCTGGGACAATCAATTGATTGTTGCAAGAGCCGATTTCCGGTTTGGTCTGCTAAAGGACAGAGGGCATAGATGAAATGAAAGAGGGGCACTGCAGCCTCGTCTGGTGAAAAAGTGACGAAGATCTTGTGACTGAATTACAAAATAAATTACTGAGGGAGACTGAGAGGGGGAGGAAAACTGAGATGCTTCTGTGGTAAGTCACCTTGAGAAGGGTGAACTGTGGGAAGGGATGCAGAAGAGCAACACTGGAAAAAAGGGGATGCTTAGAAGCCACTCAAAGGCAATGTTGAGAAAACAAAATGAGCAATGGATTACTTAAAAATTTAAGAATAAAAAACTTAACAGTGAACAATAGAAGGTCAAGTCAAGAAAGAAGCATCAGTTCATCTGCACTTCTCCCATGATTCACTGTGTAAGGAAGCCTCAAAGGAGAGCAGGGTGTCGTGAGTGATGGACTTTGTGTGTATGTGTGTGCGGGGGTGGGTTGGTCTGCGTTTGTTTGAAGCATTTTGAATAACTACAGCCATCCTCTATACTATGATATTTTCCGTAGTTGACGTTTTGTTTGGATTACAGTCCCAGGAATTGCATTAAAAAGATATTAGCTGACTGATAAACTACATTTTGCTGATCGATGAACTGGCATTAGCAACGCGTTGCTTACACTATAACTACTGTCTTTGTATTTTGTGTTTAGCGGTAAGCCATGTTGTCCTATACTTCCGTAGTAATCTTATAGCTATGTGGTGCCCATCAAGTGTTATAGGCATATATAAAAATTCTCCTTCTGGCAACAATAACATGTTACAGTAAGCAGTTAGTAAACACAAGCTGTCTGTACTGATCTCCAGCAAGTATCTTCTGTTGTATATCTTTGGTCGATCTATTTCTATAAGATGATGTGTGAAAACTCCATCACAGCACAAAATTGAAAATATCGCCAGAATATCTCATCATAGTAGCCCTCCATCAAAATTATTAGTGATTCATTAATCATAATTGAGGGATACGTCGAAAATCTTAATGATTTAGTTTAAGGCAACTTTCTCAGCCCTGGTCTTCACCACTCTTGATACTTTGTTATTTCAGACAAGTAATTTCTTGAAAAGCCAATATTTTTACAGTTGTCAATCACAAATCAATGACCATGTGCTGATGATAAAACCATTCAATCACAAACCCATATTGTGTTTGCGCTACATCCGCAGAAGCCCCACATGTTTCCCCATGTCCTCCCTCTATTAAAAAAGAATGAAGTCTCACACAGAGGGGTTTAGTCCCTGTTCAGTTTTCGGAAATATATAAGTACCATGTCATTTTTGTGAATTAACCGCCAACTTCGGTTGAAAAACACTTTTAATGGCCAAGTACTGCAGTGCCTTCCTGAAGACTAAACTTCCACAAACTGATCAGTAAATGATGGGATCATCAAAAGGGGACTGATGAGGCTTCTTTTAGGCGATCAGATGTTTAAATGCCCCAACATGAATGTGTTCCGCTGTCTTATGTCCCACCTGTTCAGTGAGAAGGACAGCGCCAAAGAAAATGTCAATAGTTCAGTCTCTCATAAGATAAATCAACCTTTATAATGGACTTGCTATTACATTTTCATTCTAGTTAATTACTATGCATAGCACCAAATGTGGGTAACACTGTTGCTTTGGCTCATCTTTATAATATCCTTGGCAATAATTTGGGGTGAAGTGGGTCTTTTTTTACATTTGCTGAATGCATCAGTGGTCAGCTGAGAGACATTTGGAAGTTTAGAGTCATTCTAGAAGTTGCTGTGATAGCCCAGATACTAAGCAAGACATACAGCAAATCTCCATTTAGATTGCCTATATTTCCACAAGCATCAAAAATCAGAAGCAGGAAAGGCAGTGTTATCAAGCCTAAGAAAAGGCAATTTTAGTAGCTATAAATAATAGCTGATAAAATAGATCATTGTATTACTCTCACATATTGCCCCAAGTTACAATTTCTGTTTTACTGACTTGCTTTTATTTTGTCATCTAATAATTACATTTCCTGTGCTGAAGAAAATACAGTATGATAGAAAAATTGACCCCTTTCAACAGTTTTGATCCAACATGATATTAGTGTTACTTTTTATTTATGTCCCATAAAAAAACTTGAAATATTCATTCCAATGAAAATGGAGGAGCCATTGTTAAATATGATTAGCTGCCTCTATCTATGCCTCTCATCCACTGAGAAAATTTGGTGCACCTTCAGAAATACATAAAAGATATTTTTGTTATTTGATTTACTACGCCATCCTACAGAGAACAACATAGAGTTTGACTTTTTATTAGGATTCTATGTCGAAACCTAAAACTACATCTTTATCATCTGAAAAGATAGGTGGTCCCCATGTTGCATATCAGGAGCCAGTGGTTGTTGTAAAATTTAGTTTAGTTATCAGTAAAACTCGATGCTGATGGCGTCTTGCTGCTGATAGCGCAGTGACATTGACTGTTTGAATTAGACTGAGGTAGACTGGGAGACGAACACATTGTGCATGTGATTTAGAGATTCATTAAATTACATACATTGAATTAAATATGATTCTTATGGTGATAGTTGCCCAACATCATATGGATGCAGAATTCTGTCACATGCTGTTTTGCTGTTATTTGTTGTGGTGTGCACACAATGTGTGTAATCACTGCCACACATTTATTGGATGGAATCAGTCCAACTCCTGGATGTTTGGTAGAATGAAGATGCTGGTTAAAGGTGGCTGTCAAAGAGCTGTAAAGGTTTACTTTTGAAGTAAAATAGGGTGAAAAGACATTTTCAAGAAAAGATAATGGATGGAATTTTACTTTGTGGTTAATCAAGTATTTCCAAATGAATCAACCCTTGTGTAAAACCATTGCCATTGAGGAGTGAAAAAGAGGTGTTTAAAGAATCATTCATATTATATTATTGTGTTAGTGATTAATGATTTTTATTTTTAATTCAGCTGCTACAGTAATCAAACACCTCTGTGCATGTTCAGATATTAAATACATTTCTTGGCCTGCGATTTTTGTTTGAGCGATGCACTAAGCCTCATAGAAAGTAGAGATTGGAACAGTGGCAGCTTTTTGACGCAAAAAGATTGAACATATGCTCTTCACATCAAGATGGGTTGGCACAGTTTGTGAAATTTATCCCAGTGGCATTAAGTGGAAGTTTTCGACGTTAACCTCATAATCTAATTAGGTTGATTCAAAATTAGAAGGAAAATTACTTACTTACTAGTGTCACTACTTGGATATTATCTCCAGCAGAAAGCTTTTGTTTTCAATAATATACCTGTCATGTCCAAAATATTGACAGTCTTTGAGAATTATAAGGTAGCTTTTAAACAAAAAAATTGCATTAAAATCAGCATATAATGATGTGTACATTATATCCATGCATGTATCATGTCCAATTGAGGATTATAGAAGAACAGTAGGCCCCCTTATTTTGTTATTCATTCAGCACAATCTTGTTATGCATTCAAACCATCATGGATGAACTATGAGCAGTTCTGTGCAGCAGAGCAAAACTATGGGCAGCCACTCCTCAACAACACTTGAAGAGCTAGATAATCAAACCAGGAAATGTTTGTGACTGAATTTATGGGGTCACTGCTCAGCCTTGGAAACAGAAAAATAGAACATTACTATTATTGCTTTCTTTGTTCCAATAATGACTTCATCAGTATCTGAATCAGACCCAATCAGCTTTAATGGCCTAGTATCTTCACATGTATAAGGAATTTTTACATCTTGTCCAACATATAAGGACGACAACCAAACTGAACAATAGAGCCACAATACACAAATCCAGTAATATAGCGTACAAAACTAAAAATACGGTTAAATTTGCCATAGTGCAGTGAAATAAATTGTAGATCCTGAATAAACATCTCAAACTATCTACAGTGAGCAGTGCATAGCGACACTGCATGGTGACTTGGAATTATGTAATGGTTAAAAAGTCTGCACTTTAATTGTGATATAGTTTTCATGTGTCCTTACACTTTATTACATTTTAGATAGGCCTGCAATGCCCCTGTGGTTTTTGTATTTCAAATGTACGATTAATTTAGTAAAATGTATGTTGCATAATTGCTGTGATCAGTCAATAATTCATCAGCACAGCCTCTCTCTCTTCTCTAGTTTCCATCTGTGTTTGAAATAACATAGATCCATACAACTGAAAATAACTGAGGGCATTCCAGTTCTGCTGCATCTGGTATGCAAATCATTGCAACACGCATTTCCTGGAATGCAGTGTTCAGTCACTTTAGTGTTGCTTCCTGTTCGCTGGGCATGAATGGGACGATATGGATGTCAAGGGTAACTGGTAGGTTTCTCTATATTCTGCAACATTAATTACGAGTGTGACACACGGAGGTTGTGCAGAGTACCCGGGCTACATAAAAGACATCATTAAAAGATGCCCCCTTCTATAATGCTCACAGTACTGACTTCAATTATTTAAATAGAACCACTGGATTTATGGTGTTCGGAAATTTCATATCCCACATCCATCAAGCCACTGGAGGACAATAGTTTCAGTCTAACAAAGGCTAGAAAATACACGTAATCGTATCTTTTTCTCAAGTCTAACCACATGACTAACTGAGGTTAATATGAAATAAAATAAAAGATAAAACATCTCATCTTTGAAGTTATGTCTTCTGGTGGAGTAGATTATATTCTAATTTTCATCCAATTATGATAGTATACTTTTAACATCACATCATGTAGTAAGGATTAACTACTTAGTCATCCTGCTGTTACACTCAGCCAATTGTGCAAAAGATAGCCCAATAAGTCTCACCTTAGTAGACGTGGTGCCACGGTGATTCATGCAGAACAGCACTGACAATACAAATAAATAAACTTGATTCTAAACACACATATAAGCTAGCGTTACTGTTAAAAGTTTTCGCAATAACAAAAGGAAGAAATGTTAAAAGTGAGTTTACAGAACAAGTTATTCCATAACATTAGACTCTTGAACATGCTGCTGAGTTTTGTGAAAGGGCATGCTGGACAACTACAGGTCTGCTGGTCAGAAAACCACATTTCAACCATTGGAATTCATTTCTAGTCGAATATTTGTAAAGTGCTATCTTTTATAATGAACTTAATCTTAAATGTGAGTAAGTACAATAATAAATGCAATGTTTGGCACCTTTATCCTTTTGAGATAGTCCCGTATCTGTGATGTTTTGAGATCTATTTTAGTTAGAGTAACATCAGCCTTTTAATATTGTAGAGAGATCCTGAACAAAATTCCCCGTTTTGCTGTTGCTATGATTTCATCTCTTCTAAAAAATCTGTTCAGATTGGATTATTGCAATACATTTATTTAATGCTCCTCAGGAAAATACGTAAATATGTAGGATATTCAAATGTGTTTGTGTCATGACATTTTTCTTTTCAATTTAATGTTTCTCTGGAAAAAAAAACATCCCAATAGCTTTCACTAAAAGCATCCCCCGTCCTGTATTTTTTGTAATACTGTACCAGCAGACTGTCTGAGCCTTGGTGCAAATCAATACATCAAAAAAGAGAGTGGAGAAACAGATGGGCAGCCTGAAGGGCAGAGAATGTAAATACACTGAAGGGGGTGCGTGGAGAGAGAGAGATTATGAAGGACCTCTTACTGTGTGTGTATTTTCTAGGTCGGCCAACCCAGTGATCTGTGTGATAATCTATTCTTTGTGTGTGTGGCGATACAGTGGTCAACTATGGCACCACATGAGCTACTAAAGCAAAAGAGATACTACTGAGACCCTGTGTATCCCCTGCCTTTGCCTGTGCCTGATACATAAAACAGTCAACCCACACTCAAGGAAACAAAAAATACAAATCACTTTCCGTAAACAGCTTCAGTTTATTTTTTAAAACCGTATCCAAAGTCTAATAGACCTAATCTCATCATGGAAATCATAATTGATCATTTTTCCAAACCTGTTTAGTGACACTAACACTTATGTAGTTTTAAATTATGAAAAAATAGATGCTTAATATATATTGAATGTTAATGCAAAATATGTGTTGGGTTTGCAGGTTTTGAACAACAATATCGAAATATGTAAATACTTACAAAATAGAAAACGTACAATATTGCTGAGTGTGAGTATTTGTAACTGGTGTTTTTAAAGTGTCATTTTGGTCACGTAAAATATTATCAATGTTATACTGCAGGGATTCTTAATACCTATAATTGCATTTTCTAGTGATCAGTACTTCCTGAAAATCTTCTAAATAAAAAGGTGGATAATTGATATTTCATATTCACCCAAATTATTTCCACTTTGTTATATGTATGTTATGGTCTGATGGTCTTTTGTGTCATCCTTTTATTCACAGTTAAGCTAGTTTTTCCTGGGCTATATATTTACTGTGGCCAACATCTGGTGTTGGGCAGTGAAGAGACAGGTGCAGTGTTTACATTAAATTAGTGGAAGATGACGGGTTACCTGGCTACATGAGTAATTAAAGCTTCCCAACAAGTGCTAATTATTCAAAAAATAACAAATGGACAGTTGTTGATGTTCCCTCAAAGTCAGTTCACAGAACTGCAATTTTACCTAACCAGAAGCTATGCAACAAAATTTAGGCGTTAGTTTGGTTTCATTGAAAGAAAAAAGCTAAATAACACTCATGGTACTTAGATGTTATTAAAAGCCTGGAATATTTACCGGGCTACTTTTGTGATTCCAACCTTGGTGGTTTCAAAAGGCTGTGTGTATCACTATGTGTGGCTCTGTGACCGGAGTGCACCTTGCCTCTCCCCCAGTGAAAGCTCATTCAGGCTCCAGCTCCAACACAGCTCAGACTGCAGGATAAGGGTTGTGGGGGACTGGAGCCTATCCCAGCCGTCACTGGATGAGAAGCATGGTTGACCCTGGACCGGCCACATATGGAGAGAAACAACCGGACGCTTGCCTGCGCAATATATGGTCTCGAGTTAAGCCACTTCATGTGTTTAGACTGTGGGAGAAAACTAGGAAACCCAGGTAGACACTAGAAACCCCAACCAGAAAGGCCGCCTGTTAGGATAGAACCAGGAACCTCCTTTACTATGAGGTGGAAGTGCTGACCAGAGTGTTGCTGTGCCGCCCATGCAGAAGAAATCCGTCTTTATTTATCTGTATCCAGATGTCTGCGCTTCAGTTGTTGTAAGTGACTGTTACCAATTGTAGAACTACGCTTATTATCCAGTCCCCATCAGACCATGGTTTGGCTGCACTGTAACAGCAGTTGCAAATTTCCTGTAGCTCTGTGTGAACCATCTGGACTTCCTCAGGTGTTGCAGCCTGCATCTAAGTGGTTTGCCTGCAGTAGGTACTTTATTAACAGAAAGGATGAGCAAGGGGAGCAAAATCTGTAGATTGATCTAATTTAGTCATCAAACACTTTGAAAGGAGTATATGGACAAAGATGAAAAGAAAATACCAAATAAATTAGTTTAGAGAGACAAGTCACTGAAAAATGAAACAAATCTGCAAATATTGTTAATCATTTGACATAGCTTCAACTACTCCCACATCCAAATGCAAGTAAGGACACTTTGGTTGGAGACATGTCTGCCACAGCATGGTCTTTCAAGTCACTCACTGAAGGTCTGTCAACTTGCATGAACGTAAATGATGACTCCCAAAGAGCTTTCCCACACACACACTCATTTTCTTTAATTGAAAAAGGCTCCTGTCTGTGTGTTTTTAAAGCTTTTAAAGCAAACACTACATCCAGTTGAATTCAAAGTAAAAAAATTGCAGATCCGTTTAACATATTTCATTCTTTGAGGATGTGGTAAAATAGTACCAGTATTATTTTTTGCAATGCATCTTAGAGCTATTCTATGTCTGCTGAGTTTGAATGTCAGATATTTATGTGAATTTCACATGCGACTCCTATGGACCTGAAAGTAACCCTTGTTTAATGCTGTACCACTGAAGGGTCATTTTCTGAAGCGGATGAACTTTTCACTTCATCTTCAGTAGGTGTGCAAATAGAATTGTAAATCCCATAAAAAATCAAACTTAAGTATAAATTTCCAGGCTTCCAGAGGCTTCTTGTGATTTCTATGGACCAAATAATGTAATAAAAGCAAATCATCGCCATGATCAGTTGTTTGACGTAGAAAGGGTTTGTTTTGTGTTTTTGGATGTTTTTGCTTTGTCAGTATTTGCCTGTTATTTGAGAAAATTATGCACATTCAGGAATCTACATCTAAAACTTTTAAGATACATTTTGGTGCACAATGTGCAAAAATGAATGAGAAGGACGAAATGAATGAAAGACTCGGGGCAAAAATATGTGAGAAAGAGATTTTGCGGGATTATTTTTGTTCACTGGGTTAATCTGCCAATGTAGTAAACAGCGGTAATCTGGTGGCCGACTGGACACGACAGCCACAAGAGCACTACACCTCATGACAGATGGCATCACCCACAAATGGCTGTCATACAGGGAAATACACACGGACAAAAACAGAAAGATAAAAAAAAAAATCCCACCTTTGCATTTAAGCAGGGTATGGCTTGTTTTGCTAGCTGTGAGCAGGTCATCACCCTGCCTGATTTTGGTTAAGTGAGAGTGGAAAAATGGTTAACAGTTGAAAACAGCCATCAAATCAATGAGAATCCTCTCTCGCAGGACTAAACCAAACAAGAGCTTTCTCAAAATAAGTCTGCTCTCTCCTTCCATCTTGCACAGTTAGACTAAATCAGGATCTTAAGGAAAGTTATTGTCCTTCATAAGTGGTGATCGTGTCATATTATGTCAAGCCTTGCTTTTTGTTGGTTGGTAGATAAGCATCAGTCTTTATTAGCCATTGCGTTACACCATCATAAAATACTTGATAGATTAGAAAACATTTGAAAGGCATGTCAAGTTAGGCTGGAAAATTCTGTGTTTAGAAACTACGTCAGTGTCTCTGTGCAGCATCTGTGATGCTTTTGTGTGCATTGTAACCCCTAATATTGAGATTAGAGGCTCTGTTTAGAATCCATTTTATCTGTGATTTAACACCCGTCCAGAATGGATAGACATCCTCAGTTTGTTGTGGTCCTTGGACAGCAGCTAACTTAGCTTACCTGTTTCCTGTTCCTGTTGAGTTGAGTTTGAGTTTATTTGAAAAGAGTTACAAAACATATTAATGAACATGTACATGTAAATATGCAAGATTATAGCCAAAGGCTAATTTCCGTCTTTAGTCCCTTCATCTGTTATCAACAGATGATACAGCTGCCTTGCTGCTTTCATTTGTACATCATCAGTTTCTGCCTGTTCAGTTGTCGTGTAGAGCAGTAACATTAGACAGAAAAATGAATGTCATTTTGTTTAGGCGATAATGGATTCAGAAATTACCAGCATTATCACCAACTTCTGTCAGGAGAAACAAGTCTCAGGTAAATTCAAGATTAGATAAAATTCATAATGAGTGGCCCTATTCTGATGTTACTTGCCATCTCTTTACCCTTGTATCATGTTGTGTTTCATTATTTCAAGCTTGATTTGTGAAACAATATTGGGAATTGTCTTTTGCACTGTGTATACAAAATATGCCTGTGTTTTTCCCTACATGAATACACTATTGAATCTAACTTTTGTAATTAAGTAGTAAGCATCAGCCTTTCTAGAATTTGTTCATTGTTCAGTTTTTGTGACAGACTTTGCAATGTACAGGCTTGCCGCAGTATCCCATAACATCAGTAGAATATCCAAAATCACACTGGAGTGCAAAATAAATAAAAGGAAAATGGAGAGGTTCACACTTTGCATTTTATTTAGCGTCTTACCTGTATCCTGTATTACCTGCAAACCTATTAGACCTGTAGCATAGTTGCTCAGACTGTATTCTTGGGTATTTCTTGCAAGCAAAACAGTTTTGATAAAAATAGACGGGGCAAAATAATCCCACCACACTAAAAGGTTACAAAAGAAACATGTTCTACGGATTATTTTCACTGATATATCAGTGGTTTGAGAGAAGAGGATGCAGAGGAGTGGGTTGGAGGCAGGTGATTGACTGTGGATTGTGATTGCTTGAAGGGAACCAGATCTATCATGTTTGAATTTAGAGACATTATCGTAATTAACTTTTAAGCCAATATTTGTCAGTGGCAAGTGCCATACCCAATTCAACAACTATGTAAAATTCTATGTAAGCCGTCTTTAAGCCATGGTAAATCACACACCATATCTTGGAATGAGAGCAAAGCTTGCACAGACTTGAGAATTCTCTGGTTGAAACCCCTATAGCAAGTCGGTAATGTGTTGCAGTGGATAGCCTGCAATTTATTGTTTTTTCTTCTAAGTGTGCCACTTAGACTGCAACGGTCACAGTGTCAGTTTTTTCAGGTGTCAGATAGGTTGGTTGGCATTATATATTTACAAATTTATGTTGTAAATGCAGATGAGACATGATGTCTCCTTCAAAGCCACTATGGTTGCCATTAGCAAAGCGGCACTCAGTTGTTGGATGACAATGTCTGATCTTTCAGTTCATCCATGTCAGTGAAAGCTCCACTAATGCAGTTGCATTGATGTTGTTTAATTTGCTTACCAGTAAGCAGGCACTCGCCAGCCTGCATAATAAATGGACCTAATGATTCACTACGATTACACTTTAGCAGTTAGCTCCACATTTTCATCCTTATTCTAGTAACATTGCAAATGGTCTATTGACATTCAATGTCAAGTCAATCCAGCTACTTTGGTCAGTAGAAGACCAGTATCACCTGGATCAGTGAATCTACTTTGATTCGACAATGGATGTACTCCACCTGACACATGGCACATCTGACATATAAACATGTTCCCTCCTAGACAGAAAGCCAATATACTCACATTCAAGTGCTAACGTAGAGCAGCAGCAATTTATCATGATGAATCTCTCAGGATGCATGTTTCCTGTTGTGTCTTTTCTCACAGTCAATCAATCTTTATATTCTCTTCCCCTCCCACTAGGCCTTCATTTCCCCCACAATTTGACACTGTCCTGGCAGCTGTAGTCCTTTGAAACAAATTTCACTCATCTGTATGTCTGACGAAAAAAAAGTGCAGCGTCCTAGACATTACACAATTCCCCTATTTATATCAGAAAAATCCTTCTATTCTTATTCCTTAAGAGGAGCTATTAGTTGACTTCGATTAGGGTTATTCTAAGGTAATATTTTAATTGCGTGGAGAGGAGTGTCTTGTTTGGAATTGTCTTGATAGTAGGTAACTTGGAAAGGAAGTAATGCAACATTCTGACCGGGACCTTTTCTTATCGATTTGGTCGTTTCCTTTGTTTTCATGAAAAAAACTATAGCTGTCACTGAGCCTGTCCTGTTGTACAAACAAACCTTTGGCTCTGAACGGCTACACAAAATGGGCAATAGACTAAGAATGGAAGGTAGAAATGGGTATTACAAAATGCAAGTAAGAGTCACCTCCAATAAAACCCTGTATGTATATATATATATATATATATAGAGAGAGAGAGAGAGAGCGAGCGAGCGAGCGAGAGAGAGAGAGAGAGAGAGAGAGAGAGAGAGAGAGAGCAAATGTGCAAGTATTCACATTAATGTGCAGCCCATCATTTAATAATAGTGCTGCAAGCCATTTTCTATCAAACTTTACCACAGCTAAAAATTTGATGAACAAGGAGTCATGTAATTTTGTTGTAATTCTTTTTAGATGGCATTTTCCAGAAGCCATTCCCTAAATTAATTACTCACATAAATATATATTCGATCAGAAATTATAAGTATTTTGGTTGGAAGAAAATATAAGTCAAAGACTTGAGATATAGTTTTGTTTCCCAGTTATTTAAGTGACAGAACTAAACTCTGTGATCTTGTTTTCATTCTAGTATGGACGGTCGGATAGCTACCGCGTGGCCACCACGCAGGACAAGGATGAGAAGGAGTCACCCAAGAAGAAGGGGGGCAAGGACTTGGATGACCTCAAGAAGGAAGTTCCAATCGTATGTACACTGTCTTCAAATTTCTCTAACTTTGGTTGGTTTTATATATTTTGTTTTTTTCACCTCTTGGGATTGCATAGTTTTCATGACACAAAATTGAAACAGTAAAGTTATTACTGTTGACACACCAAACTCTTGAAGTCGCCTGTGAGACTGAGGACTACAGAGAAAGTCCATCCCGTCACCCCTCCAGCATTCTTAGGCTGGAGGGGATGTAGCTGTAATTTAATCTCTATGTCTGCAAAGGAGATAAGAGGGACAATTATCTTTTTAGCTGACTGTGAGCAGCGCTGATGTGGTTTGAGGTCAAGTGTGAGAACAAATGAAGGGTGTTGCAGTGGGATCTCCTCTCCTGTAGGTACCTACACTGAAATCTATGCTATCAGTTGTCACATAGATTTTCTA
Organism: Fistularia commersonii; assembly: GCF_037954325.1. Lineage (NCBI taxonomy): Eukaryota > Metazoa > Chordata > Actinopteri > Syngnathiformes > Fistulariidae > Fistularia > Fistularia commersonii. The sequence continues at coordinate 9,691,466 of NC_141313.1, read as the reverse complement.
CCTCTTTGTTCCAGAATTAAAGAAGTGTAACATCAGCAAAGGGTGGCTTCCAGCCAGATACCCTGCAGCTGGCTCCACCAGGGGTGCTCCAAGCAGAAATGCCCAGCAAGTTGATCCACCTGTGCCTGAACCTAGTTAATCTGGCTTGTTAATGACAACTGAGGACAAGTAGTTACTTCCAGGATAAACTGGAAGGCTGCTAGGGCAGACTCGCTGGCAGCTGCAAAGTCTGCACCTGGAGGGAGGGGCGACATACCCTGTTGACATTTATACGTAGTTTAAAATACAGCCACTCACCTATACAAATCGAAGAAGTACAGGGAAGACACAGCCTATCAGTCCACCCACGTCAACCTCACATTTGTGTCAGTTGAATATTGGACCACTATTGACTTTGAAAAATTAATGATGTTATTCATCCTTTTTTATCACTGAGTAAAAAAAGTCTGACAAATCAGATTTCCTGTGTCAAAACTCCTAGATATTGTTACTGGACTAATTTTAACCGTGTCCTCCATCTTTTTTCCCGGTAGACGGAACACAAAATGTCTGTTGAGGAGGTTTGCCGGAAATACAACACCGATATTGTCCAGGTAAGTTGGATCCAACGAAAAATAGTTCATTGTAATAAGGATGTTTCTGTTCAATTTCATTGTAAATACCATTTTAATGATGTTCAATTTACACAGATATATCTGGTGATACACCTGTCTTTGTATTTAAGGTTCTTTTTAGTATAAATTTGGTTCATAGTCACAAACAATGCATTTAATTTTTTCCCCCTTTTCTACCTCTATTATTCCCTGAACTCATCTACGACTTGTTAGTCTTATATTTGTTTTTCTTCTCGCACCTCCAGGGTTTGACCAATGCCAAGGCAGCGGAGTACCTGGCCCGTGATGGTCCAAATGCCCTTACTCCACCACCAACCACCCCAGAGTGGGTGAAGTTTTGTCGCCAGCTCTTTGGTGGGTTCTCCATTCTCCTTTGGATCGGCGCCATTCTCTGCTTCCTGGCCTATGCCATTCAAGCTGCCACTGAGGATGAGCCGGCTGGGGATAACGTAAGTGGAGCATCGAGGGAAAGAGGAATGATTGGTTCACTTGTTTCCCAGCACACCTCCATAACTACTTGTTGTTGTCCATCAAAAACCACACACTGAACATCCTGTATTAGAAAAGCAATAGCTGCTCTTTCAGCACACCACTTTATAGAGTGACTTGCTGAGTCAGGAGGGAACTCCTCCTTGGGGGTGATGGCTGTGTCAGTGACAAATGTGTCAACCATTTGTTGGAATCATAACTGGCCCACCCATCTCTCCAGTGACAGATTCAATATTGCCATTATCCATTTGGACCAGCCACAGGGGTTGTGTGACTCCTGACATTTGTAACGGCTGGCAAAGGGAAGGGCATTCACGGGTCAGCAATGTTTCACGTCAAAGCTTAGAATACTGCTTGGCGCTGCAGCTGAACAGCAATGAAAAGCTCAGCTTTGCTCAAAAAGAGCCAAAGTACTTTATTCATAACACAGTGGCTGAAGGAACATGGGTAAAAACAACAGGGACCTAAACAGACCCAATGTAATACCAAGAGCCAGAACCCAAAGTGGTGCCAGAATAAACTGGATTAGACCTTCAAACATCAGTCTTTGGAGTCTGTGTATTACCTCCTGGCGCGATCAAGTCAGTCTGTTAAAATGAGTCTTACTATAACACTAATATTGATCCTCACAGCACAAATCGAAAGTGTCCAGGTGACTGAGTCCAATCTGAATTACATGCTGCTGCTTGCCAACATCACAGCTGAAATAAAAGGATTGGAATATTGATTCTAGGATTTCAACCTGAGACATCAGCTTCCTATATAATTGCTTTACCTCTCTCCTTACCACTCCTCTAACTACTGTCTTGGATTTTTTTTTTGTTCTATCATTTCATGCTATATTCATTCTAGGGAAAGAGGCAAGAACTTTTTAAACTTGACATTACATGAGGAGGTCTGATTTTTCTTTTTTCTCTTCATGTGTTGCCTCTGCAGCTCTACCTGGGTATTGTGCTGTCAGCTGTTGTCATTATTACTGGCTGTTTCTCCTACTTCCAAGAAGCCAAGAGCTCCAAGATTATGGAGTCATTTAAGAACATGGTTCCTCAGGTACTGGATTACTCAACACTCCATACTCAATATAGGATAATATCTTATCATGTTATGTTTCTTGGTGATGGCTGCCCCTAAAAGAGCAAACTATACTAGATTGCACTAGATTGGCTTTAAGAGATTGTTTAAGAGACTCATAACATTTTACCGATGGGAAGAAGAAGATATTTTTGGTCAAAATGTGACAGGAAGTATAAGTTTTATCAACACATCAGCTCAGTGAATTGGAGGGGGAGGATTTTGTTACACCACCTTTTGAATTTAGATTGTAGATTGTTACCTGTCTGCTTTTGTACATGGTCTGGTTTCTAGTTCTACTTTTTTGTTTCTCCATTTATAAATGTGCCCCTCTTTTTACTGATAGGGTTACCCATTTTAGCTGCTGCTATGATCTGTGTTTCAACATGACTGGGTTTCACTCTTTGTTGTGTGACTTTGCTTAACAGGCATTTCTTGCTCTATTGGGATCATATGGAATCATATTGAATAAAAAAAAGTCGAACTCCATTTTTCACCAGTCAGAGTCTCTTTAAGTCTCTTTGCCTATATTTTCAGCAAGCCCTTGTGATCCGCGAAGGGGAGAAGATGCAGATCAATGCTGAGCAAGTTGTGGCAGGAGACTTGGTGGAGGTGAAGGGGGGTGACAGGATCCCCGCTGACCTTCGCATCATCTCCTCCCATGGATGCAAGGTGGGTCTCCTGACATCTAGACATCTGGGGCACTTCTGTTTTAATGTCATAGAAGTTGATTCAGTTCAACTCTCAGTTTAACAAAATTCTAGGCTCAAAACAGTCAGTAAAGGTGGACAAACTCAGTGTTCACATCAGACATCATTACAAATTAAAGATATATGTAATCTATTATGAACTCAAAGTAAAACATACAATCTAAGACTCACACATGAGAAAATTCACATATAGACAAGTAGAAGTTGCTTTTCTGTCTAGCTTTATGAGTAGTTTTAAACTAATCAGTTGCTCATGTACTCTTGAGTATGTTGCTCTTTGTTGCTCCTGCCCTTCAAGACAAACAAAGTGTTTTACTTCTCATTTGCCCAGGTGGACAATTCATCCCTGACTGGTGAATCGGAGCCCCAGACAAGGTCACCTGACTGTACCCACGACAACCCCCTGGAAACACGCAACATTACCTTTTTTTCCACCAACTGTGTTGAGGGTAGGTTCCTCATGTCCTCTAGCCACACCAATTATACTATTCACTTGATCCAATTTACTGGGAAAGATTAGAAAGCTTTTCACCTTTCTATGTCCACTTCTATCTATAAAAGTCTATATCAAAATGATTAAAATACTTCCGATATCTGTCAGATATCAGAAAAACTTTATTTGTCCTCGAGGGGCAATTGGGGGAATTGTGCATACACATTGGGATCAGCAGTGACATTTATATGACTAGTTTTTCTGGGAAGCCCAGTGGGGGATATGGGACGCCATATCCCCTTGTACCTGTCCATCCCAGTTAGCTCAGATTAGTTAATGGGGCTCAACCAACACAGACGCAGACGCTCAAAGGTGACACGGTAACAGAAAAATGTCTGCTGCCCTCTAGTGGAAATATGTTTTTATTACCTTTTCCTCAGGACCTGTTTGTTGTTATCCAGTCATTTTTCTCTACATACATGTTTTCTGGAACAAAAAGGTGTAGAAAATTAAAACATCAATTCTTAATACCTGTTTAGCTCATGTCTCAAGAAGATTATTTAAGAAGGACTCCATATCTCACTCTTTTGTCCCCAGTGGCCCCACAGCTCGAGACTTTGTCCCAGACTGATTATGATCCACTTTTGAAGAGTCACCTAACACACTGTGATTGCAATTCCCTTTCATGTTTGTTTCTTCATAATTGTAATTTATCTCTTACATCAAGTATAAACACATTTTGGAATACGTGTGTATTAAGGAGAAGCTATGTGTTCAAGCCTATAGAGCAGGTTAGGATCATTTTTGAAATGTGAACCCTTGTGTACATTTTTAAGAATAATAATAAGATGGCACCATGTTTTATCCTTCTTCAGGAACAGCACGTGGTATCGTTGTGTGCACCGGTGATCGTACAGTAATGGGCCGCATTGCCACCCTCACCTCAGGCCTGGAGACTGGCAAGGTGACTATTTTTCTCCATTTCTTTGGTTATTGTCATATATATGTACTATTATGTTCTCACTATTGCCTTCTATGTAGTGCTATAACCACATCCCATTCAGTTTCCTGCTAAAATCAAGACATTGAACTTTTTCTGTGATTATTCTGATTTTGTGTGTAATGTCAAAAATTACAGACACCCATTGCCAAGGAGATTGAGCACTTCATCCACATCATCACAGGCGTGGCTGTGTTCCTCGGTGTGACCTTCTTCGTCCTGTCACTCATCTTGGGCTACTCCTGGCTGGAAGCTGTTATTTTCCTCATCGGCATCATTGTTGCAAATGTGCCAGAGGGACTGCTGGCCACAGTCACAGTGAGTAGCATGAAAAAGAGTTGGTGGGATTCTCTATTAACAGGGGAGCTAACCCAGATCTAGATATAAGCTGCTGAACCAAATTTCAGTATTAAATAAGTCAAACGTGCAGTATACAGAATGGGCTGGCAGCAACAACTGAGAAATCTGTAGATTCCTGACATTCCATCAACTGATATATACTGATAATCAAGTATCCAGCGGTCAGCTGTATTTCTGTAAGCTAAACTCAATAAAAAGAATAAAAACAATAGGTTTCCAATGCATATCCAAGCACATGGTAACTGAAGACTGAGTATATGGCAATGAGCAGGTTGGCACCTTATGGCAGCCATGGGGATAGTTTGAATAGTAATAAACTTTCATTAGCCTCCAATGATAAGAGAAATCGGAAGATCTTCTTTTCAAGAAATGGGTATGTTGTTAATATTTCACCCTCTTGTTCATATTGTGTGTTCAAACTTTCTTTGGTTATGGAGGGGGATATGTTTCCATTGGTCTCTACTAATGTTTTCATCATCATCATTATTATTATTCTTTCCCGTTATTAGGGATGTTTCAGAAAGAAGTTAAAATCACTCTGATTCCAAATTGTAGCCCTTACATTTTGCCTTATTTAAGCATAAGTTTAAATGATCAAATATATATGAAGAATGTCTTATACACCCAGTATATTTTCCGAGCCAAACATCATGTGAACGAAAGTTGGTCTCGTTTTCTTCCTTTGTTTTGAGTGGCGGTTTTTGTATGGTATAAAATGTCTTCTATCTTAAAATAATGGAAAATTTATCAGAGATTGTGACGCTGTTAATCTTCTTAAACCAAGATTCACTATAGTATCTTATCCAAACTATCCACTTGAGGACTTTTCCTCTAGCCAAACTAATACAACCACAAACAAAACACTACACCATGTTGAGATTGCTTTTGGCCTTTACAATCACATAGATTGAAAAAAAAAAAATACTCTGCATGAATGAATACATCTGATGTGTGTCTGTTCATATGACCGTGTAGACATAAGTGTGTTGTGCTACACTGTGTTTCTGCTGTAGTTGCCGTAGTGTGTCTGCTATTTTGTTTGTTCTCTCAGCTTCTCTTATCTCTGTGCCCATGTGGTCTCGGCTCTGTGATGGTGGTGTGTGCTTTGTGTATGTTTGTATATCTGTGTTCTGTGTGTCAGTGTGTCGTGGAGGTGGTGTATATAGTGTTTGTTGATCTCTCTTTCCATGTCTCTCTTTTCCAAGGCAGCCCCATGTGTGTTTGTGTGTCTCCTTTCTTTCTACCTTCCTCTTTGTATGTCTCTCTCTCTTTTCCAGGCCAGGTGCGGTGCTGTCTGCAAAGACAACAACTAGCTAATGTAATGCCATTTGGCTAAAGAGTAGTCGGCTCCATTAACTAATACGGCCTCCTCTGCTTGGCCTTGGCTAGTTTTTGCCGCATGATGGCATAATGCACCGCTGCTCTGCTTCCCTGCCTCACTCATTTTTGCTTCACTCTTTTCACTGCACCTTGGGCTGTGATTTTTACTATATTGTTAGAGAGGGGTTTTTCATTTGAGTGCATTTTGCTATATAGATATTTCTTGATGAGGAAGATGGGTGTCTCCGGGTTTACGGGCGGTTTGCTTGGGGTGGGTTTATTCAGGTGCATTGTAGCACAGCAGTGTTTCTGCTCATTGATCCGGAGACTTTCATCTCCATTTGCCTTTTATACTTACTAATATTTTTCTCTATCCCATTTCACCCGTCCTCTCTCGTTTTGCCCTTTTCAACACCAATCGTCCTCTTTTCCCCCCTCCTCTCCTTGCTGTTTTATCCCCCTTCTGCCGTTTCTTTTTTGATTTCTTTCATGACGTAACTTAGGTGTGTCTGACCCTGACTGCCAAGCGAATGGCTCGTAAGAACTGCCTGGTAAAGAACTTGGAGGCCGTGGAGACTCTAGGCTCCACCTCCACCATCTGCTCTGACAAGACAGGCACGCTGACCCAGAACAGGATGACCGTAGCCCACATGTGGTTCGACAACCAGATCCATGAGGCCGACACCACAGAGGACCAGTCTGGTAATTCTACCACTGATGAGACACTTTCCAGATCATCTATAGTCTATAGTCCAACAGAGCTTCTTTTCATTTTCAAAGACATAGACCTGCAATCTTGAGAACAAATTGAAAACTGGAGCCAAATATCATCTTAATCATGCAAACTAGCAATATGTATTTATAAAAAAATATGACTAAAAAGAACATCACAATACCAGGATGTAGTTGAGGTAGGAGATCTTCCAAGAATTTGTAGGGTTTCTATGGTTTCCCTGTTTCCATTCCAGGCTCCTCCTTCGACAAGAGCTCGACTACCTGGGTATCTCTGGCCCGCATCGCTGCCCTGTGCAACCGGGCTGTCTTCAAGGCCGGTCAGGAGTCTTTGCCCATCCTTAAGCGTGAAGTAGCTGGTGATGCCTCAGAGTCCGCCTTGCTGAAGTGCATCGAGCTGTCCTGTGGCACTGTGAAGTCGATGAGAGACAAGAACAAGAAGGTGGCTGAGATACCCTTCAACTCCACCAACAAGTACCAGGTAGGTCCCTTACTTATAGAGTAAACAAAGCCTGTTTTTTTCAGATTCCACTCCCTTGCAGAAGTCACAACATCCTTTGTAATCTGATGCCAAAACAGTGACCACTCTGTACTTCACTGAAATGGGTACATATAATAACATGATATGTTCTTGTCAGCTCTCCATTCACGAAAGCGAGGACGAAAATGACAATCGCTACCTGCTGGTGATGAAGGGAGCCCCAGAAAGGATCCTGGACCGTTGCTCCACAATCATGCTGCAGGGCAAAGAGCAGCCTATGGACGATGAAATGAAGGAGGCCTTCCAGAATGCGTACTTGGAACTGGGAGGACTGGGAGAGAGAGTACTGGGTAAACATGACTTGAGAGGAGAATTTGATTACAAAAAAAAATCTAGGTATCGTCCTCTGTGTGGAGATGCATCTGCCATTGCTCATTCTTATCTTCTCACCATTTCCAGGTTTCTGCCACCTGTTCCTCCCAGAAGACAAATACCCCAAAGGATTTGCCTTTGACACAGATGATGTTAACTTCCAGACAGACAACCTCTGCTTTGTAGGCCTCATGTCCATGATCGACCCACCACGTGCAGCCGTACCTGACGCAGTGGGCAAGTGCCGATCTGCTGGCATTAAGGTGGGCACATTTCTTATCAGACAATAGAAAGAATAGAAAAGACATGTTCTTACCGCCCCAGACATTTTTGAAGGATAGTACTGAGTAGTGGAGATCCAGAAGTTGGAGGATTTCAGATACTTGGGGTTAACAGTCCAGACCAGCGGAGAGTGTGGAATAGAGGTGACAAAATAAGTTGGAATGGGTGGAAAAAAGTGTAAGGGGTACAATGCGATAGAAGACTAACAGCCAGAATGAAAGGAAATGTGTACTTGACGGTGGTGAGTGGTGCTGTATGGCCCAGAAACAGTTAAAATGACAAAAAGACAGGAGGCAGAGCTAGAGGTTGCAGAGATGAAGATGCTAAGGAGTGACCAGGATGGATAGGATCAGGAATGAGTCTATCTGAGGAACAGCATATGTTAGATGTTTCAGAGGGAAGGTCACAGAAACCAGACTGAGATGGTTCAGTCATATACAGAGAAGGAATAGTGAATATATTGGTAGATGGGTGCTAGAATTGGAGCTGCTAGGCAGGAGGTCTCGAGGAAGACCAAAGAGAAGATTCATGGACACAGTGACTGAGGATATAAAGATAGTTGGTGTGAGAGAGGAGGATAGAGAGAATAGGGTTAGATGGAGAAGGTTGATTCGCTCCGGCGACCCTTGAAGGGAAAAGCCGAAAGGAGAAGAAGAAGAAGTACCACCGAATATCTAATGTCTCAGTTTACCTGGACAAGTTCCTAATCTTTTCCATTATCTGTGGTTTATTTTACTTTGTCTGGTGTCACTCTACTCACCACCTCTTTGCCCTCTTCATCCTCTCACGTTGCAGGTCATTATGGTGACTGGTGACCACCCCATCACTGCCAAGGCCATTGCCAAAGGTGTAGGCATCATCTCTGAGGGCAATGAAACAGTGGAGGACATTGCTGCACGCCTCAACATTCCTGTTAGCCAGGTTAATCCCAGGTAACCCCTCACAGCCCAAATTACAATGATAATAATAATAATCTTATAGCTTTGTTTAAATGTTCTATGCTTTCAGTGATTGGGATATTGAAAAACACAATATGATCTTTGTTGGGTAGGGATGCAAAAGCCTGTGTGATCCATGGAACGGATCTGAAAGACCTGACCCAGGAGCAGATGGATGATATTTTGAAGAATCACACAGAGATAGTCTTCGCCAGAACCTCTCCACAACAAAAGCTTATCATTGTAGAAGGCTGCCAGAGACAGGTACTGCACGTGTTTACATAAAGATACACACGGGTAGATGTACACGTTGCGTGAAATCAAAAATTCTAAAATTTCATCGCTCCCTTTTCCACGTCAGGGTGCCATCGTGGCTGTGACAGGTGATGGCGTGAATGACTCTCCTGCCCTGAAGAAGGCTGACATTGGCGTTGCCATGGGGATCTCTGGCTCAGATGTTTCCAAACAGGCTGCCGACATGATCCTGCTAGACGACAACTTCGCCTCCATTGTCACTGGAGTAGAGGAAGGTGAGAAATTACCAAAAACAGTAATATTATCTTTTCTGTCTCTTTCTTTTTCATGGTATTCTTTTTCAATATTATTCTTAAAGTTAGGACAGTATCATCATTGAGTATTCTAAACATATTGTTTGTTTAATAGTTAAATAACATATTTTGATATTCAGCAAATGTATTGCCTCGGTAGAGGAGAAGGAAGAGGAAAGACTTGTTAGTGGAGGGAAACTGGAAAGAGCAGTTGGAAGATTTCAATAAACTATCGGGCCTCTCTTATTGAATAGTACCATAGAATGCTTCAAAATCACCAAATACATTTTAGAATTAGAACAGTATGAAAACATCCTTATTTCCTTGACTGTACCTTGAATTCCCTTGAACTTATTATGTCATTTTTCATTGGTGCAACTTTGCCAAGAATATTTAAACAGGGGCTATTAAAAGACTGAGATAAACATCAGTGCCATCATTCCCCACTACTGCAGACTGGTGCGGGGTTAAATATAACAGCATAGTTATTGACAGTGTCTTGATCGACAATTCATGTTTGTGTCCTTGTATTCAAAGGTGTGCGTTTCATGGAAAAATAGGATGGAAGCTTATACAGCGATACAGATCAAACAACAGTATATCTTCAATTGGTGCATTTGAAACTCCAAAATCTAAGTGAGAATAAATAGATCGTAGATCCACAGCCATATCAAATAAGGTGTCATCCACATGAATGTTAAAATCTCCGGTACACCTTATATCATTTAATAATGGAGGAAGGAAAGTCAGTAAAGTCAGAGATAATTCATACTCATGTCTCACCTGGTTTGCATCTTCAAAGGCCGTCTGATCTTTGACAACTTAAAGAAGTCCATCGCCTACACTCTGACCAGCAACATCCCAGAGATCACCCCGTTCCTCTTCTTCATCCTGGTCAATATCCCGCTGCCTCTGGGCACCATCACCATCCTCTGCATTGACCTTGGAACTGACATGGTAAGACTTCCAGACTGACTAAAACCAGAGCAAGCCAGTGGCACCACCGAAAACAACTTCTTTACTATAGCATCAAGCCGCCAATGGGCCTCTAAAGAGCGGGTACTGTTGTCTGTGAAATCTGTCTTGTGTGCTGTTGTTTTTTTCAATAACTCTTTTATTGGCTTCATGTTTTATAATTAGAAGTCTTTCCTTCTATGAAAGTTCTCACAATGCCAGTCAGCAAGCCTCTGGCAAGCGGTAACAAAAAGCAATTACAGCCATGAATGTTTGGATGGCTTTCAACTGGACTCTTGCTCATGCATGTCCCTAAACATGTCCTCAGCTTGCTAGCTTTGAGATGGTGAGCTGAAATTAGCTCACATAGCAGGCGCACAACGCCATTTAAATATTAGCGTTCTTGGTTAAATTTCGGTGTTTCTCTATTTCTTTCAATTTCAATTCAAAAATTTTGACTCAGAATGTTCACTACCAGCCGCACTTCTCACAAGCACACACATTCATTGTCTAAACACTTTCACTTACTAAACACTTTACTAAATCACATTTGCATTGCATTTTACGATACATACATAAACGTACATACATTCAGATGTATGTGTCAGCGTGTGTGGTTGTGTGTGTCTGTATAGAGAGAGGGAGACAAATAATAAAAGATGGCCTGATAATGATGTAACGTCTTTCCTGTTAAAGATATTAAAGAAAAATACAAAGTGAAATATCTGCATATTAAGATTTCTCCTTTTTCAAAAGGAAGCAGCAATTTATGAGGCTGCTCCATCATGCTGAGATTTGATAGCCATTTTTTGGTGAAATATTGAGAACGAAGAAAAAATATATCTCGAAAAAAACATACTTCCTCTTTTCTGCTAAGCTCAAACATCACCATTCATCTAACTGCCTCTTCCGACAGGTACCTGCCATTTCTCTGGCTTATGAGGCAGCAGAGAGCGACATAATGAAGCGCCAGCCCAGGAACCCCGCGCGGGACAAACTGGTCAATGAGAGGCTCATCAGTATCGCTTACGGACAGATCGGTAGGTGTCTGACTTACATTATTCTGAATATTTTAAACAGTTTTAGGGTGTTTCGGATTGTCTCAATGAAAAAGCTTTTCACCATTTTTATGCAGTGGCTGGAACTGGGTTGTGATCTGCATGTTCAATTTCTGTATACTTTCACTATTGTCAGCATGCTCGACGGCAGTAAAAATCCACACGCTTATCTGCTGTTAACACACTCACGGATATCTATCAGAATATCTATTGAGTTATTTTATCCATATTGCGAGGCAACGCTGATCTGTGGTGTCTTTTTCTGAAGGTATGATCCAAGCTCTTGGGGGATTTTTCGCCTACTTTGTCATCATGGCTGAAAACGGTTTTCTGCCTTCTGACCTCGTTGGTATCCGGCTCAACTGGGACGATCGCTCCAACAATGACCTAGAAGACAGTTACGGACAGCAATGGGTATGAGTCACTCAATACAAATCTTTGTTCTTACCATTTAGCTCTGCAGATATAAATCAAGTGGTCTTGGGGAAATTTTACAGAAACTGTTTCTTCACAGTTCCTACTTTTTGTGCAATCTTTATGTAAAAATCTTCCAGAAAAGATCAGTCCCTCATTTTCTTCCTCTCTTCACCCCACCACCCCTTGACAGACATACGAACAGCGTAAGATTGTGGAGTTTACTTGCCACACAGCCTTCTTTGTCAGCATTGTAGTGGTGCAGTGGGCAGATGTCATCATCTGTAAGACCAGGCGTAACTCCGTGTTCCAGCAAGGCATGAAGTAAGTGGAAAAAGTACAGTCGTGTTTCTAATGTCAAGGGCATTTCGAAGGAAGAGCTGTCTCCACACACACAGAAGTCACAATACATACTTATTCAACCTTTAATTAACTTTAATGACATTACAAGCCACCAGCAAGATGCTCTTTGGGCCCCTCACTTAAATGCCCCTTTTTGTTACTACATCACACCCTATTGTGTGGATCAGTCAGAAAGGCAGGTTGAAAAGCTATCAAACCAGGCCTCTTGTTTTGTTGTTGTAGTTTCCTTCAACAGCCACTAGATGTAACTGAGGAGTCAGAATTGATTTGACAACCCCCCCTTTCATGTATGGCCACGGGTGGCGCACCACTGCAGGGGGAGTGTTCACCGCATACAAGATGCGTGTAGGGAGGCAACACTGCAGCCACTTCTGAGTTCAAAGTCATGTGTAGATAGTATCTAGGGCAAAAAACCCAAGTCTTCAGAGGTCCCTCTTTTCAGCTGAATGTCTGAGACATAAGTCATTTCCTTTATCTGGGTCATGTGAGTCTCTCCTCCCTTTTAGAAGATGAACAGCAAATCCCAACTTTTAACAGTAGAAATTATTTCAAACCCTTTTAAAAAAATTTAGGCTGTAGATCATCACAACATTCCTGACCAAAATTGACTCCTGCATGTTTTTTTATTTCCCCACAGAAATAAGATTTTGATCTTCGGCCTGTTTGAGGAAACTGCTCTCGCCGCGTTCCTGTCCTACTGCCCCGGAATGGATGTGGCACTACGGATGTACCCACTCAAGTAACTAACACCACACTCACAGAATGAATGATTCACATGCCCGTCTCAAGTCTGAATCCAGCAGATATGACCTCAGTCTATGTTGGTTAATAACTAAAAATATTTTTTTAAAAAGTGTTGCGAGTTATAAAGACCTTTTAATTTCCGTCATTCCTTAGGCCCAGTTGGTGGTTCTGTGCATTTCCGTACAGTTTCCTCATCTTTGTTTACGATGAGATCCGAAAACTCATCCTTCGCCGAAACCCCGGAGGTAAAAACACACACGTACACATATATCTGTCTGTATACCAGCACCATCGGGATTGTATAGCATTTACATGTCAGTTCACTCAACATCTTAGGACTTGAATTAAATTCTAGATTTAAGTTTAATCACCGTGTGACTGCCATCCTCCCTTCTCATATGAGAGGGGAGGATGGCAAATGTATTGGAGATCATAGATATTTAAATAAAGCGAGGGCCTGAGGGCCTCCATCGCCGGGTTGCACAGTTTACCATCAGTGAAAGTCAGTATCAACATGTATCTCACGTTGTAACGCAATCACATCTTAAGAATGAACTGCTATTGATAGGTGATAATCGTCCGCAATGATCCCCCACATATTTTTAGCCAAGCAAGAAATCAAACGGGTGATATCACTTGGGACCCGATAACTTGAATATCAGTCCGATTTAATGTGAATTGATAGCAGCCGCAATGTGAAGTCCGTGTCTTGTGGTCATTGATGGGCCTGTAATCATATTCTAACTGCTTTTACCACCAAGCTGTAAAGAAAACAATTAAAGTCACCGCTTAACGGTGTACATTTTTAGAAACTACCTGTTCTTTATGAAAGCTAAAGAGGGGCAGAGTCTAGAAAGATTGAACTAAAATAACAGGGAGTATTTCGTTGAAAGAGGCTTATTATCACATATCTCTTTTGTTTTCCTTTCTCTCTCCTCTTCTCTGCAGGCTGGGTGGAAAAAGAGACATACTACTAAATTATCAAAGCGTCATTTACTTCTCACCCTGTCCTTCCCTCCTCTTGAGCTCATCCCCTCTTCTCTATATCCTCCCCACTAGCCCCCCTTCCTCTCCCCCCTCCAACCGTCCCACCTCAACTCTCAGCACACTCGCGCCGTACAAGAAAACAATGTTTACTCCTCCCGCTCCATCTCTCCCATTCTCTCCCATTCATCTCCTGACAAAAAAAAAAGACAAAAAAACGCCAAGAAGACGAGAGGACCAACGACAGAGGAGGAGAGGATGGGAGGGGGGTCTCTTACTTCCATGTCCTCTCTGCCCCTCTGCCCACTTTTTTTCTATCCAAAGTCTCTACAGCGCCATTCTACCAGTAACGTTGTCGTGTCGATGCTTCTTACCACACCGGGTGCGTCTGCTATTCACGTGTGCATTCAAACCACACCGCTTGTGTGGAACCGACCTCGATTCCAACAGTACGGACCGGGAAAAAAAACAAAACAAAAACCTGACTGTTCCACTGCGACCGCTCCCGCCAAGCAGAACAGCAACATGGCAGCTCCTGTCCTGACTCCCAACTGGTGTTTTGGGCGAGTGGGTGACATTGTTTTGTCTTTCTTTTTTGGGGGGTGGGGGGTGTTCCGTTGTTTTCTTTGTAGAGGCACCAGGCTCCAGCTTCCTGATCACTGCCATTTTGAGCTACTAGACTCCTTTATTTCTATCCTTCCCACTTTGCCCCCCCACCACCTCTATTTTTTATAATTACTCACTGCCAATCTTCTACTGCCATCCTTCCCCCTCCTCCTCTTCACCCTTCTCTTCTCAGATAGAATCAATCTAACCATAAAACCGAGGCTCACTCACACCCTTCACGGGGTGAAGGTCACTTCCTCTGACTTCTCTCCTTTCCTCGCACAAGCCGGCCCCCCCACCCCCTGTGTTCGCTTTCTGTTCCGCTCGCGTTGTTGTTTTCTAATAGACGATTGAGTTTTTTTTTTTTTTTTTTAATAACTAAATTGTTTGCTTTTGGGCTTTTTTTTTTTTAATTGTATTTCATTTTACATTTGGAGTGGGTCTGAGAGCTGCTTGTTTTCATTCGGACATGACAAAGCACACTGTCTCACCTCCTTCTCCCTATCTCCCACCCCCCACCCCTCTTCTTCCTCCCCACCTCCCCCCTGCCTGTTCCAACTGTCCCTGATCGTCTGTCTGTTTGTGAACACCGTGCAAACCCTCTGTCCTTGTAAACCTCCGCCCACTTTCACTACCTGCCTCCTTATATACAGCCCACAACTTCCCGTGACCCGCCCAACCTCACCCCCTGTTTGGAAAAAAAATTACAATCTTTCTGTGTCCTCGGAAAAAGAGATTTCTCTCCAATTTCATTATTTTAATCTGTGGAAATATGGAGTAAGGCGAATGTACCTTAAAATGTGAAACAGCAGCAGGGTGAGAAAAAAAAAAAGAAAATGAAATAAAATAGAAGGATCTCTCTTTTTTCAGTTTGGTCTCTTGTTTGTTTTGTGTGGAGTTTTGTCAGAAAATGGAAATAAATGCTGTGACCAACTCTTACCTGTGGCTGCAGTGTCGGATTATCTCTTTCATACCATGAGACCGAGCCGAGTCACAGAAAACACTAGCGCGTCCAAATGTCAGCGTGCAACAGCTGTGGGCGCGACGGCGGCATGAAGCAGGACTGAAGAAACTGAAGAGCCCCAGCAATCCAACCAGCGTGAGTTATCAGATATCAGATTGCTCTCAACAACAACATCATTTTTATTTTCCAAAACTGTCAACGCAAGGTTTTCCGGAAGTACAGCCGGGGCGTGACGGAAGGTAGGCCTCCTTTTCTGATCTATCACACCAGGAAGGATTTTGCAAATTACAAAGGAAGCATGATGGGAAAATTCTAATTGTAACAATAACAAAAATAGAAAATACATATATGTATAAATATATATATATATATATATATTTTGTGTGCATAATGAGTGGCTATTTAGCTGGTATGCGTCTGTAAAAGCTATAATGATAAATGTTTGATCGAGAAGGTTTGACTCCTCTAATAATATTCTTACAGCGCATGTGGATGGAAACCTACATTCACATTTTCTTCTGGTGAATTCCTCCCCTACCAAAAAATCCTTTTACGAGATATCTACGTAAGATTATCTTCTCGCCCCCATCCCCACATATTATTACATTACTCCTGGAAAACACTTCTGTCAGCCTCCAGCAAGGGCCAGATCTTCTCGGAGAAGAATTGTTCTCATATCGAACGAAAACCTCCCAAGGAAGAGCCGGTGGAACGATCACGCTCCGGAACGTCGGGTTCACGCTGGTGAGCAGGTCGATGAGATATTTTACAAAACGTTTTGGCAAAGTAGCCTTATTATCAATTTTAATCACATTATGTGTTGGTGGAAGTGGTTTATCTACACTGAAAATCAGATGTTTTAAAATCTAATATTTCTAGACTAAGTTGACTCCAAAAAACGTTATTTCTGTCATTTTCAATGGTTTGGATCAGGGATCCAAACAGAAACCGGTTCTTAAAAAAAAGAAACTGATTAAAGAGTCTGACCTGACCCTCACATATGTCAAATGAGTACAATTTTGTAGAAATTTGGCAGATTATTTGTTTTCCTCAGTTCCTGACCTACTCCAGTTGCAGCCAGAGGAATTGTTAACACTTTATCTCAGGGAATGCTTTTGGGGGATTTCTTGGAATAGGGTGCCATCATCCAATTGGACTTCAGTATGAGCCAATGAGACACTGATGGCCAGAGGTTAAGGTCACCCCAACCCCGCCAGAGAAGTGTTCTCTCAAAAGTCACCCCTGCTAGGCAAAGAAAATCATCGTAACACCGTGTCTTAAGATCAAGTTAAACTACACAGTGGTAAGTGTTGCTGCCTCACAGCAAGAAGGTTCCTGGTTCAATTCTGATCAACAGGGGCGTCAGCAGCACCGCGATGTGGATAGAATCAAACATCCGGGCGCAAGTCTAACACAGTGGGGGGAGCAACAAAGAAGAAATCACCTGCTTTTTCCACCTTGTTTTTAATTTCCAGGCATATCTTTTCCCTGAAAAAATTGACCAAATATTTTCTGAGAAAAACCTCCAAACACCTAAAACCTATGATGTCATCCAGACCGATGGAAGACAACATCCACCTGGAGCTTTCAGATAGTCTCTTTCATTTTGTAAGATAATCAATTAAAGACGCAGCGGTGGTGCAGTGGTTGAGGGCTTCCCTCTCGAAGTAAAGTCCCCAGTTTTATTCAGACGGGGTCTTTCTTTGTGGAGTCTCCATGTTCTTCCCGTGTCTGGGAGGGTTTCCTCGAGGTTCTCTGGGTTCCTCCCACAGTTCAAATCATGGAAGAGTTTCATTGAGATGAGATGAGAACAACTTTATTTATCCCGAAGGAAATTGTTGGGCCAGAGTTTCAAGTAAAAAACATAACAGTAATAGATAAGATGAAAGGAGGAAGAATAAGAAATACAATGAAATATGAATTGTCTTAACTGTTAACTGTAACTACAAAGATTGACGATTGAAGACCCTAAATTGCCCAGACATGCAAGTGAGAGGGTGAATGGTTGTGTGTCTTTATACGTCTCCCTGTGATCAGTCCAGGGTGAACACAACCTCTCGCACAGTGACAGCTGGGATAGACTCATCCACCCCACGACCCTGAGTGCAGGACAAGGCGTATATATAATGAATGAATGAGTGATTAAAGGTCACCTCTGCAACGCTGCTTCAGATGGCCTGAGAGACCAAAGGGACTCTATTGAAGACGTGTTTTTGTAGCCCGGCTGTGTCATTTATTTTTTTGTAACTTGTGTAATCTCGGCGTACTGGATAGAGCAGCGGCGCTATTGAAAAGCCTTTGTACGGTCAAAAGGGGAAATCCTGAAAGGCGTAACATTATAAATCTTGACAGAAAAATTAAGGGGAACTCAGCGGTAAAACAAAATACTGCTTAATACTAGATGAAAACAGGAGGATGAATGTGTCCCGACTGTAGCCATTGTTGTTTCCCAACTGTGGTATTTCTTTGTGTAATCAGATACTAACAGTTGCAAAGTAATAACACATACTAAGGATCATATTTGTTTAATTCATATATATTTTTTCATCATTATCATTGTTAGTAATTGGTCTGTATGAGGCAGGAAAATATAGTTTTACACTCCTGCAGCTGTGTGTACTTTGAGGTGTGCTCATGAGGGGTTTGGGGTGTGTATGTGTGTCTGGCATTTAAACCTAAATTTTCATAGTAAGAGTGAAATACTGTAACATTTTGAGTCTGTTTTTATTAAGAAAACTTTTTGGAAAGTCCTTGAATTGTAAAACTTGGAATTATAATAGTAATAGAATAGCAATGGGGGAGGGGGGTGTTGATGCGGTACAGGAAAAAAAAAATAGAAGAAGATACTTTAAATTTTTATTAAACCCTCACTTTGTATTGATTTGAACCAGGACTTGATTCAAAGTGAATTTGCGTACTGGGATGAACACAGAACCGTCTCCGGTTGGATTATTTCATGTTGCCGTTGGTGTGTTTGTCTGCGCACACACACAAATACACACATACCACACAGACGCACGCCAGCTGAATGCAACAGTGTCCTGGTTTCAGGAACACTATTTCAAGGTTCACAAAGCGAACAAGTTCTCCTTGACAAACACAAATACACACACATGCACACACACTTTTAACCCAGGGATATAGGTCATCTCTTTTGTGGCTTCATTGTTCAACCACTTTCTTTCTCTCCTGAGAGTTTGGTGGAGCCTCTTCTGAATCACTCACTCCACTTAAATCATGTCCACAAACACATTCTTTTTTTCCTCATGTTTAAACACCACAAGGTCATTATATTGCAACGTTTGAGACAGACTGTTGTCTCTTGGGTGGCTCTCCCTTGTCACCCTCGTGAATACCACAGTCGTAAACATCATTGCTAGTAAAACATTGTTTAAAATCAAAAGTACACAAACAATATATTTGTGTCACAGTAACATCAGCCTCAGAGGAGGGACCACGTAGCTTACCAGCACAAAGACGGTGGGAAAAAGCAAACAAAGCGTCAATATAAATAACAATTTGCAGTCATTGGTTAAATGTCAAAACTGTTTTTATGTGACTCAGATCATCTCAAGGTTCTTACACAACTGCGCGCACACAGGTGAACCATGGTGCAATGCCTCGGTCCACTTAGAGCGCACATCTTCAAGTGTGTGGACTCTCATGTTGTTGAGAAACGTTGAAAACTGTTTTTTTGAAAAGGGTTTACTTCTGATTGTAGTTTATAATTGTAGTGCATTTATGATGTGATGGATAGTTTCGAAGTTTCAAAAGTTGGAAGTCGAGAACCCTCAAGGGGGTCGGGGCTGAAAGAGATATACCATGATAGATAGATAGATAGATAGATAGATTGATAAGTGAGTACATAAATATGTATATGCATACATAAATACATATAAATGTGTCAATATTTACATTAGCACATATTACCTTTTTTATTAATTTACATAAGCACATATGTACATTCAAAAATACATGCATGTTTGTATTACATGCATAAAAATGTAAACACATACATACACGCTATTGCATTCAATTTCTATACTAATTATCCTGCACTCAGGGTCCTCGGGGTTGCTGGAGCCTATCCCAGCTGTCACTGGGCGAGGGGCTGGGTTCAACCTGAATTGATCACAGGGCCACATATAGAAACATATAAGCATTCACTCTAGTTCAATTTCGATGTACATTTTCGTACTGTGGGAGGAAACCCATGCAGACATCGGGAGAACGTGGAGAGTACACACAGAAAGGCCCCCCTGTGGGAATCAATCCACGGACCTTGCTTTGAGGCAGACGTGCTGCCCTACATACATACATAACCATGAATACATACATACATAAATATGTACATAATCGAAGTAAATGAATGCATACATGCTCACATAAAATATGTGAATATATACATAAGTACATATGCATACATATATAAGTACATGCATACATACGTACATACATACATTTGCCAAATCTGTCATATTTTAAAGTAAATCCAAATGTGGATTTGTGAAGTTCCATGAAATCCCCTCACGTTAGTCTGAGTCAGATCAGGGTGCTGGGATTATTGGCACAGTGAAAGGTAAAGAGGCAACTTAATGCATCAAGACAGGAGGGCAAATAAGCAAAGTAACTGAATACTGCAGTGGAAGTGACTCAGTGACAGGTTTGATATTAGTATGCGTTTTTCTTTTGACTTTTTTTTTACTGCAGTGTTCGCTTTCAATCACCAATAATCCATTATCACCATATCACAATCAGAACTTTACATTTGTAGATTTCAGTCTTACAATGTCTGATTTTGTCAATGATTTTGATATATCTGTCTATACCATACCCTGTTGTAATTAATGCTTACTTATGCATTTATTATGAAGGAAATATTATTTAAAACAAGAGACAGCCTCTCAATGATCAGAGATTGTTGGGATCCTTGAGCTGAAAAAACGTTGGATTCAGCGCATGTTGCTCTGCCTCATACGCAGCTGCATGACAAAGCCCACAATGTACAAACCGAATATCTCCCTTTTATTCATATACCTATGTAATTCTCATTTAAGTGTACCAACTGAAAATATATTTAGCAAGTGTTTCTGGGGTACGGTTTTAAACTGAAGCCGAAATAATTGACAAGAAAGTGTGTGTGTGTGTGTGTGTGTGTGTGTGTGTGTGTGTGTGTGTGTGTGTGTGTGTGTGTGTGTGTGCGTGTGGCATTTCAACAATACAAGATGCTATCTAAAACAATTCAGTAGATCCCTCCCAACCAGATTGCTGTTTTCCTTTAAAAATGATATCAAAAAATTAATTTGATTTAATTTTAAAAGTGAACAGTTGTTACATCGTCCCTGCAGTGTGTATGATTTCCTTTCCGTTTGTTCTGTATGCGCCGCCGAGGTCGTGTCATGTAAGCCTGCGAGCGCCGAGCACCCTCGGGGTGTGTGACGCTTGAATAACAGTGTCCGATTCACTTCATATGGAGGGAGACAAAGACACACACACACAGAGCCAGGAATCCACTAACAAACATATGTCAGAATAGAGACAGAGAGAAGGTGCCTTAAAGCGCTGCAGCTCCTCTCAACTCATTATGATGCTCACACACACACATAGACACACACCTCCCTTTCTTACCCGCCACAACAACCACACTAAAAACACCTTTCCTTCAACACACACACACTTTCTCTCAGTCTTCCATGCACTTACACCCTCAGCCCCCTACTATGTCTTTCTTCTAAATCACACACACACACACACACCATCTCTCAATCTCCTACCTGATTACACCCGCACGCTAAAACCCCTTTTTGCACGACACACACACACCTCCTTTCCATCTCCTACCTTCCCTAAAACCCTTTTCGTTTCCTCTCTGACACACACGCGCAGACACGCACATATATGGGCATGCATGCACACACACACACACACACACACACACAGCAGCTCTCTTTTTGTCAAGCGCTAACCCCGTCCCACCCCCTCCTCTCAGTAATCTGGCTGGCCCGTGGCCTCCTCTCTCTCGCTCCACTGTTCTGTGTGATAGAATATCGATCGGTTTGCCTCGGCTCGGCGTGGAACAGGAGGAGGGGTCGGCTGTAGGGCTATAGGGAGTGTGTGTGCATGTGTATGTTTGTGTGTATGTGTGTGTGTGTGTGTGTGAGTTGGGGGGAGGAGGGGGTGGGTTGGGAGGGGAGATGGGGGTGGCGGCAGCGGCGGCGGCAGTGGTCAGACATGCTCCAAGGTTGTTACCACAGCAACAGCAGGATGGGTCAGGGGGTTGCCATGGCGCCTAGGTCGCGGGGTCATGGGGAGGGTCCTGGAGGGCTCTGGATGATTCGTGTGTGTGTATGTGTGTTAATGGGACGGGAGGGGCGAGCTGTCGGGGGTTGGGGGAGCCAGAGGTGTCCGGTCCGGCGATATTGGGTGTGTTAATAATGAATGGTGCTGTGTGCAGTCCCTGTCTGTCTCTACCCCCCCTCCGTCTGCACCCACAACCCCCTCCCTTTATTCAAAAATACAAATAAAGAAACTTTAAAGGCACAAGGAAGTGTTCTTAGAGAGCAGTAAATGGTGGATAAATCTTGACACGCACACACACACGCTCACATGCACTCAAAGAAAATTGAAACTGCGGAAGTGTGTGTGTGATTGTGGGCCCTAAATGAAATAGAAAAGCAATTTATGATTTAAATGTGACAGATGATATTTTAATTTGCATAAAAAACGAAAACTTCCATGTCATTTATGTGATTTCAAATATATTTGTGTGTTTGCTCTTCCAGTGATTTCCTGAATTGTTTGTTTATTCAATGTTTTTTTTCCTTAATATTTCTCTTTTTTGTGAGAGACAAAATTCATCTTGTCCAACCACTGGGCCTGTTCTGTTTTTCAAAAACCGTGAAATAAAAAATGTGTGGCACTTTACTGCTGATTCGACACATCTTAAAAAGTCTGCCAGCCATCCCATAATGTGAAGAAACGAGAAAGAAAACGTGTCAGACCTCCTTCTCCTGCCTTCCATTGCGTTTAATCAAAACGCCGGACAAGAGATGCCGTTGTTTGCGCTCTCTCTCTCTCTACTGACCTGTCTTCCTCATTATCTTCCTCAGAAATGTGGCGACAAAAACGACAGGATAAAAAAACACACACACACAAAGAGGGGGACGGGTGGGGTCGACCCGAAAACACACATGTACAGATTTTTTTTAATAAGTGATAGATTGTGATACTGACTTTAAATCTATCCTACTTTTCAAGCCTGTTTGGGAATGAAAAGGAATTAATCCTTCAAATGTTTTGTAAAATCAGGATAAATTGGAAAGGCTAACGTGCTATCATTATTATCATTATTATTATTATTATTATCATTTTCATTATTATTATCATTTTAAATGAAAAACCCTTTTTTCAGGCCGTGATTCTCGACCCCATTCGGTCAGTGCTTTTCCGAACCGACATGCCCCCGTCCGTTGTTCCAATATAACGCCTTCAGTGTTTACGGAAAGAGAATTATGTCTGTGGCTCAGAATACAAATTCACATCCAACTGGACTTATCTGGTCAGGGCCAAGATTTCCTTCATTTTTTTTTCTCTCCCTCTCTCCTTAGATTCTAAGCCAGTGGACCAAATAGGATCTTAAAGTCACAAGGCAAAGTCAATCTCTCAGCACTGCAGACCCCCAGCCCTTTCCCCTTCAATTCCTGCATTACGACTGCAGGGTTATCAAACACTCCCCGTGCAGCTTGTATGACTACATCTGTGTGACTGATTCCGGCTCCATTTCAGAGCCACTCCGAAGGATGTATGTTGGGGAAAACTTTGAAGCAGGGCGTTAATGCAAATTTTAAAAAAATTAAATCATATTAAATTAAAATAAAACAGAATACATTTAAGAATCCAACAAATTAATTTCCCACCAGCAAACTATTGAAAGTCAGACATGCAGAAATTCATTTTTTGATAATGTCAACATCACTCGGCTTCTTATTTCAGATAGTAATCACTTGTTAAAGAAAGATAGCAAAACAGACAGGAAGTATTAATCTTGGTCACATAAGTCAGGGTAAATCCAAATGCCACCCCTCATTGGTGTGTATAGAATTTAGAGATGTACCTATAGTTTACTGTTGAGCTTGACTGTGTGAGTGTGTGTGAGTGTGTGTAAGCGCACGCGCACACCGAGCCTGCAACTTCCAGGTGCGTGCACATTCATCGATCAGGGTGTAGAATTTCTCTGAATTCACGGGGGATCTATCTGATCTGAGGAAGGATTTGTGACATCACAAGTATTTTTGAAGCCGATTCCTGCCCAATACTCAGCTGATGCAGGATCGATGGGACATCACTGCAGCGAATCGACTTGAAGCAACACTGTAGTAATTGTATATACAATTGTCTACATATATATGTATATATACATATACATATATATGTGTGTGTGTGTGTGTGTTTGATGACTGAAAAATCACCTGAATCATTGCAAGTGGGAAAAAGCTACATTATCCAACCAACTGTAAAAAAAAAAAGAAAAAAAAATCACAAAAAACCCACACAATAAAATGCAACCCCATATTTTAAAACAGGAGTATTTAAAAATAAACTTGTGTTCAGCTTCTCTGGTGTGGTTTCCAAAAAAAAAGTATTTCCTTCAAAATTAGTAATTTCAAGAGGTTAAGTAACATGATATACCTGGATGCAAAAATAACTGACCAGCTAATAAATTCTCATTTCCAGTTGCCAGTAATTTTGAGTGGATGTGTTTTGCTCGTTTTTTTATCATGTGGTTTCAGTGATCGTACCCCTTAATAAAATAAATATTCCTTTCGATACTCCATCCAAAATTCAGATAACGTTGAAGAATTCAACAATGAAAACGCCTGAGATTTCATCGACCTGGACAGACCGTGAAGCAGGCTGCAGTGCCACGAACCGCCTCTAGATGTCGCTCAAAGCTCTGCGGCAGCACGGTGACTCCGGCCCTGCGAGCAGCAGATGAAGAATCAATTCGGCTTCAAAGTCAAAACATCCTAAGCCGTACCCTGTTTGAGACAGAAGAATTTAAAGCAGTTTCTTCACTCGGAATTCGGTAAGGTTGGATTAAAGCTTTATTAATTAATATGTTAACACGTATTAATATGTATTTCAATTTAACAACACTTCCTTAAGTTGGAGCGCCATTTCTATGATTGCGCTAAGTTTACATTTAGCTTCGGTTCGGGTCGGATATTCACACGTCTATACAACGTTTTAAGATATATTCCCTCAATTTCAGAGCTCACCTCATCCTATACATTATAGTCTCTCGTATTTACTTTTAGTCATTTGTTTGTTATTTATTGTGAAAAGGGATTGCCAGAAAGTAAGTTTGCCTACTTCCTTGCTAATGCTGTTACCGGAAGTAGCAGCAGCAGCTGCTGCGGAGGAGAGATAAAAAGTGCTGGAAGACCGTTTAGATAAAAATGAGAAACTGTCCGTTTCTGGACGAGTTTACAAATATTCAGTTTTTAATAACATCGTATCCATCTAAAATAACTTAATAAGCTCACCAAACCTTCTCAGGCATTTCCTATTTCTAAACATCCAATAACAAACACATCTGGGTCAGATCAGAAGCTACGTAGCTATTGTCACTAAGCCCGCAGTTCAAAAAGTGCACAGCAGAGAAACATCTTAATTTCATAATAGAAAGTAGATGTATCAATTTCTATGTGCTGTAACTTCTTATCATTTGTGTTCATGTATATTTTTTAAACAAATATTTTAAAGGTTTGGTGTCGGTGCTCACAGCTGTTCATAGATAACTTGGATCAAGTTATGTGCTGAAATCACATTTGGGTGATTGTTTTTCACCAATAAATGTGTACTGATGTTAATTGAATAATAAAAATTGGGTTTGCGTCCGTTACAACATTTTCAAAGACTGGTCAATCCATCAAAAAAGGCCCAAACGAACACACACATAGCACAGCCCTGTGTTAGAATCATGACCAGGAAACATTCATATGCTAACATTATTTTATTTTTGTTTAATGTTGAACAATGATTATTCATAGCGCAGTATAAGACCTGAAGTTCCTAAGGTTCCATTGCCACAATTGTGTTTAACACCAAACAGGTCTTTTTATATCCTCCTGAAAAGATCATCCCTTGCCCAGACCTTGTTTTAGGCAATTGATTGATGTTGTGTTCTTGGGAGAGAGAGAGAGAGAGAAACTCGTAGACTTGTTAAATTTACCAGAGAAATAGAAATAAAAAGTGCAACTTCTGTTTTAGAGCGCCATGAGAGAGAGATTCTCATCCGCTTTGGATCCGAAATCCTGAGAATCCCACAAAAGCATCAGGATGAATGAGCGGCGGCACCGGCAAAAGGCCGGATGTTCTTTTTTTCATTCTTACTTTTATAAAGATTCGAACATGGATTCTTACTTTTTTTCTCGAGGTAACACTCTCAAAAAGTCTGTGTCCCGGTTAAAGGGTCTCTTATTACAAAGACGGGAAACGACGAAGGATCAATCGACCAGCCGCCTCCTGCGAGAGTGTGAGGGCGGACGACCCCAAGATTCCTGTCATTCCCGTTCCTCTGCTGTTGTTTCTTTTCATTTCCTCCGCTCGCCGAAGACAAGTTACCCCTTGAGAGGTGAAAATATAAACCGCCCAGAAAAAAAAAAAAAAACAGACCTGCCGTTGCTTCTCCATTTACAAGAACGCGGCTGTGTGTGTGAAGAAGTGAATGCGCGGTGACACAGAGGCCTCCATCTGCCAAAACCACAACGGACAAGTTTATCGTCTGGTCTCCGCGAGTGGTGGATAGCACACCTAAAGGGGAAAAAAGCACTAAGAGAAGAATTAGATAACGCTTGATGTGGCCAAATATCACACAAGCTGCAGAGGGAGAGGCGAATGACAGTTCACCGCAATAAAAATGGCAGCGCAGACTTGAGTGTACCCCACACTTTAAATGTATTTACATTAACAATGATGAATAACAACGTACAGGGTGATGGGCATCTTTTAATGTTTGAATATTAACAGACACACGCAATGGGTTCATTGGGGACACCGAATTGTCGAGACAGAGTGAATGGTCGCTTCTCTGTCAATGAGGTGTGAATAAGGGAGAGTGAATGGTTGCATGACTTGTTTGTGTTCCTATAGTGGAATACAGAATTAAAGAATATTAACAATAATGTTGTGAAAAGGAAGTCTTCCTTTTGGCTTCCTGTTGTGTGATTGTTTTTGTTCTTCTCTCAACTTTTATTAGACGTGAGAGAAATGACTTTCCAAGACGCTGAAACGCCATCCCTCTTGGGCTTCATCACCTGCTGCTGCTGCTGCTGCAGGCGTGCACACACAGACACACGCGTGCGCTCATACACACGCACCCCCCCTTTTCTGGTTTCAGTCTGAACTCCATCACCATGGAAACAGCTAAGATGCCAAGTGCAGGAGAGGTAAGGGGTAGGGGTGTGTGTGTGTGTGTCTGTGTGTGTAAGAGAGTGAGAAGGTATAGAAAAATCTTATAAAGGACACACAAAGCTAAGTGTGTTATATTGACGCTGTTTTCGAAGAACCTAAACACACACATGCACACACACACACACACACACACGCACACACTTGACACCGTATATTAAACAGATTTCTGAATAGTTTCCCCCTCTTTTTTTTCACTCCCCGACAGAAAGCTTTTGCTTCCCCTCACATTTGTGCAGTTTTTGACCTCTCCTCTTCTCCTTGCCACGTCTTTAACTCTTTCCTCGTCTCCTCCCGGCACGTTCCAGGCCTCCTCCTCCTCCCCCCACCCTGCACCGCAGACCTCGACCCTTTCACAGTAAGCATTCACTGTAACATTACAATGAGCCCATATATTCCTGCCATCAGCGAGACCCCAGAGGGAATCAAGTGCCCCAAGCGCCCAGCTGTGTGAACACTACGGCAATACCGGACCCCCATCCCTCTCCCTCTCCCTCTCTCTCTCTCTCTCTCTCTCTCTCTCACCTGCTTCTTGCCGATGTCTCCCGGCTTTTCTCCCTCCCTTTTCTTCTGGCGTCTGAAAAAGCCAGATGGGCCCGGGCTCCTGTTTTTTTTTTTCTATTCCCGGGACCCCGGTGCACGTGCCGAGGACACAGGGGCCTCGCAGCGTTTCATTCACGCGCTCCAGACGCCTCCTTCTTTTAACCTCCCGTGACCAATTCCATCAACCATGTCCCCCCCCCTCCCCGGCCCCTTCCCCTCTTCTCTGGCTCCTCGGCATCTACTTTTGTCTGTTCCGCCCCGTGTTTGTCTTGTCAGCCGCGTTCGGGCAATGGCGTGTTTTATTTCAACCACCACCCGCCTCCTCTCTGATTCTTATTACTGCCTTCTCGTCACTTGTGAGGGCAAAGGGAGGTGGAGGGTCCCTCGGGTCTGACCGCTGTCCTCTCCCCTCCCCACCCAAACTGCGCAAACGCCCTCCGAGCACCCGTCCACGGCAGCGCCCCGTCCTTCTTCCGGGCGGAGAAGTCAGAGCAGAGGTGCGACTGCTGTCCTCCTTCCCCCACCCACTTTTCTTCCCTTTTTTTTTTTTTTTAAGAATGTTTTTTTCTGGTGCAACGACAAGACAGCGGGCCTTTTGATTCGCTCAACTGCTGTGTAAGAGGATTAAACTAGACGGGCGAAACAGGAAGTGGAACAAGAATCAAGCGGAGCTGGCATCGATTATTTTTTATTTTCATTTATTATATTTATCTTTAGAGGAAACTGGTGTCCTTTCCAAATTAACTGAACGGTGTGATATATTCTCCCAAGGAAATTTGACAAATTTTTTTTTTTGATAATTAATGACAAATAAATCAATCAACGTTGTTCAACTGTTTAAATCTTTTCCAAGTGTCCAATTAAGTTCCCCCCCAATTCCCACTCAGGACTCCTGGGACACTTGCAGCCTCTGGGCCACAGACATGGAGGAGGAAAGCTCGGAGGGAACCCCCCCTTGCAACATGATATTTTTTGCATATTCATAGATATAGATATATATATCTAAATATTTTATTTTGAATTTATCCCGGAAATTGCGTGCGAAAAATCTGGATGTCAACAAGGGATGGGATCAAGCGAAAGTTCTAAATTCCCTACCACCAAAAAAAAAAAACATCCACGCGTGTTCCCTCCTCCCGGGCAGAGAAGGGGGGGTTATTTAGTGTCTAATAGTTATCGAACCCGGACAGTATTTATTCGGGTTAACGCGGAAATAATGAGGTTGCCGATGTTAAACGCTGGCGGGCGGACGGAGGCGGATCGATCGGAACACCCGAGTTAATTATGAGAAATCAATTAGAAGCGTGGGAGTGGGGAGGGAGGTGGGGGGGGACCCCCGCCGTGGGGAAGGAGGGAGGGTCGTCCTTGGTTGAGTAAGATTTTAAAACCCCCAAAAAGCCCCCTCTTCCCTCTTCCCTCCCCCCCCCTCCTGTCCTAAGAAACGCGGGGAAGCCCGTGGCTCGCCGGGCCCACGGGACGCGGGGCCGTCGCGCGCAACTTCGCCTCCCGTGGGCGCCGATCGATAACCGATAAGCAGCCGAGGGGACTCTGGAAAGACCGCAACCCAGGATCAGCATTCAAATATTTAAATGATAATAATATCCGAATGTAAAATGCGATCTGATTTTCTAACTGAAGTTGGATTTGATTTTTTTTTCTTAATGAATAAGTTATGTCGTATTAATAACTATAGTCATACGTTTAAATTGCAATAAATATATCTACATATTTATAAATTATTATCGTTTTGTAAAATAGTCTGCGTTATGTTTTGATGTTTTTGGAAAATGATTACATCATAAATCAGCTTCCTAATTTCAGAAGGCGCGGCTTTCGTCCCCGCGCTGATCGAACATATCGATTCTAATCGCGGATTCGTTTTTGTTTAATCTATAGGATGTATATGACAAACGGAAATAATCCGTGTTCTGCATATTGAAATATGTTTATGAGTTTTTTTGCATATATGCAAATAAGCCGCGCGGTGAGAAAGGCCCTCCTCATCGATCGCAGAAATCGAACGCGATCGTAACAATCATCTGATCGATTTTCGGGCCGTTTGAATGACGTCTTCATCCACGCAGGAACGAAAACAACAAGGCTCTCAGGACTTTCTCACGCCAACTTCCGTGAAATTACCACATTTAAATATGTCACAAACACGCATTTGAGTAACATACGCCGTTGGAAATTAATAATAACAGCAATAGCGATAATACCGATGATAATAATAATAATAAAATGAAAATACCACTGTCTTAGACGTCCTTCAATCACAGGCCGAGCTATTTAAATATTTGCATTAATAATAAAAAATATTCAAATATCAGTCAGGTTCAACCCATGATTATTTTGAATATCGACTATATTTATAGTCACCGGATCGATTTCCCGTCCGAATCCCGACGGCACTTCCGGTCATTTGATTCGCTTCCTTTTCTTATCCCTTAGAAATATGTTTTATAGAGATTCTATTAATAGGAACAGACTCCCAACTTTGGTGTGATGATTAGTTTATGGAGGGGGAATAGGATGATTTATTTTATATTATTATGATTTAAAAAGACAACATTTAAAATTACAATACTATTAAATTCTCCTGGCGAGCCGTAAGGGTCTCGGGGTGACAAACGTTTGCTCGGGTTTCATTATCAGACTCTATTGCCTTTTCATCAATTTGCCTGGCGTCTGTCACCGCGGCCCCCCGAGCAGGGGCCCCGACCCCCAGCGCCCGACCCCCCCTCGGGGGTCACAGGTCAGCCGGCCACTCCACCATTAACCGCCAGCCTTTTTTAATCAGTCTGAGAGGAAGAGCAGCATCACCCTTTTCTCCCTTTTCCCGTAGCCCCCCTCCCTCCCGGCAGCCGCACGCCGGCGAGCACAAACTCAAATGAGCTCTATTTATCCGGAGTTATCCTTCTCCGAGCATCACGGAGGGTCCGGCACGGTAAACGAGCAGTTAGCCGTTCATCCCTCCTTTACCGCCGTGGATTTAATTCGCAGCCGCCCAGGTGACCGCCGCATTAACTATTTATCACCAAACTCCCTTTTATCAGCTTTTCTAAACACGCCAGCTGCAGAAAGTGCGGAGCTCGGGGTTTATTAATAACTGAATTATGTTTGCTCGGCCAGCTTGTCTGTTATCAGCTCTGAGGTAAAATTATCCTCCTGTCTGCTGTAAATCTGTTATAAATCTGTTATAAATGTGTAATAACAACTCAGGCATTTTTTTTTTTTTTTTTTCCTTTTAACAGTGAAACATTGTAGCCCGACCCCCCCCTCAGTCTCAAGGCCACCGGAGCAGCGTTTGCAACAACAGTTGCCGAGGTTACGAAACCAGAGGCGTCGCGTCACAGCAGAGCAAACGCTAGAAATTATTTATGTTCCAGTCGTGCCGAGATTGTCGTGGCTCTCGCGAGCGAGGTGACACGCACCTCTCTGGCCGAATGGAACACTGCCGCTATTATCGCTATTGATTACAGTGTAACGTCTGCCGCGAGAGAGGATTATTAAACCAGCTATTACAACATTTTCCACCCAAAAATACACTATAATTGCACTGCAGCACAACCAACTTAGAATATACCAATATATGAACATGTGACTTGCTGCAATGGAAGCGGTGAAGTTGTCGTAGTTTTAGCAGGCGGCAAAAATAAAATTCCCTCCATCACCTCCGTGGAAAATAAGGATCAGGACTGTCCGGCGGCTGATAAGAGAGAAAAGCCCCCTCTCGCATGGACCCTCCTCCAACCCCCCCCACCAACACACACACACACACACACCCGGGACCCCCCGTGGTTTGCTGTCGTTTCAAAAATGAATTCATCCTAAATGAAGTGATAACGGCCGGAGAGCGAATCCACCGCCACATCCGCCGGCAGATAATTAAAAAATAAATAAAATGAATTCCTTTTTTTGCCCAATCCATCCTTTTTTTAAAGGTGGCCTCCGGGGCAACGCCTGATATGTGTCACCCAAAATGATAACCTATAATCATTACACCTGCCGCATATTGACAAGCGGCTTAACGCACGTGTCGACATCCGTGTAAACGACCGGCGTTTGTCTATAAATAGTGGGAATTAAGCGCAGGAGGTCAGCGGAACAGTAACTCCCTCACATTGATTTCCAATAATCTGGTCGTTGCCCGTCTGATCCGCGGGACAGAGGCTGTAGAGAGATTGGGGGGTGGGGGGGGGGTCTTCTGCTAACATCCCCAATCGCTGTTGCCGTGGCGACCGCTGTGGAGATAATAGCGGTTAATGAGATCTTAACCCTCCCCGCGAATGAGTAAGAAACGGGAAGGGGGTGAGCGTCGGCAGGAAAAAAACTAAAAGACGGGATTTCATCGACGCGTGACCTCAGCCTGATCAATACTGTTGTGTTGTTTGACGGCGGTAACAAGCAGCTTGACCCCCGCCCCCCCCTTTCTGGAACCAAGGAGATAAATCCAATTTCTCCGTGCACACACACGCATACACACACACACACACACATAAGCACGCACGTCCTCACGAGATCAAGCACATTTAAAAACATAAGCACGCATCTGAAAAAACACACACACATAAACATGCAAGGGGAAAAGGAAAAGAGACAGACACACACACGTGCACATAAACACACACACACATACGCATAAATACACACAGCGCCTGCCGGTTGGACAGTTGCCACTGATTGTCCGGGCGGTTAGAATGCAAGTGAGCAGTCGCGCGTTCTGGGGTCAAAGGTCAGCGGCGGCCCAGACAGTCTGACCTCTGCTCTCCAAAGACTGGGTAAATGAGAGAGGGTGTGTGTGTGTGTGGGGGGGGGGTGTAAGGTGTGATACACGTCGATGTCAAATGCAATGGTAAGGACAAAAATAGAAGCATTTAGTTTTGTTGGTGCTCCTGGTGTTAGTGCCCTCTTGGTCCCTTTCTTTGGACATGACAGAAAGTGGAAATAATCAAGCACTCACTTTCAGGCGTTCTTTATTTTTTATTTTATTTCTTTTAATTTCTCCCCTTTTTGGCTCCTTCCACGTCGTCCTCCCGCTCTGTCTTTTTGGCGTATTATCACATGACCTTCACTTCACCCCCCCACCTACACCCTTTATTGGGCGCGTACAGACGTATATATAAAAGCAAAGCAAGACAAAAGCAGTAGCTCCCTCTCTCTCTCACACACACACACACACACACACACACACACACACACACAGGTTTTCAGCCTCTGTGCCTAGTTGATATTGACAAGCGTGTTACGAGTATCAAGTTTGGTGACCGACGGATTAATTATTAAAATATCTGCAGGCATACTAAATTAGCTGACTAAAATTAATAAAATAATGATAAATAATATAGATATTTTTCAACTATTTAAAGTATATTTCTTTTTCAGCCGTTTGTTTCACTGCAGAGTGATTCCTTGAATTAAATAGTGAGGGGATTCTGTTGTCAAACAGATGTCTTACATTTATTTCTGATTTCTGGAATAAGTAGTCCGGCAAATCACATCTGGTGCAAATAACGATTTTTGTTTCTTTTGAAAAAAACACAAAAAACGATATTACAGTTTAATCGTGACATTTACACATATAGAGGTATAATATCAGACTTGTTGATTCGTTTCTATATGTTTATTTTCTTATGTCACATAGTGATTCTCACGTGCCCGAAAGAAAAAAAAAAAAATCATCCTAATCAACGACCATCGTCAGCAAATGGCCTCCAGCCCGGCGCGACAATCTCAGTCGTCCCCGAGGTTCAAAGCTGAAGGTAAGAGGGACGGGAGGGTGCGGGGGGGGGACTGGGAGGAGACGGGGTGGTGGTGGTGGAGGATGAAAGCGGGGTGGAAATACGCCTGGCCGAGCATTTGTGCTCCCACCCCACCCCGCCACTCCCTCCTCTCCTCCCCGGCAACATTCTTCTCCTTCTTCCAGCTCTCCTTCACCCCTAATCCTTCGCTACTCCACTGCATATGTTTCCTAATCCGCACTTTGTGGGAGGCCCGTGAACCCCCCGCGCCATCGCCTCCCTCCTCCGCCTCCCCTCACAAGTTGGCTTCAATTTTTTTTTTCTTTCTTAACCTTCCCCTTTTCCTCTGTCTTCATTTCCCCTCCTCCGACTGTAATCGTCCTCGGCGGCGTCTGAGCCCCTGCTCGACCTCTCTTCCCTTGACTCCTGGAGATTTTCCGCCTCGCTCTCCGGCCTGTCCTCTCACTCTTTCCCCCTCCTGTTTCTCCTCGCCTCGACCGCTCCTTTCTCCTCCCTGTTCGCTGAAAAAAAAAAAAAAAAAGACGGTTATAACCCTTTTATACCTATGTAATTACACTTAATAGCTGCAAATCATGCACATAAATCCATAGCTACCACTTGCAGGAATTTAATAATGCACGTCCGTCACCTGGGTGGGGAAAACAATCCCCTTTCTTTTCTTGATTATATTTCTCCTCTGCCCCATTCATCCTTTCATTTTTTTCCCTTCTCCTTCCTCCCACTAGCTGTCTCATTTTCTCTCAGGTGATTTTGCTCTCTTTCTCTCTCTCTGTTTCTCTCTCCTCCCTCATTTCAGCCGCTCTCGCAACACACACACACACACACACACACACACACACACACACACACACACATGCAGGCTTTTTGTCCTGCTTCCTTCCCTTGCTTTACCCCATTACTGAATAGTATTCCCGGAGCCCTTTGTGGAGCCTTGTATAGGCACATGCCAAGTCAAGTTTTTCAGAGCGGTTTCAATGGAATTACCCCCCAAAATAATCTCCATTTGCTCAAAAAAAGGGACAAAGGGGCCGAAGAGGAGAAGAGAATAATGTAAAATGAACCAGCACCCTCCACAAAGAATGGGCTTGTAGCTCCGCGCTGGAAGAACATAAGAATTTCTAAAGATCAGAGGGGCCCACATGTATGAAAGATCTGGATATGGATTGCGTGATGAAGGTGGGGTGGGGGGACCCCTGCACCGACCCCTATATAGGTGGGCCCACCTGGCTTTTTATTCCCGGGATCATTTGACGCGTTGTTTTAGGAAACTCGTTCTGCATCATTTTGGATGATAATCGCATAAAATATGTATGTATGTATGTATATATATACATATGTATATATATAAAGAGAGAGACGGAAACATATTGAAATGTATATATATATATAGAGAAAGAGAGAGACAGAAATATATTGATATGTATAGATATTAAATAAACACCAGGGAAGGTTTAATTCATTCATTCATTCATCTATGTATGCATTCATTCATTCCTAATCTGCACCCACATGGGTAGTCATGCAACCATTCACTCTCATTCACACGTCAGGCAAATTCGGGGTCTCCAATGGACATATATACACACACACAAATATATACACATATGATGCATGTATGTACATATATATATATATATTGAGAGAGAGAGAGAGAGAGAGAGAGAGAGAGAGAGAGAGAGAGAGAGAGAGAAATAATACTATTCACTCCTTACACACACTCACACACAACATTCATTCTGTCATTCACACACCGTAGCAATATACAACCATTAAGTCCGTCATTCACATATATTCACGTATATATGTATATATATATGATGCCTAGACATGTGAAAGGCGAGTGGTTGTATGTCTATATGACATGTGAATGACAGGGTGAATATATAACTACATATATATATATATATATATATATATATATATATATGTATAGAGAGAGAGAGAGCGAGAAAGGGAGATATGCAACTAATACACTAATTCACTTCCTAACACACCATAAAAACATAGTATTGTTCTACTATTCTCTCTCATATATATATATATATATATATATATATATATATACATGTAGATGCATACAACTATTTGCTCTTCATACAAGACATAGAATCATTCACCCTCTCGTTCACACATCATTTCGAGTCATGTGACCCTTCAGTCTGTCATTCACATCTGGGAAAATCAAGGTTCTCCGCTAAACCCATGCAGACGCTTAGAGAACCTGCAGAAAGGCTCCCTTTCGGAATTGAACCAGGGACCATCCAGCCGTGAGAGGGATCCCCCTCCACCCCTCGGCGTTGCGGCGCCTCCATTGCTATGTACATACATCCATGCGTGAGCGTGTGTGTCGGTGCCAAGTGTCATATCGATAGGTTAATAGCCGCGGTGTCAGATTCACTAACTCTCTGATTAGTTGACAGTTCACTAATCCACACTCCTCCTGAGTTATTGGCCAGCCCATTGATTTCCAGCCTGCCGGCCAAGCCGGGAGGAACTCGGGGGTCGTAAGAGAGCCTGCCGTTATTGATTGGCCCCGGATCAACCCCATCATCACATCCCTATAAGACACACACACACACACACACACACACACACACCAAACCTAACTGCAGCTCCAGGTTTGGTTTCTTTCTATTCTCTGACCATCCAGATTCTCAGCCGCGGTATATTTTTTTTGCGTCTCCGTCAATCATGTTTTGTTGGAGTGAAGTGTTTTTATTGACACGCTTTATGAGATGTAGAAAGAACCTGACAAATCTGCTCCTCTCTCGTCTCTCATCCCCGCCCGATTCGCCGATGCCTTAATATTCTTTCAGCTCTTTTCCGCGTGTTACATTAATACTTCACTGAAAATCCATGGAGGGTGGGAAAAAAAAAGAAAAAAGAAAGAAAAAAAAAACCCCTCTCCTCACGGTTTTCACTGCTCGCTCAGAAAAACAGCTTTATTCCATTTAGACCGTCACTTTTCCCCCGGAAGGAAAGACCTCTGTCATTTAGGGAATGAAAAGTTAAGCCGTAACAATTCCAGACCACTGCTTTATTCATTCATTCATTATCTACACAGCTTATCCCGCAGTCCGGGTAGGGAGGGGCCCGAGTTCATCCCCACTGTCACTGGGCGAGAGGCGGGTTTCACCCTGGACCAATCACGGGGCCACATATGGAAACGTACAACCACTGATCCTGTCATTCACACGTCTAAGAATCAAGGGTCTTCACTGAACTCACGCCGACACGGCGAGAACCTGCAGACAGGACCCCTTTCGGTGTTGAACCGGGGACCTGAGGCAGAAGCGCTAACAGGTTATTATTGCATGTCTCTCATTTTCATGTTATTTACACGTAGAGAGACATGTTGTCAGGATCTCCTCTCGGCCGCTGAGAGGAGACACGGCTGGGTCCAATTGAGAATCAGCGCCAGCTGCCGCTAATCACCCAGCTCCATAAAGAGCAGCGGCACGCTCTGCCAAGGGCCGGGGAATTGGAGAGGGCTGGAGAGGAGGTCGACCGGAGGAAGAAGCGACAGGAGGCCCCAGGGCCGGAGAATTGTGGGACCCTTCCTTGAGACCCTGCCTGTGAGACCCCGCCTTTGTGTGACCCTTGACCTAACCCTGTTGCTCGGCCCACCATGTCCCCCTCGTCTTGCCCTGCTCTAAATAAAGAGTTCCGACCCTATTTCAGCCTTGTTGGTGTGGTTCCCTGCCCGAGTCCGCCCCCTAACCCGCGACGCATGTAATCATCCATTCTCTCATGGGAAATTTCAGATTCTCCAGGGGGTATAGAGCACTCGTCCTTGGAACCGAACATTCCTGGTTCGATTCCCTGTTCCTCCTAGCCTGTCGAAGTGTTGTTGAGCAAGACGCTAAACCCCAAACTGCTCCCCTGGCGCTGTCCCCTAGCTGCCTGCTGCGCATGGTGCATCCATGATGGGTTGAATGCAGTGGTCAAATTTCACTGATGTTGTGCTCTTTGTATAACTATGTGATAATAAAGGCATTTCTTCTTCTTCACCCCTGAACACTCCAGGATGCAGACACAGGGAGGACACCAGGACTCCACACAGAAAGGCCTCCCCTGTTGGAACTGAACCTGAGA
The DNA here is from genome assembly GCF_037954325.1 of Fistularia commersonii. NCBI lineage: Eukaryota > Metazoa > Chordata > Actinopteri > Syngnathiformes > Fistulariidae > Fistularia > Fistularia commersonii. The sequence goes on along the minus strand of NC_141313.1, from coordinate 9,654,157 downwards.
CCCTCTTGTTGTGAGGTGGAACATGTGCCGGCATGCTTTCCGATGCAACTCCGCATAGTCCCGATTATGGCGGACGACTTGTGCGAATCCACGATAGATGAAGCCACGCCCCCTGTGAAGCTGACCAATGAGAGAGCCCATGAAGGTACTACCCTGCATTGTTGAAGGGAAATGAATAAAGACAGGATCGGAAGAGTGGGAGAATGAGAGCGGTGCATGATGGGATATCCCCAAGCAGAGTTAGTTTATGACTGGTGACTAGCCTAGCGCTAACCATTAGCCTTCTCAAAATCAATGTTTTGCAGCCTTATCCATTCCCCTGGATGGAAATCAGAAGATCGTCCCACAGAAGAAGAGCTCAGTAATATGGCCCATTCCCCCGGCAGGAGGTCTTTTCGACAAAAAACGGAGGCTAATGTGCAACGTCATCTGCGTCTGTACTCGCCCCTGCGGCGCCACCCGCCGGTCCGGATGCGGCAGCGAAGGCCGTTGCCATGCAGGAGGAGAAAGAAAGCTTCTCCGGATTCATCTCCGGCGACAACAACTATCCTCGCGAGTGGGGGAGACACTAATGAATCCCCAGCAGCCGAGGTATGTGACTGACATGGAAACAACCACAATGTCAAGAAAAGGGGTGTTTTGTTTTTTTTTTATAATCAAAAGAATCATTCCCTCTTAATCAATAACACCTTGCATTTTGCTTCTAAGTCTTTCCGAGACATTTGTGTTCGTCGGATGCCGTCCTTGCAGTTTCTGCATCCTTGAGTGCATTGATGTCACGCTGCACGTGATAAAGGGATTGTTTTGTCGCGGCGCATCGACACATTCTCAAAATAGAATAAGTGCCCCCGGTTTCCAGCTGCGGTCTGATTTAGACAGAGATAATCAAGATGCGAATAAAGGGCCTAAATAGTCATAAGACTACAGACAGACACATGAATATTTGAGATGACATTTTGATCTGAGGATCGTCTTGATGGCAGTTCAACCGAGGAGTTTGTGGAAGGCACCTGTATAAACGGATGAAGGAAGTGATGTCATAGCCGGTATGGATACAGTTTGGACAAAACAATAACTCATGGTTGCAAAGCGCTTTTCAAATAGCATTCAAACACATACGCCGCCGTGCTGGATGCTAACCACGCAGACAGGATTCCCGAACGACAAGAGTGATTATATAAGTGGATATATATATTTATATACATAAATATATACTGCTCAAAAACATGAAGGGAACACTTGAACAACACAATGTAATTCCAAGTCAATCACACTTCTGTGAAATCATAGTGTCCACTCAGGAAGCAACACAGATTCATTTTGACTTGTTTTAAGGACATTACATCAAAGTTGGATCAGCCTGGAGTTTGTTTTTACACTTTAATTTTGAGTGTGATTCCTAATCCAGACCTCCATGGGTTGATACAATTGATTTCCATTGATCATTTTTGTGTGATTTTGTTGTCAGCACATTCAACTGTGTAAAGAGCAAAGTTTTTCATAAGAATATTTCATTCATTTAGATCTAGGATGTGTTTTTTAAGTGTTCCCTTTATTTTTTTGAGCAGTGTATATACATGGGGTACATATTGATTATCCCTAAATTTCCCAGATATGTGAAAGGTACGTGAGTGAATAGTTGTAAGTCTCTATATGACGTGTGAATGAGAGGGTGAATCTTATATAACATACATATGTATATATGTGTGTAGAGACAGAGAGATACAACTAATACACTGGTTCAATTCCTTCTACATCCTTGAAATATGATAATATAAAACTATTCTCACTCTCATATTTATGTATATATATACACACACATATGTATCTATATTCATATAGATACATACAACTATTCACTCCTCATTCTCTCGTCATCCGGAGCCACGCAACCATTCGGTCACTTACATGTCTGGGAAATCAATGGTCTCCTCTGAACCCATGCAGCCTGGGCAGAACCTTTTTGGACAACAAAATTACTCACGGCTTCCAAGTGCTTTTCAAATAGCATTCACACACAAGCCGCCATGCTAGATGCTAACCGTGCAGACAGGATGAGGAGCCGGGAGGAACTGAACCGCCGGCCCGCTTCCCAAGCAACGGGGTGGTTATTTGGGGGTCGTCCTGCTAAAGATGTCCATCTTGGCATAAACACCGCCCCTTTCCTGGTAGTCCTAATCTCTACATTCCCCAAATCCCCCTGTATTATTCCAGCCCTGTCTCTCCTCCCGCTCCTCCCTTGGCTCCCTCCATCCTTCTCCGGCCTCTGTGTGAGCGGCGGGGTGGGACTCGGGGGGTTGTTAAACATTTTTCTTCCTTCTTAATTGTTTTTACTTGTGCCATCGGCATCCCGATTAGGCCCCATTGATTTCTCGCCGCTAAGTGCATTGATTTCTACATTTCTCATTGATCCCCGCTTCTAAATCTACCCCCACACACACACGCACACACACACACACACACACACACGCACACTGTGTCTGTTTCCCTTTCTCTCCATGATCACCACACAGGCTGACCATGAACGTGTGCAATTGTGTGTGTGTGTGCACGCGTGTGTGTGTGTGTGTGTGTGTGTGTGTGTGTGTGTTTAGAAATGGACAAGTGCGTGAAATCCATCGAGGCAAGCATGCAGGCAAACATATGGAGCGCTGCCATTTTTAACAATGATGTATTTGTGATAAAACTAATACAATCTTAGCATCTCTTGATGGACTTGCCAACATTTTGTAGAAGAAATTTTTTTCCTTTTTTTTTACTTTTACGTCAGCATATGTACCCATTCCATTTTAACTACAGAATACACATTTAACAAACTAATATATTGAAAAGACAGCAATAAAACACTTTCTCAAAGCTCTGCCAACAGGAAACACTCCAGCGGTGGATCCTTTCCTTATGAAGATTATAACACACTGATTTATCTAATCTGTTTGGGAGTTTTTGACTTACGCCGTTATTACATCCATTTATTATATTTCAAATCTTTTTGCTTTTTTGTGGTGTCAGGCTTTTGCGTGTACAAATACGTAAGGGTTTGGGAGAATTTCACAGGGAATTTACTAAATTATCATATGAAAGCTATTTGGCGTGGCGGTTATACATATTACACTTTACACTCATGCTTTGGGAATTTGGTCGTTTTCTACCGCTCCATTTCCAGACCTATTCTCACACACCCTTGATCGTGTTCCACGGTGTCCACGGGTGCAGAGTCTGATCTCCTCAGTGTTTAAAGACTCTCACAACCCACCCGCCCAGCACCGCCACCCTCACGTCTCTGGCCGAATTGCACAATAACACCCGCACGTTTTCACTAACGCCCGCGCGCTCCAAGCTGGAAAAGCTTCACATCCATGTCATTGGCATTAGCCCGAGCCTCGATGGTGCGTTCGTGCCAAGCTAAGCTGTTTAGGTCCTGTGCAAGCACAAATAAAGAAACCCCGGACTGTGTTGAACCATGCAATCGTGCACGTTACAGTGTATTTGCATGGATCTCCGTCCGGCATTGCCTCGCTTCCCTGCAAGATGTAGGCGGGTTTGTGAATGTCTGTGTGCACGTAGATCATGCGTCTGTCTATGCATAAGGGGTTCGTGCGTGAAGCCGGATGTAGAAAAGACAAAGACCTGGCTCTAGATGGCTCTAGATCAGGGGTGTCAGACCCTTGCGGCCGTCGGAACAATATTTTGTGGCTCCTTGCCTGAAATCAAATCTTGGTGTTGGTGCAGCCCCCACGTTTTTTCTCACATGTATCTGGGGGTTTTATACAGGGGGTTTAAAAAAAAAAACGGCAAAGGAAAAGAATGAAAAATTAACTTTGCAATGTATTTTTGCTTCAAAATTTGAAAACAAAATGATTTTTTGATGAAAAAATGTCTTGTGGCACTGTTAAAACAATCTTTTCTTATTTCTATTAAAACAACAAAACAATAGCAAAAAAAAAAATGGGCAAAATTAAAAAGATTGATTTAATAACCACCATTGTATAGCCTTGTAAACATTATATCTCCTCTTATATATGCTACCAATCAATTTTCTAATAAATTCTAGTGGCAAATTTCCCACAGTGACAAGATTTTCTCTTTTAACTCAACAATATTTTTAGGGTGTAATTTCATCAATTGCTTTTTAATATTCATTTTAATATTAATTCGTCACGTATTTTTAGAGGAACAGTTCATTACATATGAAGATTTGTATAATTTACCTGTTTACCTCCTTTACACTAAAACAAAGGAAAAATTTGCGCGTAGTGTTACTTCCGGGTAATGATTTTATTGGTCCGGCCCCCTTGACATCAAATTAGGCCGTATGTGACCCCAAAATGAGTTTGACACCCCTGCCCTAGATGGCCCAAGCCATCATATCTCACAGCCCTCTGAGAACCAAGTCACTATGCTGGTTTAAGAACAGGCTTAAAGCCTTTCATTTTGAGAAAGCTTATCGTTAGCACAAGGCTAGCCCCTAGTTATGCTGTCGTAGGCTTACTCTAATCAGGGGATATCCCATAAAGCACTTTTCTCATCCCTACCACTCTACCTATTCTGTCACGGCGTATGTCCCTTCATCAATTTGTGATAGTAACCTCAGATCCTCTCCCTAGTCCCTGGGCTCTTGTTTGGCAGGTTCCAACCGCCCACTCTCTCATTTACAGACATACCTTTTACGTCACATGCCGACGCATTGGACACCCATTTCTCGTCAGAGAAGCATATTTTATCAGCCGTAGCATCAGCGGAGGAACTTGGTTTCTCATTTCGAATGCAGAGATGTGGAAAATACAAACTCTGCTTTTATTTTGGTCAGGTTTAGAAAAAGATACCGATGAAGATGTATACATGACGCGCCATGGTTCGTAAAAATAACAAGAAAAGGGTTTCAAATGTGGCGATATGTGGCGCTAAGGCAACAGTCACCAGTCGTCAGGCGGTCGGGACTGAGGATGGGTTCACTATTCACTCTCATTCACACGTCATTCCTAGACATACATACAGGTAAAAATTCATTCATTCATTCATTCATTATCTATAGACTTTATCCTGTGGTCAGGGCCACTAGGGGTGCCGAGGACTATCTAAGCTGTCAGGGGGCGAGAGGCGGGGTTCACCCTGGACTGATCACGGGAACAATTTTTACATGTCTGTCAGTTACATGCAGTGAGGTTCATGGCTGGTGAGGCAAGCTTACCATGAGGCAGGCGGACTGCGTGCCTCACTTTGTGGCTCTTCGCAGCCGTTTTATGATCGCTCAGCACAAGAAACTAGTAACACACATACAGTTGTTGACAAAAAAAAACACTGTACATTGGAAATGTAGTTCATAGAGCAAAAGTGTTTAAACATTTTAATAGCATCATTCAGTCAGACAGCAATACGGTCTTAGTGCAGAGCATGCCGGTAGTCAACCATAATTGCACGTTGAGGTTCAACAGTCCGCGGCCTCACCGCACGTCTCTTGTCAGTATTTCAGCAGTAAAATTGAAAATCCAGTGTTTTTTTTTTAAATAAAAGATTGGTGAAGTTAAATGAAAAATACCTTTATAGTGCAAATCAGTGATAAATCTAACAGTTATCTCTTTTTATTTGACATTTTTTTCTTTCCTGGATTGGCAAGTGAGGCACGGCCTCTCCTGCCTCTCCTGAATGCACGTCATAGTAGTATGTATATCCCTGAGTATGAGAGGAGTGAATGGTTTTAGTTTCTATATGATGTGTGAATGGTTTTATGCCTCTGTACGTGGTGGCCCCTTGATCGGTGCAGGATGAACCCCGCCTCTCACCCTGTGACAGCTGGGTTGGGCCTCAGCGCCCCTAGTTACCCTGACTGTTAGGGTTCTAATGCGTTGGTAAGCGACGCTGAGGGGAAAATTCTCTATTTGCCACACGTTTGATGCATTGGGATGAAGTCTACTCGCTCATTCACTTCATATAGACACATACCACCATTCACTCTCTCATTTACACAACATATAGGCACACAACCGTGTACGTGTTCTCTTTCCCAAGCCTGTGTCAGATAACTGACACATTGGACGCCCCTGTCTCATCGTTTTGACGAACTCGGAGAAACATCTATTGGAGAGGCATCTATTTTGTGCCACAGTGTCAGTGGAGGAGCACGGTGTCTTCTTTTGAACGCAAAGATGTGCAAAATACTCTGCTTTTATTTTGGTCAGGTTAAGATATAGATACCAATGTTAATGTAGACATAATGCTTCAATGACAAGAAAGGGGTTCCAATGTATTGGTATGTGACGCTAAGGGAAAATTCTCCATTCGTCACGTGGTCGGCACATTGGGATCTACTCACTCATTCCCATGTAATGCAGAGAAACAAATCCATTCATATATTTGGGCAATTCAGGGTCTCTTATGAATCTCCTGCATTTGCTTGGACTGTGGGAGGAAACCTGAGAACCCGGAGGAACCCCACGCAGACACAGGGGAGAATGTTTAGACTGCTCCTCTTTGGATATCCATATCGGGTGACTCTCTTGCAATAACATAACCATCGCGCCACCATGTTGATTTTTTTTTTTAAAAAATGGTTTCCTGCTCAACCCAACGGAGCTCACGAGCTGTAAGCAAGACCATCGATCCACTCCAATGATCGTATCAAGGCAGCGCATATTGTCGGCACCGTGTTTTACTCTTTTCTCTGTTTGTCCTCCGTGGCCTTAAGAGGAATAATGGATATGTAGGAGAGGTATCGGCAGGGCCGCACCAACATATTGACGTTCTGTCAGCATTGATTACTTAGTCGGGCTGCCAGAGGAGAAGGTAGAGACACACTGACACAGAATGAGACGGATGCTGGAAATAGATAAAATGTCAAAAGCTAAAAATAATTTGCGCGCAATGTTGTGTTTGCCGGGGTTTACGGGGGTAGTCGTGTGCGCCAGGCGGCCATCGAATCAGATCCTGATGGACGACCATCACTTCGCAGACCGCGAGATATGCCAAAGTGTCGGGATGTCACTGAAGCGGCCGTTTGGACCGCCAGGACGGCCCGGGACCTTTGGATGTGGCAAACCTCCCCAGGAAGCTTCACCCACCCTAAACACACACACACCTCCGAGCTCCACTATCGAAAAGGTCCTCGGACAATTGCCCCAAAGCTGAAATTACCCCCGGTTTCACCGCGGGGCCTCGACACACTCGCCGGATGTGTGAGCCGCTGAGCGTGTCAGAGACGCTCTGGAGTCTTCCCGCTCTGGCTTCACACATCTGCTGCACAAAAAGAATAAAAAGATGGACAAATGGCTCCAACGGGCTAGAATCAATACATCGAGTGAATCGTCGAGAAGTGAAATAACAAGATCATCTTTGTGGAATTCACTCACTCGTTCATTCATTGTGAGAGTGCTTTGTAAAATCAATGCTATTTACTATTAATTCATTCAATTTATCATTCATTCATCTACATCACTTATCATGCAGTCTGGGGCCATTGGACGGCTGCAGCCTATTCCAGACGTCATTGGTTGAGAGGTGGACCAATCAGCGGGCCGCATAGACATACAACCATTCACCCTCTCACTCATGGAGACATGCAACTTTGAAAAAATTTGAAAAAAATCCTCAAGGAATGCAAGTGGACTTAAAGCTGTTTATCACATGGTGGCGGTGTGTGTGTGTGTGTGTGTGTGTGTGGGTGTGTGATATAATCATAGGTGTGATATAATTGTAAGGCGATATTGATTGAGCTTCCCCGCCGCCGTGGACGAGGGCGAATTTGATGCAACAAGCTTGTTTGTCTCGCCGTCCTCACGTAAATGGCAGGTGATGGTGGTGGAGAAGAGGGTCTTTTTATTTCTAAGCCCCCCGTCTGTCGGTGTGTTTGCGTGTGACAGATCAGACGTGCGCGCCGGCCCTGCAGCGGCAGCAGGTTGCAGGCTAGTTATAAAAGGATATTCCAGAAGGGAAAAGGACATATTGCTATTGATAAGGCCCGCCGTGCGGCATATTCTTCACCTCTCCTTCAAACACACACACATGCACACGCGCACACGTGCACGCCTCCCTCCCCTCCTTCGCGATGGACGCACAAAACACACTATATTCTACAAGAAATAATTGCTTTTGTCTGGAAGGAGTTTGGATTGGGGCTCCTCAGCGCTCTCCCTCATCCAAAGAAGGGGGGCTCTTGAGGGACAACCGGTCGCTTCTTTATACGGCTTCTCCTCTTCTTCCTCCTCTTCCTCCCGCCTCCCTTTATGACCGCTCGGAGGATCCGAGGTCGCCTCCTTTGTGGCCGGGGACGGTTTTCCACGGGCCCACGCTACTCGAACACAGCCCCGTCGGGCTGCGTCCTTCTTTTTTTTTTTTTTTTTTTTTTTTTTTTACAATACTGTAGTAGACGCAGTATCAGTTCATAGAGACGTGTACAATCACCAGCAGTACCCGGTAACACAAGTTATAAATCACCGCGGTATTAAAAGGAGTAGTACTCGGCGAGGCCAAGGTCACGCCGGGCCCGACACACTATTGATGCAGATGGGTGTGTGTGTGTGGGGGGGGAATTATGGGATGGATTGTCTGCCTATCACCATATTTAGACGCTCCCTTATTATCCCCACTAAGTGAGCCCCGAGGCCTTCCCGTGTACCCGGGGTGGTAATAATCGATCGATAACTTATCAACAGCTCAGGTCCGGGCTTGAAGAGGGAGCGGGTAAGAGAGAGAGAAGAGGAAAGGGAAGAGGAAGAGGAGGATGAGGAGGTGGGGGGGGGGGGTCGATTTTTTTTATCGACAGGCGATTTGGCGCGAATGGATTTTTCTTTTATATATATATTAACTGAATATATATTTGTGGTGACTTGTGCGTGGTTCTGGGTGCGGGGGTTGCGGGGAGGGGGAGGGGGGGGACCTCAACTTACGTTTTACGCGCCAGAGCTGAAAACAAATGACTAATTTAACAGCCGTGCGTCCGCGGGGCGTTGATGTTGCGCCTCCGTGGGGGGAAATAGTGCCGGTAGCAGGTGACCTTGTGGGCCTGGCCCGCGTAAATCTGCGTGTGTGTGTGCGTGTCTGCTTGTGTGTGTGTGTGTGTGTGAGGGAGAGAGAGAGAATCCACCTGCTGAAATATACATCAAAAGCCCCCCCCCATCCACCCCCTTCTTCTTGAATCCGCGTCCGCACATTGTGAAGAGCCGATCGATTTCTCGGAGGCCGGCGATGATGTGATTATTGGCTTCATTATAATGAAGTGATCAGAAGATCAATCGGCTGAGCTCAGCCGTTAGACACAATAAATATATGTAGTTTTAAATATATATTTATTTACAATCAAAAAGCCACGTGAAAGTGTGTGTGTGTGTGTGTGTGTGAGTGTGTGTGTGGAAGAGGGGGGAGAAGAAGAAAATGAGGGTAGAAGCGGTAGTGCGTCTGTTGTGTGTATGTGTGTGTGTTTGCATGCGTGTGTGTGTGTGTGTGTCCCGGCTGGGTCTGTGGGGGGCTTCCGTGAAAAATAAAACACGCACACGCGTGGGGATCCGTGCACACCGAGAGAGAGATAGAGAGAGACTTAGAATAAAGGTATATCCCTCCTCTTCCTGCTCTTCATCTAGTCCTTCCATACCCCGGATGACAGATGTATTTTTTTTTTATTTTTTAATTTCCTTCTCTTTATCGATATGGATTTATTAATTTGTCCATCTATCGATTTCGCCTCAATTAGAGACCCGAGGTAAAGAGAGAGAGCGAGAGAGAGAGAGAGAGAGAGAGAGGAGGAGGAGGAGGAAGAGGAGGAGCGAAGATCAGACAGGAGGTGCCCGCCTGCGCGAAAGCCTTACTTTTATTATTTGATTATTTCCATCCATCGCCGAATATCGCTCCCCCTTTATTATTACTATTATTATCATTCTAATCGGGTTTATTTTTCTATAAATATATTGATCCCGATACGTTGCGTGCGCGCACGTCCTTCACCAGACCAGCCAGCTACAAAACCAAATATCTACCAGAACCAAAAAAAAAAAGAAGAAGAAGAAGAAGAAGAAGAGGAGGAAGGAGGAGGAAAGGAGGCAACTCTCTCTCAGAGACTGAGGATCCACCGCGGCGGAGACTTTTTTCTTATTTTTCCCGGAAGGAAAGGAAAGGAAAGGAAAGGAGATCGTGTTTCTCCTCTTCCTCCTCCTCCTCCTCCTCTTCCTCTTCTTCTTCCTCCCTCATCCCCGCCGAAACCAAAGAGGAAGAGTTTTTTTTTTATTGTTTTTTTTTCTTTGTACATTTAAAAAAAAAAAAAGAAGAAAAAACCCGTGTTCGCACACCCTCCACCTCCATCCACCGCAGGACACAATACATGGAGTGTGACCGCGTCCCGCTTCCATCCGGCGGGCAGCAGACGCAGCGGCGGCCGCGGCGGGAGCATCATCGGCGGCATTAGAGCCGCGCACCGGCCGCTCACCTGCCGGAACCCCCGGATGGACCACCGCCGGTAGCTTTGTGTCTCCCCCCCCCCCCTCCCTTCCCCCGGGAGCGTGTGTGTGCGTGTGTGTGCGTGTGTGTGTGTGTGTGTGTCGGACTTGTAGACTTCGATCTAGCCTTCCCCCCCCACAACCCCCTTGCAACACACACCCACCAGCCAAACATCCGTCCGACAGATAGAGATGTGAATCTCCATCCGTCCGAAGAGGGGGATAGAAAAAGAAAGAAGAGGCCAAAGAAATAGAAGACGACGGATAAGCCAAGAAGGGGACTGAGAGAACCGTAACGCGCCAAAAAAAAAGAAAGGAAGAAAAAAAAAGACGACGGCCAGGTCGACAGAGGACCATGTTTGTCCCCCTGCCTGTCCCCTTCGTCTTTCAGAGAACAGCGTCCGACTTCAGCGCCTGGAGACTCAAGTCCTCGCTGGCTCCGCGGTCCAGCCCCGGTAAGACAACCCAGCCCCCTCACCTCTTCTTTATTTTTTATTTTTTAACCTCCCTCCCTCCCAATCCGCCAAAAATAGAAAAAAAAGAGTTATTAAATAATCACCTGTTATTACATTGTAATAACCCTCTTTGTTACATTGTAATAACGATTTTGACCCCCCCTCCCGCAAGAGGCGACTGCAAAAGGAACACGTCCTGAGCGACTGTTACAGCGAAAACCCAGTGATTTCCTCTACACACACGCACACACACCCACATATATATATACTGTATATTTATGAATGTTAATCCACGTCTTCCCATATCATCACTGCAACTTTTGCCTTCACCCATTTTTGTGTTTCCAGACGAACTTGATTCAGTCATATTTAAGTTTCCAAATGCGCAGAAGAACCTCTTGACAAGTCTTTTTGTTATTATAAAAATTTTGCATTTCTACAGTTGGAGGAGGAGGAGGCGGGGAGGGGGGGGAGGGGTGACACACACCTTTTTTGGACAACTTTTGTATTTCAATCCTTTGCTCTGATAAGAAATGGTGAAACAGGGTGTCACCCACAAAATCATAATCCCTTTCCTGTGCAGCGGATTCTTAATTCGACCCCTCCACCTTTTCCCACCGAAAGGAATCTGATTGAAATATAGTTTGATCGATACTCACCCGATTCCCAAACACGTGCTTCCCGAAATGCGTTCGCATCCTCGCCCCCCCCTCTTCCATCTTCTTCCCTAAACACCCCCCAGGTAAATCCCTCCGTCTGGTTTCTCCAGCCCGTCCGTCTCCTCTCCCAGCCTCCGGCCCCTTTCCGGCCAGGTTAGGACTGTGAGGTGGAGGCGGAGGTGGTGGTGGGGGTTTATTCATAGTCATCTATTGATTAGTATTGATCCCTGACACACTGTTGTGTGTGTGTGTGTGTGTGTGGAAGGGACGGGGGGCAGAAGTGTGGTCATGGTATAACTTTGCCTGCTCTGTGAGATGGTGAAAATAGACTAAAATTTGAAAAAAAAGTCAAATAAAATAAATATCCCCGTATTTATCGGTCATTTTAAACACAGACGTGGCGACTGCTGTTGCGGTCTCTTGCGTCCTTCTCGGTAATTGGCCTGTAACCAAACGGCCGCGCGATGGATTTGTCAATCAATACTTATTACCATAATGATCTGATCATGCCTCGTGTTAATAGACTGTAATTACTATGTTATACCCTAAGTGTCTCTGAAAGGGTGTAATACTCGCTGTAATGTTCCTATTATATGTTGTGCCCGAAGGGACGTGGAGCTTAATGGGATGTTTGTCCTGCAGTGTCCTTGCTTTTGTTTGAAAAATGCATTTCATTTATTATCTCTCTCTATATATATATGATGTTATTTCAATGGTAGATCTTACAGATACGCACAATCCGAGACCGCGCGAGTGTACGTCGCACAAATTATGAATGAGATAAACGACATCTCGTCGCACCCGATTCCTTGTCCGCCTCCCTCGGCACCGAACCGCCGGAGGTCAAAGTTCGCCCCGATATGAAATGAACACCCTGAGCTCCGCCTTGTTTAAAAACCTCACATGGCGTCAAAGCGACGGCGTTTGCTTAAACGTGAGCCGTCATCTGTATATGTGTGTGTGTGTGCACGCGTGTTATAGTGAAGCGACAGGTCATCACCCATCACCGTCCCCGCTGCCCCGATCCATCCGGGCAGATATTACGGGTGGCAGACGGTGAGAGGGTAGCGTCATTTCGGAGATCACCTTAAGGAGGAGGTGTCAGGGGGAGAAAAACGGTTCGGGGTTTAATGAGCGCCGCCTCCGGAGGCCTGACAGGCGACGTATAACTCCCGGCTTCTGTTTCGGGGGGGGTCACTTTGTCTGAGGGTCCTTTAAGAAATTAAAAACACGGCGGCTGAGGGAGAGGTGAGCAACGAATGAAAGATATGACTCATCGGCAGAGGAGTTAGCTTATAAGCGTCGTAATAAACATCGCCAATTATCATCATCTTCACGGCTGAATGTGTTAATAAATGAGTGAGACGTACGACGTACAGGTCTAGTCTGCCCCCCCCCCCCCCCCCCCCCCCCTTTGGGAGAACCGCAGGGTCAAAGTGCCCGCGCAGGCTTCTTTTTATTTTTTCTTTCTTTTTTTTTTTTTTTTCATTTAAACATGTTGGCGTGATAAGCAGCCAATACACGCGAGAGAAATAAAAACTGCACAGGAAGAGCAAAAGGCCAACGCTCATCCCTGCTCTCCTGTCCCCCCTCCCTCCTCCTCCCCCCCCCCCCCGTCTCCGACGTCTTTCATCCCTAATCTCCGGAGAGAAAGAAAGTCAGAATCCTGTGTTTCTCATTCTCCCTCTCATTTTCTGTGAAGTATTCACTTGACACGAAAGCAACCCCCCCCCCCCCACACACACACACACACACCACCTTTTTTTTTTTTTTTTTTTCCAGGAAGAAATACAAACTCCCTCTCTCTTCCTCTCCCCCTCTATCTCTCCGGGTCTCCTCACTCCCCCGTGGATGGGGGGGGAGGGGGGGGTTGAATTGGATTTGCCTGCTGCGGTTTCGCCGGGCCCCATAAGCCACTTTAGCTAAGTCTGTTACCCACATTTCTGTCTCCCTCTGATCTGCGCCTTTGACCAAGGTGTGCATGTGTATGATTGCCCGGACCTGTGTGTGTGTGTGTGTTTGCGTTGGTGCGAGCAAAGATGGGATGGCAAAAGTTTAAGAGGAGGTGGGTGCGGGGTGGGGCGGCGGGGGGGAGAGACAACGGTCCTAAACAGCAGACGCTAGCAGACAGTGGCTCTACAGTGGATCTAAAGTGACGGCTTATGGGTTTTTGTCGGCTCGGCTCTTTAACGCTCCGGCGTGGAGAGTCTCAGCCGCCGTCCCCGAGACGCACCGCCGCCGCCGTGCCGCAGACGCTCAACGGATCCACTGTGTTATCTGACAATGGAAACATTTTGCTCTTTTAATCAGGCGGGGATGGTTTCTAATTGTGTGAATCACTTTTACGGACGGCCTTTCTTCTCCGAGGATGTTTTGAGACACGCAGCCGTTCACCCTCTCACTCACACTTCATACAGAGACATGCAGACGTTCATTCCCCTATTTAAATTTGTATGGGCATCACTTTCTCATATTAAATTTATATAGAGACACACAAGCATTCACCCTTTCATTCACACTTCATAAAGACATACTGTATAACCATTCACATCTCACATCTCACTTACAGACACGAAACTATTCAGCCTCTCATTCACCTTCAACTTGGTGAGATAAACACCTTTGAATTGCTGTAACTTCTGAAGTTACAGCTGTAGATCGGTGATTTTGATACATATTGTGTAGAATCACATCCTATTCAACATATTTCAACACCACACACCGGCTCTTTAGAAATTGCGATGTATATACAAAATGCACTTTGATACTGCTATCACTTTTCTTTTTCTTGCAACTGCACCTTAGTACTACTGTCACTTTAATAACAAATCAAAAGAAAATTGCACTTTAACCATAACCCCCACAGCATAACTCATTGTTGTTTTCTGTGACAAATTATTTATAATTGTTTGTACTTTTGCACCGTGGGTCTTAAGAGTAACTCTATTTCATTGCTTTGAATGTGTGAACGTATGGCAGTATTGACAATAAAGTGGACTTTGACTTCACATATTATATAGACATGCAACCATTCACATCTCACTTAGAGACACACAAATATTCATCCTCTCATTCACAAGTCATATAGTTTCCCCTTTGACAAAGCCGGCGGTAGTTTTTCGTCGCTTTTTCCGGACACTGTTATGATGTTGTGATTCGGTAAGAGAAGAAGAAGAAATGCCCTCCGGCCTTTGTTGTAGTGATTTTATAGATTCTTGTGGTTTTAAATGAAAGTTCTTTATCTGCAGATTCACATGGTCATGTTTCATGAATTCATCCATTTATTATCTATTCTTGTTCTCGGGGTTTTGAGGGGGGACCGGAACCTGTCTCAGCCGTCATTGGACGAGAAGTGGGATTCACTTTGGACCAATCACAGGGCCACATACAGAGACATGCGACCATTCATTCCATGCATTCTATGCAATTTAGTGTCTCCGTAATGAACCTCCTGCATTTTTTCGGACAGTGGGTGCAACTTCTGACGGGATATCACTCACTCACTCGACTGACGTTTTTTCCGCTCATTTTCCCGCCTCAGATCTTTTGCGACAGAGACTTTAAAGAAAGCGTGTATCGCTCGGAGTCCCGTCCGAATTGGGGAGGGACCTGAGTCTGCCGCCGCCGTCACCGCTGTTCCCCCCTCTCTTCCGCTACACCAAAACAAAGCAAATCTTGAATGCTCTTTTTTAAAATTTTATTTTCTTTACAACGCTGTAAAATCCTCCAGAGAGGAGGCACGTGTCTGCACTGAGGATGCTTTATTTATGGAGGCCTCTTATCCCCAATCTGATTGTTCTCTGTTCTTCTTGTACCGCCCTTTTTTTTTTTTATAAAAGCAATTCTGAAAGATGGCGATGATGCAAAACAAGACAAATAATTGACCCAGGGGTTGGCGTTTGAACCACGGAAAAAACAAAAACACAAATAAAATAGAATACGAAACGTCCTCCGGTAGCAAAGTCGAAATTATTGGCGCAACACGAGGCAATGTCTACCCCCTTCCATTGTTCAGAAAACTTTCTGTTTTAAGAGTTCAAAGAGCAAAGCCGCACCGCCCACACGCGCTGTGTAACACACACACATACACACACACACACATATACATATACACACATACACACACTATGTGCACTCTGTGCTGCTCAGTAGCTGTCCTAGACATAATTCACTTGTGGTGACCCGGAAGTGAGTTTTCCAGTGTCTGGGCTGCAAACCAATTGGGCCCAAACAGAGAGGTTACGTGTGTGTGTGTGTGTGTGTGTGTGTGTGTGTGTGTGTGTGCGCACGTGTGTGTGTGCGCATGGAAAGATGAGATGTTTTAAAGTAGGAGCCTCGGCTATATCAAGCAGTTGGCAGTTGCGTTGTGCAAATTATTCCAGCCATGACGAGACAGTAAACACTGTGCAAGCCGTGTGTGTACATTCATGTGCACGTGCGAGCGTGCAGACAGGTTGATGATTCAATAATTGCACGTTTAGGTCAGTTATGGATCTTTGTGGCGTGCGTGGTTTATCTGGAAACCACAAGCAGCTCATAGCTGCCCAGTGTGTGATTGGTTTTAACCTTCCACAGTTATTGATTAGCCTGCATTGACTACTCTCCCTTCACTGCAATCGTGTGTGTGTGTTTGTGTTTGTGTGTGTGTGTGTGTGTGTTTGTTGCTGGGCGGGGGGATTGTTTATGTGCCCATTAGAATTTACAGTTGTGCGTAAAGAGACCGGTTGCGTGCGAATGCGTGTTTTGTGACATAAATGATCGCCTTGAACGTGTGGGAATGCAAGAAAGGGACAATATGTCTGCACGGGAAGACACCTGAATGATTGTGAGTTTTACGCGGCACGCGCACGTGTGTATGGATCAGATTTTAAAAGGGGCAGCGATGCTGGTGAGTCCCAGTGCTAACGTGATTGCGAATGACAAAGCGTCCAGGCGGGTTTGTTAGCTCCATAATGGGGAATCAATAGACACAACACAGATGTCAATACAACATGCTTTATTGCGTTAAGCTGCCTCACCCCCACACTGGGCTCCGCGCATGCACACAGACACACACACACACACACACACACACACATTATCTGAGAATGTATCTGTTGTGTAATTGGTCTGTGAAACACATGCATGCACACATTAAAGTGTGAACGTGTTTTTTTTTTCCACAAACACATGAGTGCGCAAAGACCGAAACATCCGTGCTGTGATTAAAACGGACACACACACACACACACACACACACACATACACACACGTGTGCACGGGGGATAGTCCTCACCCATAACGCTGTCATCGTAGACTCGCCGGGTCATTCAACCTTGTGACGACCTTCAACGTTCTCGGAGTTCACCTCACGCCCAGGCTTTTTCTTCAGAAAGAATTATTGTTTACTTACAGTAATGCTGTTAATCAGGACTGTGACCTCCTCGACTTATTTTTTAACTTTTTGCTTGTGATTGTAGTGTAAGGAAGAAGTTAAAAATTTCAGTCAATTGGAAGGAGGAAATAGTAACTAAATGTGAAAGAGGTATTCTTGCAGAGCTCATTGACGTGGCTAAGTCAACCATCTGTACAATCCTGAAGAACAAGGATGTGCTAAAGATGGGCTTGTGGCTAAAGGGGTGACTGCGTTAATGGAGAAAAGTTATTTAAGTTGGTTCGGATTAATGAAAGACAACTTGCTGATGATAGAAGCCTTTACTTTTGCTGATTTAGTGAAGGAAATGCTGAGTACAAGTGCTGGCACGAAGAGAAGGAACACCAGAAACACAGCAATAATTTATGTTATCTTTAATTCTTCTCTGTGTTAATTCTATTCCTCTCTTTTTGCCACAAATGAACCCATCCAGAAAGTTTCAAAAGAATACGGTGTGTTTTTCCGGGCTGGTGAAGGGATTGATGGGATTCACGTTGATTTCAGTGGTAGTTGATTCGATTCTTGAACATTTCGGTTCACGAATTGAATCAAAGAATGAATTAAATTCCTAAGCCAAGGTTCTACTGGACGTACAAGTTAACGGGGTTTGTCGCCTTCGGTGTGACGACTCACGTTTAAGTTCACCAACGCCATCTCCTTCACCAGCAGAGGCTTGACCTTCCCCGTCCGTGCGTGCCTTAACTTGTAAAAAAGCATCTATACATTCATCCATTCATTTATTTGTAAATAAATGGATGATTTGCTAGCCGGCATTGGGCGAGAGGCGTAGTGCACCCTGGACCGATTGCCAGTCGATCACAGGGCCACAAATAGAGACAAACAGCAATTCAGTCTCATTCCCACAGGGGCACATAGGAACCTACTGCATGTTAACAGCCGTTTATCTTTAATAAGTGAACGTGCGAAGAGGAGTTCATGCTTCGCATTGTGTATTACATAGTAACATGCATGCAACAATCTGTGTCGACACGCAAACGCGCACCTGTTTATTTTTTTCACACGTCAATAATAAAAAGCAATTTCACATCATGGATATCACCTGCTGTGCACATATGATATATAAAAAAAAAAAAAAACAACAAAGCAAAAAAAACATTTCTAACCAAATATGGTCTCCTGAACTCTGCTTCCCCTCCGATGCTGCCCCTTATTTCGGCCCACCCAACCAGTTCAAACCATCATTGTTACCGTGGAAACGTTCATAGGCCATTAGACACATATAGGAGGAAAGGTATCTAGGTAAACACTGTCCTCCGCCACACACAGACAAACAAACACACTTGTGCGCCCACCGTTGGACAGTCATCTTAGTCCTGTGCCCTTGATGGCCGCAAAAACCATTAGGGGCTAAATTGGCTGTACTCAGGTTATATTTGACTGCTCTATATCTTGCTTTCTTTGGGTATGTAATTGCCAATCATAGTGTATGTTTGTGTGTATCCTCTGCCATTTGTTAGTGCATTTCTGGTATGTTTGTGCATGTGTGTGTGTGTTTGAACTTCAGGAAGCAATGTACTTACTGAGCTATAGTGTGTGTATGTGTGTGTGTGTGTAAAAATGGATGTTTCCCTGATGGCTGGTCCCGGTACTTGTGGGTGTATATTCAGCCCAATGTCCATTTTACACCGCCAATAAATAATGAATCCCGGGCACAGGAGGGGACCCTTTTTTTTTTGGTTTAACACCAATGCGCACCCCTAATCGAATGCACTCAGCATGCGCTGCCCCTTTATCCAACAAGGTGTTCGCCGATAGGCTTTTGTCCCCGGCGCATATAAATGCCATAAAGAACCCCAGCGCCCATTCATTCGTCCCGCGGCTCGCATTCCTTTTTGTCACGCGACTCTTATCCCCACTCCTCCTCGCTCCCTCCATCATTCTAATACCCAGCGTGCCTCCGGATGTGTTTTGGCCGGTGAGAGGAGGCGGCACAAAGGAAAGACCTGGAGCGGCAGTGAATGCCTACAGGCGACCCTGCTAATTAGCAGATGGTGTGAGGTCACTCTTGCTTTACTTTTCGGTTTTATACAATTATTATGTCCACGAAAAAAGAAACGAATCATCTGTTTAACGGGAACTGGATAAGCGATTCGTTACATCCGTTTTAACAGTTCGTTCGCCAACCGCCGACATCGCTTGTTCACTTTAATTTCCAGGTGAATCGGATTCTTTCCTCCTCCCAAAACCCAATACGCCCTCTGGATTAAGACGTTAACTCATAAATTCCACAGCTATAGCTAGAAAAAAATAAATATATAAAAAAAAATGATAATCGTCTTATACTCCTAATCCCGGATCGCCACCGGTATGTCATCTGTATGTCTCCGGCCCACAACCATCTTTATCCACCGGCTTACGCCGGAATGGGCCGGTCACTTTTTCTCCACGCCATACACACCTGCGAGACAAAAAAAATTACCCACCCTCCATATATGTGTGTGTGCGAGTGTGTGTGTGTGTGCGATCGTCCTCTATGATTATCAGTGCCTACAGAAGTGTTCCTGTGTTCGTTTGGATGGAGCAGAGCTTCTTCGCAAACATAATGAAACAAGCCTCTTTTTTTCTGAAGATTTAAACTAGACCAGTCCAGGGTTTTGTGTGCCCGTGTGTGTGCTCATGTTTGCTCAGGTGCCTCTCATGCGCGCATGTTTATGCACACCGCCCTAATGTAATCGCGCCGCGAAGGCATTCCAGGCCCACCACCATGGCCCGCAGTGAATCCCGTGTCCTTTGTGTGGCCTTTTTTTTTTTTTTTTTTTTTTTTTTGCAAGTCTGAAACGCTTTATGAATCCACGTATTCGACGACGTGTCTCTTCCCGCTGCCGATACATTTAGCTAATAACGTCAGATGACAAAAGCGGGGGCTATTTAGATTGAATCCCACCTCTTTTGTCTCCTCTCTCCACTCTTCCGTCCCCCTTGGCTGGTGGTCAGCCCTGTTTTTTGGGGGGGATTTAGACCCCCACCCCAATTTAATTTAGCGGACAAGAGTTATGGTAATGAACGTGGGTGGGGGGGTGCAAGGAAAGGGGAGGATGGATAGGGAAGACAGGCAGGGGTCCCCATTTACCTCAGGAACACCACGTCCTTCCTCCCGTCGACCCCTCCTCCCTTTAGCCCTTATTGGGGAGGCAGCGGTGACCGAGACGGGGTTTTTAGTGAAAAATGTAATATCAGGCCGGATGGGTCGGGTGGGGGGGGGGTCTATACGTACGTATGCACAGAAGCAAAGTGACAACAACAATAGACGATGAGAGAGAAAAGGGGGTAAGGGGTTGGACGGGCTCCGGGTCCAGCCCTTTTTTAATAAATCTAAGTGCTTTGGTTAGTGCTTCAATCTGTTGTACTCAACTAACCTTCTACCCAGATTACACACACACAGGCGCACACACACACACACACACACATTTTCTAATACATACATTCACTTTGAGACTCATTTTCACCAGCATGCTCCCTATGCGGGCTAAAAGCTCGAGGTTTTTTTTTTAGGATGGTGGATCTTCCGACTGTATGTTACAGTCAATGTCGTTCAATTGATTATTTATCATTTATTCCGCCTTTTTGTACTGATGATATTCACTGACAGTGTGCTTCGCCAACCTTTGCAGATTGTATGCGGTTTAGCCAAATCAAGTCAAATTTTATTTATATGGTGCCAAATGACACGTTTTATGTAGAGCAGGTCAGGACCACCACTTTTTTAAAGTGATTGACAGAAACACAACGCCCTCCCCCTCCCATGAGCAACCACTTGGCGAGGAATCACCGTCTTTTGCCCGTGGAGAGATGCGGACGGCCTTCTGCCTTGACTGGCTGGGGCAGAAAGAGAGAGCGAGGGTGAAAGTGACAGTGGAGGGTATGGGGGTGTGGAACGACAAGCACAAGTGATCTCAAACTAATTGTAACAATAGCACTAGCAGATACATGCTAATAGTGGAAATGGTACAATAATTGCTATAATAGTAATATTAATAATAATGATAATAAAAGAAAAAACATTGGCGGATGCATGGGCAGTGGGATCACGCAAGCTCAAGGACTTGGTAAGGGATATAAGCTCGCCATTATGCACTGATGAAGGTATGTACGTGCAGACAGGATAGGAAGAGTGGGAGGAATGAGAGCAGTGCATTATGGGATATCCCTCAGCAGAGTGGCTGCACAACTAAGGGCTCGGCCAACCCTACTTTAAGCTTTCTCAAAAAAGCAAGGTTAAGCCTGTTCTCAAACAAAGAGAGGGTGTCCCCCCCTCCGGATGGAGATTGGAAGATGGCCCCTCAGAAGAGGACCTCGGAAGCCGAACACTCCGGGTCTGGGTTCAAATGCTAGTTTCACCACCTTAACATATAAAAATCCAGACTAAAGCACTGGAGTACCGCTGTGCTCTTCGCTTCTTCTGTCCACTTTGCTATTCGCGGGTGTCATTTTCGTATTCATCACAGCTAAGCGGCGAAATACAGACAGATGACATGATGTTGTGCCGAAGCACATTTCACCGCGTCTGCAGACAGCTGGAACAGCTGGAATCTGTCATCCGCCCGCCGCGGACAATAAATATCAACGCCGCGATGGAAGGAGCGAGTGCTTTCACACAGCCCTTTTTACGCGTGACAATCGAATCTTGAGGCAGATGCGTAGTAGTCTTCCTTTTAATTTGCATAAATAGTGCAGCAGAGTTTATTGCCCCCCCGCGCGCCCGCGCGCCCGCACGCCGTTGTTGCTGTTTCTGAGCACGTGCAATGCCGATCGTTCATTTCCGACAAGTTTGGACAGGATTCCACTCTTATAGCGGTCACTGGTGAAACATGGAACTCAGAAGAACGTTCTCGTTTCTCTTGGTTTACATGGCAAGGACAAAACGGGGACGTCTTATTGGCTCTTTTCACGATCGGAGGTCGAGATGATACCACGTATAAGTTCACTGTTGGGTGAAAACAGGGATGGGATCTCAGTGGTGTTACGTCAATGCCGAGTGTCTCAGTAGATGAAGAACGTATTTCCAAGCATAAGTTAGGAAATCCTGTGTTGTATGGTCACTCCCTTTGGCTAGAACTCTTATATTACTAGCCAGTTTTGCGCTTAAAGAACTTTTTGCAGAACCTTTTTCAGGAACTAGGTCATTTCTCCGTGCGTTAGAACAGCATAGTTGTCATTTCTTAGGAGGGTTTTTGAACACATGATGTTGGCGCTTGGTGATTGGTGGAACTCATAAGCCACGGCCATTACCAGATACTTCTTACTGACCGTGGAGCGCCACTTTTAAAAACTACCATGGTCACCGGTCAACCTGCTCTATCACAGAGGGGTTTCCCGATCTCGCAGCAAAACGTAAACATTTTGGCCAAAATAAGTTTGGAGCGAGCTTACATCCTAACTAAGAGACCCTTAGTACTTGTGGAAATGTAAAACTAAAATATTCCTCCTCCGGAGGGTAGCTCCTTCATCCAAATTTGAGCGGGACAGTTCTTTGAACTTCTCTGTCCCAAAAGCGGTTAATTTTAATACAGGAGAAACATTTATATTGATTGATCATGGTGAACAGAGATGCCAGATGTTGTCTGTCTTTGCAGAAAATAGCTTTTTTGTTTGTTGGTTGGGACATCAGGGAACCTGAGGTTGGCTAGCCGAGGTGCTTTGTTCAGTCAGATATCATAGATATCGTTTTATTTTGTAGATTTGTTGCCCAAATCTGATATAATGTTGTATTACAACTTATTTGATCGTTGACCATTAGAGGTGCACCTGCATGCTAATCTCTGCATTTAGCATGAAGTCCCTGGCGCGGGATTAACATATTAATTTGCCAATTTACGGCAATCCAAAGGCACGAAAACAACATGTTGACAAAAATGTACTGAAAACTTCTTCAAGCAAGGATGCACATCAAACACCCCGCGATCCAGAAGATTGTGTTTACTGTCGACACGGCTGTAGAGGCCTTCACGGTTCCGCCGCCAGCTTTCCGGCCGGTGGAGGTCATGGCCGATGTGGACCGAATCGTAATCAGTGATCGTATAAGCGTCCAGCTCAGTATTGACCCGAGTTCATTTTGTGTTCTTAAAAAGGAATAAAAAGGAAACACAAGCTTCCAGCCAAAGAGGGGAGCCACAAAATAGCGCTATCTCAAAGACAACAATGGAAGTGGACAAGGGGACTTCCTTACTACAAAACCACATGTCCATGAAGCGACCAATCACACTTAGAGGGGAAAAACAAATTTCCAGAATAATTGCGTTCTCTAAGCCTGCTGTAAATATTTAACGTAAAGATAGACAAATACAAATAACAATTAGCAACATGAATGTGTGCCGTAGTAAACTGTGAAAAGGTAAATTTCTTTTGGACCAATTAACTAAAATTTGATAAATGAATGGGTACTTATTTGTCCATATGCTGTGTGAATGTGAGGGTGAACTGTTGTTTGTCTCTGTATGGATGCTGAATGACAGAGTGAATGTTTGTATGTCTCTAAATAACGTGAATGAAAGAGTGAATGGATATGTGTCTGTTTATGTGATGGACTGGCAACTCGCCCAGTGACAGCTGGGACAAGTGCAGTGACAAGCAGTATAGAGAGTGAAGGAATGAATGAAAGATTGAATAAATGAATTATTTTTATGCATCTAAACATTCTGTTTTGTGTACTTTGACTATGAGAAAGTAGGGTGGTATTGTTTTTGTTTTTTTTTTTTTGTTTTTTTCATATTTCTGTGTAGCCCTGGAGAATTGATGAAATATATATATATTATATAGCTCCATCAAATTGCACAATGGTACTTAATTTCATGCTTTTGCGAAATCCTCTGATCGTACGGTGGGAGAACACACCAAACGCATTGAATTCAATTTGGAACTCAAATGGCCGAGCAGGAGTACAAAGGATCACATCAGCGGCGTGAATCGTGTCTTTTTATGCGCATTATACGCATTAATGTCCATTCATTATTTTGATGGAAAATGAACGCATCTCTTTTCTCGTCCAAATGACTGCCACGGGTCCGAGGACATAGGAGGATAGAAATACGAGGAGGAAAAACGCATTTCCTGCACACATAAATAGGTTTCCTTGTTGTTTTGGGTCCTGATTTTGTAGGGGATTGGGAAAGTAAATGGAGTTTGATTTAATAAATCTGTGTTGTTTATGTTGCTATAGCTTTTAGCTGATAGTATTTCACGCCAGATGTGGTTCATGGCAGATGATCATCAGGTAATTCCAAGATACCTGAAAAAACAGGGTGGACCTACCAAGACTGACATAGGACATTCTATCTAGATTCTCTTTTAAATGTACCTTCTGTTGTATTTTATGTATGTGGCACCGCGGCGCAATGGTTAGCACTTCAGTCTCCATGTTCTCCTACATGGGTTTCCTTTAACAGCCCAAAAACATGGAAAAGGTTCTTGAAGACTAAAAGTGCCCAGAATTTCGACACACCTGGAGAAGTGTCTATTTTCAGGTGCAGCAGAAGTGGAGGAACGCATTTTCCATTTACAACAGAGAGATGGCGAAAATACAAACTCCATTTTTATTCAGGTTAGGTTTGGATATAGATTCAGATGTTGATGTGAATATGACACTTTAGGTTCACTGAAAAATGATGCGAAGGGGTGTCTAACGTGGAGAAGTCTCTATTTTTGGGCCCAGTGTCAGTGGAGGTGCACACAATTTCTCATTTACAACAGAAATATGTGCGAAAGACAAACTCCGCTTTTATTCAGGTTAGGTTTCGATATAGATGATGCAGACATGATGTTCCAGGTTGGTCACAAAATACGTTATGGCGTTAAGGGAACTTTCACCGATTATCAGGCAGTTGACAATTGTGAGCAAGGATGGGTTCACCATTCACTCTCTCCTTCACGTGCCATGTACAGTCACACATACAGTTTAACATTCCTACGTCCATGCATTCAGTCATTCATTCATTCATTCATTGTTTATACCCTATATTCTGCAGTCAGGGTCACGTGTGGTGCTGAAGCCTATCCTAACTGATCAGGAGAACAATTTTTGCTCTTGCATGCATGTCTGTACATGACATGTGAATGAGAGTGAATGGTTTTAGTTTCCGTATGACTCTATATGACGTGAATGGTTTTGTGTCTCTTTATGGCCGTTTGATCAATGCAGGCATGCAAATGTTGAAATTTTACTTGTCCATGTACAACCGCATAACACTGGTGCTGACTTTGCGTGTCTTTTTGGCTCATGTACGCTCCTAAAAGTCTGAAGGTGGTGTTTTACCTCAGCAGCCAATCAGCTCAGGTCAGTGGAGTCCAAGGAAATGTCAAATATAATTATGACATAAAAACCAGGTACAGGTTGAGTCTTAAACCCTTGCAAATGAGGATCTAAGCAACGGCAAAACCATTGCTGATAAGGGTCTGCTATGTGTGTGACTGCAGTTAGCATTGAGCTAACGTGCCCGATGAAGGTCTTACGCACTTTTCTAAGAACGAGTTTCTTACAAATGCGTAAAAACGAACCAGAAAACTTGAGTTGCTTTCATTCACAAATCGGACGATTTACACTCACACTCGCGGCCTTCAGTCAACCGCCGCTTTCCCGCCGCGCTGTGTGACTTAAAGCTCTTTAGCGAGACTGTGAAGTTGCGACATAACCCCTCTTCCTCCTCCTCCTCCTCCAGACATATTCACAAGCAGTTTTGAACACATAATCGTCTTCACACCCCGCGACTCCAATCTCTCCCGCATACAGTACACACATTTACTACATCAGATAAAGGAGAGGGAGAAAAAAAACCCTCTCGTTTCTTTACCCTTTCTCTCGTCTCGTAGCACTCCTTCTTATCGCTGGGCCCCTCTGCTCTCCGTTTTTATCCTCTTTTATTATACCCTGCTTTTTCTTTTCCCGCAGAGGAGTGCTCAGTCCAGAAATGAAATTAATCTGTTGTACTACACTCCCCTCCTTCCTTCCTTCCTTCCTTCCTCCCTCCTTTTTCCTCACCGCCCTTTCGCATCTCAATCTCATTCTTTCTTCGCTCTGCGGGGAGGATTGTGCTAGTCACTTTAACCTCTTCATATTGGATATGAATCTGTTAGCCCGGGTCTCCCCTCTCCCCCCCCCCCCGTAACCCTCCCTACCCGGCCCGCCTCAATGCACGGCGGCAGTTCACGCACAGGAGAGGGAAATGTATTCTGAGTAAAACACACACACTCTCTCACACACACGACTCCGACTGCATGCGCGCACTCCATTCCACGCAGATATCTAAACAAATCATTTGCCAAATCCCGATCCTCTCTCTCTCTCACACACACACACACACATGCACATATACACACACAGACGTGCGTGCACATTCATGTTGACATCCCTGACAAACTGTCCTACAGCAGGTTTCTCCCGGCGCTTCAATCAAAGCTGAAGATATAAATCTGAGCTGTTTTCTTCATGCTGGCAGCGCCGAAAAAAAAAAAAAAAGAAAGGGAAAAAAAAAAAAACAGCCGCTGTTTGTTTTTTTTTTTTTTTTTTTTCCAGCCGCGACACATCTTTCATCAGGGCCTGTGAATGGGGAAATAGCCGTTTACACACACACACACACACACACATGCCTTTTATTCTCACCACTTCCACACTGACACAGGCCATATTGCTGGGTTTTAGCTCTGGCCTTGACTGAACTAACCCTGGCCTTATTAGTGGGAATATCAAATGAATTGAGAGAGGCTTCATACTTTCTATGGAAAAGGGTGACAGGGACATACAGGGAAAGGGTCGGGAAGGGGGGTGATGTGGCGAGTGAGCTGGGTTCTCCTTAATGGTCGCCCCTGGGGGTTTTAGCAGCCATGTGAGCTGGTAGAGTCACATCCAGTCATAGCAGTGAAATGGGACAGGTGAAGATTCCCTCTCCCTCCTCCCTCTTCCTCCTCTTCTTCCTCCTCCCCCTCTCAAAAGTGGTATGAATATGGTAAATCCACTGTCCGCTCAGCGGCACGAGTCCCTGCAAGAAAATGGCCCGGTGTCTGTGTCCCTCGGGGGTATGAGCTGAGGAGATCCTGTATTTAAGGGACCGGCTCTCACTCCCTTCTCTGCTCTCGGAGGGGGGTTTGAAAGGACCCCAGCCTAGCATCCCCCCCCCCCCCCAACCCAATCCTCCTATCTATCTCTCCGACACAGCAGCAGCAGCGTCGGCGCCGGTGGTGATAGCACACGACACAGGCGGCACAGCTTAAATATAGCGGCCAGAGCTACGTAGCTACAGCTATCTGGATGTGTGATTTTCACACACACACACACACACACACACATGCCGGACCTCTATCCGTGTCAGCGTCTCGCCTGAGGCAGGGAGGGATCACCGATGACCGTCGCTCACACACACACACAAACACACACACACACTCACAACAGCAGGGATATTTCCTGCTACCAGTTCTACCGCCGATGTCTCGCCACTTTCGGAGAACGCAGCTCTCGCTTTTTCTGTCATCCATTATTTGACCTAAGTGGTAGAATTCAGGAGTGTGACAGGATAAATATTTATATTTGGTCACTTTAATACCGGGCTCAGTAGATTTAATACATTTTTTATTTATATTTTTCAATCAGAACTTGGAAGACTAATGCCTTGCTCAAGGATGCTCGACCCAAGGAAGAAGTACTCGTAAATTCATTTTTAAAATGAATCCACCCGCTGTTTTTGCATTCATGACATTTTAATTACAATAATCATGAAAAAAGAGCGACACAAGTGTTTGGATTCAGTCGCAAATATTAGGAGTATCCTCCGCATGGTCATTCACACGACTTGAAGCTGAAGTGTGTGATCACGCGTGTGTGTGTGTGTGCTGTCAGATGAAATGGATTTAGGCCTTCATTGGTTTTTGTTTGTCCAAGGGCGCCTGCTTGTGTGTGTGTGTGTGCGTGTGTGTGAGTGTGTGTGCCCAATTGAGTGTTATTGTACTTCAGCTGGGGAGCGTGTGACCTTAAGTGTGTTTGCTCAGTGCATCTGCCTAGTGTGTGTGTGTGTGTGTGTGTGCGTGTTCATTTCCCAGCCCCCCATACTCCCTCCTTCCTACCGTAGGGGGGGCAGGGGTTGCAGAGCCCAGCGCCCCGTGTCATCCTGAACCCCCGCCTCATCTCCTTTGTCTGCTCGTCAGTTAGGGAGCAGCCTGCGCGGGACCCCGGGATGCCGGGGGGTTGACCTTTGCCCCCTTAACCCCCCCTAACCCCTGGCCCTCCCCCTCTCGGTTGACCCGGCCATTCATATGCAAGCGACCCGTCACCGGCCCTATTCTTCTCTTTCATCCGTCCACGCCTGCCCGGGCTGTTGTATCATGTCTCAAGTTCAAGTCCCGGGACAGGACGGGCCGTCCAGGGGGGCGAGGCAGCTTCGGACCAGGCGGCCAGGCGGTAGGGTAGCGGGAGGAGGGGAGGGAGGAAGGGTAAGCCGAGTTCAGATGCTCATTTTGTTTTTTTTTTTCAAGGAGCCGGCGTTTTTTTGAGAAAGGGTCCGGGTCACGCAGGGGGGGGTCAGCTTCATTCTGGCCGCCGTGTCTGTTGTTCCCGGCACGCTAATCTGCTATCAAGGCTTCCGATCCTATTAAGAGAAACTCATGGGATTTAGTGATTACCAGATAGTTTTTGACTTTAAGGAATTTAAAAGACGCGGAAAGCCGGTTAAGTAAAAACGAGACGATTGCCCGTGAGGCGCCTCATTTCGTAGTCACTCTTATCACACATGGTATTTTCTGGACTAATTCCTGCTCATGCTAATTTCTTTGCTTATCTTAAATCACATTGATTGCTTTTTTTTTTTTTTTTTTTTTTTTTTTTTTTTATTGTACATTACATTAGTACAGTGTGTTGTTTTAACAGCGTATCAGAGCACGTTGATCTGCTCCATTGTAGCATCCAGCGAGGGGCCTGGCGCCGGGGGGGTCGGCGCCCCGGTCACGAGGTCAGGAATGGTGGGAGGGGCCGGGGGAGGGTCAGCCGGCCAGACGGACGCACAGACGGCGGACTTGACATTGAGTGGATGAGTGGATTAACAGGACTGGGGAGGTTCCTCGTGTTTAAGTGTATTGTCAGTGAGGAAGGCATGAAAGTGACGGTGCTGGAGATGAATCGCGTCTTTTGGCTTTTTTTTCCGACCTCTCGCATCCCGGGCTGACTTTAGCTTTACACCCCGGATAAAGCATTTTCTCAAATGTGAAAAACCAAAGAAATAGATAAATCGCACATGCATTATCCTCAAAAAAAAAGATATATTTGTCCTGAAAAACAGAAAGTGGCATTCTTCGCTCGGATCCGGATCCTCACAAAGCCCAAGGATGCTTTAAGTGCAGAAACAATTTTTATAGGCATCTGACATTTAATCCGCCGCCCATGTTTGTGGCATTCTGACAGATAATGGCGACGAGCTTATTTTCGAAAGCATCCCAATCGTCGACCGGCGGAGCCGGGCTCGAAGGTTAGCCGGCAAACAGAGAAGGACTTTTTGGCCTGTCAGAGGCAAATCTTCCCAACCGGTGGTCGTTACACTCACATTTACTGTCCGTCTTATTTTTAGTCTTTTTTTTTGTTTATTTTCATAGCTCAGGGCAGAGTTTTAAGGCCCAATGCCCAAAAGACACGGGCACGGTGAGCACGCCATCCAAATGAGGAGCCTGTCCCGGCTGTCGTTGGACGAGGCGTTGTCCACCCTGGATGGATCACAGGACCACCTATGGAGGCATAAAACCACTCACTCTCTTATTCAAAAAGACAAGCAACCATTAATTCTCTCATTGTCATGTCTTTGCGCTACATGTTTGGACTGCGGGAGGAAACATACAAACATCAGAATCCAACCTTCTAGCTGTCAGGTGGAGGCACTAACCATTGCCCCACATATTTTTTTCCTCAGGGGAAAACAATATTGTTATATTCAATGCACCTATTGTTTATTATTATTGACAAATAACAAAGATTAACCCGGATAGGAAACAAGCTAACCGAGAACCTGTATGGTTCTCGGTTAGCTTTCTTATATAATATCACCAGAAAAAGGAATGGCCATTAATAATCTGTCTTATTACAGTGGATTTTGTACATTTGGGAGGGAGATAGATGGTTGTTTGTCTCCATTTGGCATTTGAAGGAGAGGGCGAATGGTTGTATGCCTCTGTTTGTGGCCCAATGATAGCGCCGGTGTGAATCCCGCCTCTCGTCCGACGGACGGGCTCAGCCGATGGGCACCGCCATCCTCACTGCGGGATAAGATGATGAATGAATGAATCCATATCTGTTTTTTAGCGTAACAAGACTAAAAACACAGATATCGTTAGATTTTACTACATTGAACTGGAATAAACAAGTGAAAACTCCATCTGACTCTCGCACCGGGACTGCCAATGAATTCATTGGACACGAGATATGAGGAATATTTAATATATGTTATAATATTGTGAACGCATTAAACAGTCAATTCGTATATTGAAGCTTTTGTGTTTTGCAGTGTTATAACATTACCTTTTGCACAGGACTAATGGGTGGTACCAGACATTTACCATATCGTGCGTGATTTATCCCCATATGGCAATAAATTACTCTGTAGAATAATGGAATTCATTTAATGAAAAGCTGCATAGGAGAGATGTCGCATTACTGTAACGAAAGTAATTGAGACGCCAATGTTCTCGTTGGAAATGGGAAGTAGTCATATTAGAAGTTGGGTTTGTTTTAGACAGCTCATGTGAACATGTTGCATATTCTACTTTTAGTATTTTGGATAAGGTGAGGATAAGGTTGTTTCTTCCAGAATGCCGCAGTGCTCGTGGGCCAACACGCTGATTGCACTAATTGGGATGTTGGCGGCCATCGAGGATTATTTGCGTGTGTGCAGAAAAAAACCAAACCGAAAATTAAAAATGCGCTCGCGGCACATTAAAATTCATGTAGCCACTTATTTGACTCATAAATTACGGGGCTTTCTGATTTTTAACTCGATGAGATGTGACACTTACCGCTAAATGCCTTATGTCACAATGTCAGCCAATCCTTGTTGCCAAATATACAGTATAATATTATAACTTTGATTTGCAGGCACGCATGTGTGTGTGTGTGTATTGTGTTTTTGTACCATCCGGCTTCATGTGATGTGATTTAGTTCATTATCATGTAATAACATGTTAAAAATCATGTAATTACAATATACAGCAAATTCAGTATGCAGTGTAGTATGAGTCGATATAAGATGATTGGGGAAGGGAAGTATTTTCTTGTGTTTTCATCACTCCCTCCCCATCTTGTTCCGCATTAGCCGGCATCAAACCGGTGGCTACTCTAAGGCTTAATAACTATCTAAAAAAAAAAAAAAAAAAACCAAGAAAAATCCAATGCAGCTCTCCTGAAGCCATATTGAAAGGTAAGAAAGCGTGAAACGACTCGACCGAATTAGTCAGGGATAAAATATATATATATGACTTAATGATCAAATTCTGCCTGTGTGTTTGTTTTATTTTTGTTTTGTTTTTTAAATGAGGAAATTCTCCAATAACCGATCAGAAAATGGGTTACATCATCTATTAGCGTTTTTCTCCAGATTTCTCCTTCACTTTGAGATACCTTAACCAAGCCAGGGCTGTGTGAGCTTGCAAATGGCAGATGACCTGCACTACACACACACACACACACACACGAAACAGCATCCTCCACACCTGCCCGCCCCTTTTTTTTTTTCCTCTCCTTTCCTTCCCCCCCAGCAAAAAAAAAAAAAAAAAATGAAAGAAAGACGGAGAGAACAAGGGAACTGAAATGGGTAGGTTTGGTGAAAAGACAGAAAGAGAGAAAGATAGAATAGGTAAAAAATATGTGAAAGGAAAGGAGGGGCAGAGGTATAGCAGAGAGAGAGAGAGAAAAGGTAAAGATGAGTAGTAAGTGAGTGAGAGAGAGAGAGAGAGAGAGAGAGAGAGAGAGGGCGGGCGACAGACAGACAGACAGACAGTGAGGCATTAAAATTCATGGCCTTTTTTATTTTCTGTGCTGAAAATCAATACTGTCTACTATGGATGAGGTGAGATGTGGACAACAGCGGTTGCCTGGCCAAAGCGGGGGGAGGGGAGAGGAAAGGGGTAAGGGTGGGGGTTGGGGAGGAGGGGGACAAGGGGGGGGTCGTCAATATCACCAGTGACACAGCCACTACGGGCCGAGGTAGAGTTGTGGAGGGGAGAGGGCCACTGGGGTGGGCTGGGGTGTGTGTGTGTGTGTGTGCGTGTGTGTGTGTGTGTTATGGAGAAGGGGGGGTAGGGTAAGGTTCATTAAGTCTGACCAGCAGAGCTTTCGGCCAACATAGCAGCAGCAGGCTTTTGTCCGGAGTGTCCGGACCCGCGCACGCACACACACACACACACACACACACACGCACAGATACACAGATGGATGGAATGATGGATATTACCCCTCTTTCCCATTGTAATTTACAACCCCCTCAGAAGCTCCATCATTTAGGGCGATGAAGTGTTTGACTAATGTCTGGCAGATGTTCTAACGCCACACCATTGTGGCGTCGCAGGGGTCAGCCCGCTTCTAATTCAGGAAATGGAGATTCCCGAATCAGAAACTATAAATCTTCAACCACGGAGAGACCGTCCTCTCCCTGGGCCGTGTGGTTATTACATTAGTTTCATTTTACATTTTAAATGCGGGGGGCGGAGGGGGACATGGGTGTGTGGTGGCTACCAACGTCAACCCCTTAACAATGGACTAGCATGTAGCTACGTCTCTGAAACACGCACATTTTTTAAGTGTACTTGAACTTGAACGCTTTGGATTTCTAGATAAAACAGCTTGCACGCAATTATGATCAGAAATACATTGAAATCTATGCATGAGATAATATATATATGTTATTTTCATTTTTAATCATTGAAACTTTTTTAGAGTCTCAACCATTTAAGATGTACTGCAAAAATTTTTTCGACGCGTAGCAAAGCCTCCGCGTTAAATAAAAAACACAGGTTCGGACGTTTTTCGGGGGGAAGTGCGAATCTGATCGGACGCCACGGCGGCTCATGAAGTGCTTGACAGTCATGCAATTCTAAGCCGGTGGATTGCGACCGTCGAGGGAGTGTGTCCGAGTCGCATCGTCCTTGAGAAAGACGCCGTCGCGCCCCGCGCTGTCAATGTGCTCACCGAGGGCTTTGAGTCTCGCTGATGTACAAACTGCATTAGAAAGGCTAAGCCTACAATCCAATTATAAAAAAAAAGATACTTATCTATTTTAAAACCGTTTTTTTAACTTCAGATGAGGACGTTGTTGCTTTGCACAATTCCAAATGAATGTCTCATTTCTTATTATTTATGCAACTTCCTATAATAGTGTCATCACATGCATTCTACACTACTTCTTTAGCATTTATGCAGCGTCAGGTTTGGTTTGACGTGATTAAAAGACGTCTCCGATTAACTTGATTGAGATAATGGCATAATGTAACAATGTCACATGAGGGCATTAGTGGATTCATCCATTCACCGGCAGTCATATATGACAAGTTAGTAATGAAGAGGTTAGCTGACGGATTAACCGCTCGGGTTACATTACAACACGGCTGATATGTTTGCAAGTGGTGGAAGCGCGGCATAAGTATTTCATGTGTGGAGGGAAACTTGGCTTTCAGGCAGCGTACACTTCCCGGGAGCGTGGCGGCGGCGGCGAAGGTGCACATCAAACAGTAAACATCCTGCCACGGAATGTGACGGCCTGTGGCAGGGACAACAAACTTCCCCGAATGTGACGCCGGCGTGGAAGATAGCACGACATCAGTGTTTCTTGTTGTTTTTTCCTCCTAATTGATTGGCAGGAAGTAGCCGCTAACGGCTATACGAGAATTCTATAAAAATCCTGTTTCGCATCCGAGGCTAGTTGGGAGTTTTTTTTTGTTTTTTTTTAACCCCTCACTTGGTGTCACCCATCAAACGCCCGCCGGGTGTGAGCCATCCCAAAGGCCGCCGTCTGTTTCCCCGCATACCCACTGCTAGTGGTTACTATGGGGATAAGAGGTAGAGAGAGAGAGAGAGAGAGTCAGTGAGTTTGGTGGAGAGAGGTAGGCCACGGTTTTGAGGTGTAAAGCGTCATAAATAATGGAGGCTGCGCCTCACATTGAAATGCAAAGGCTTCAGCGCGGGCCTTAGGAGAGGTAATGCCGGGTTTTTGAAATTTATTTTTCATAAGCATGACCCCCCCCTCCCTTTCCCCCCATCCTCCAATCACACACATTGCCCCTCATAACCAAAGAAAACTCCAAAACACCCCTCCCCACACCAACCCCCCCTTCCCCATCCTACATTCAAAATAAAATATACCTTAACATAGGTTTGCATTCCAAATTCTTTCGCCGTTATTGTTTTTTTTTTGTTTGTTTTGTTTTTTTATTGAATCCAGTCATTCATCAACCCACCACATCAGAAACATTATCAGGCTACCTTATTATGACCCTCCCAGTGTAATAAAATGGAAGTAACACGTCTGCATATCATTTATGCTGGAAAGATATTAAAAAGTCTGAGCTCCTGATTTACTTAATGCTATTTCCCCTTTTTTCTACCTGAAGTTGAGTAACGTTTCTATAGTTTTCCGCGTACATTAGCTGCCCTTTGTGTGCAGAGGGGGGAAGAAAAGGACCACATATTGTGTGCGTGCATTCATGTATATAAATGTGTGTGTGTGTGTGTGTGTGCGTGCGTGGGAGAGAGAGAGAGAGAGGGTGCGTCCACACCATAGTAACATGCCAACGTCAGCTGGAAAAATAATTCAGACATTCAGCCAGAATGTGGATGAGCCGCCTAACTATATATGACTGACTGAGGCTACTCATATGTAACCACTGTGTGTGTGCATGTACGTGTGCGTGAGTGTGTGTGCGTGTGTGTAAACAGGAATATTGAAGCAAGGCAGAGATATGACCACCGCTGGGGGTTTCACTGCACAGCGAGTTCTCCAACGCCAACATGTGGTTATCAGCTGCGTTCACGCTCTGAGAGCTTCCCCGGCCGTTTCAATGATTACTTTCTGCAATCAATACCCGATAAAGGATGATGTCACTAATCGCCCTTACAAAACGAAACAAACCTGGATCGGCGTTGTGAGTGAAGATCACCGAGAGAAAATGAATCGTGCGATTACACAGTATCTATTAATAGTTGAAGAAGGAACGACATCATTCATTTGTTCATTATCTGGGCTGAAGCCTATTCCAGCTGTCATTGGCTGAGAGGCCAGTTGATCACAGAGGCACATATAGATACACACAACCATTCATTTCCTCATTTGTGCGTCATATAGACATGAAATTATTCACCCTCTCATTCACACATCATATATAGATGTGCAACCATTCACCCACTTCACCATTCAGTCACAGATTCACTTGTTTTTTTTTAAATATGTAAAAAACGTGACGTTAGTTAGTCAGGTTAAAAACCTGACACATTTCAATCAATTTTGTATATATGTAAAATGTATATCAATTGGTTTTTTTTTCTTTTTTTTTTTTCTTCGAAAAACATGACAAGTTATTTTTTAGTATTTTTAATATATATGTTTATATAATCTATATATATCTAGAGAAAATTATTGACCTGAGAAATCACGTGTCATGTTTTTATAAATCCATACATAAAAACAATGCCGTGTTTTTTTCAATTGACGTGACCCATCACATATCTATAGATATATGTATACAGAAATTAAAAAAAAAAACGTGACACGAGAATTTGGAATTTGTTATTGTTTATGACATAAACAATTTGTCTATGTAATGTGGGAATGTGGGTGTGAATGGTTGGTTGTCTGTATGACTTATAAATGACAGGGTTTTTTAATTTGACTGGGTTTTGTAAGTTTCATAAATATAGATATACAGTGCTATTTAAGATAGCCATATATACATATATATAATGCTATTAAAGTATTGTAAATACATTTTTATATTTTTAAAAAACACATGACCCCTGAATACATTTTTTAGCTCAAATAAACACCCCGAGATAGAGATAGAAAAAGGTGCTCGACATCCAAATCAGCCTGATGGCCTTTCGCCTAATCCTACCAATAGACAGACCTCGAGGTAAAACAAACCAATCAGGGTTATGAATAAATAAACAAATAAAAATAAAAGGGGGAGAAAAATGAAATGAGTTTAACGGAATCCTCCAAAGATATTCAAAGTCCAAGGCGAGACGGGGGAGACGTGGCAAAGACGAGGGGCGTTATCCCTCCATTCCCACAGACCTCCCCAGATCTCGGGATTACTCCACTTGGGAAAGAAGTAGCCGTTAATTGAGACTCCGTCGGGGGAGTGGTCTGCCAGGTCAGGTCAGCTGACACCAGAGTGTCTTTCCAAAGTCTCATTAACCAGCAGGAGTTGTGCGGCGAGCGGCAAAACCACGACCGCTCAAAACATATACGTACCGTGGATGTTGGGACGATGTGTAATTATCTGACTGTGTGATGCGTCGAGGGTTCGGGTGCATCGTCAGACGTCTCATTGTCGCCTGGCTGCTCGTGTTAATACGATACACTGACAATAAACAGCCGATGGCCGATTCTGTGTTTTTGGAGAACTGTCTACTACCGTGCTGTTTACGTATGTAGCAGGACAGTAAACGAGTCTGAAGTAAAGTAGTGGAGAATATTTCTGGAATCATTCCACCCAACAGAAATAATAATAAAAAATAGCAGAGCCTTCATTTCCACGCCATCTTGGAAAAGAGGTTGCGTTATTTGAGTTTCTTTACCAGCAAATGTTTCTCCACCACGGTGTGTAAAAAGCCGACAAAAAGCACAGTGTTTCCCGCCCCCATCCCCGTCTCGTCTCTTCGCCCCGACCGTGATCCAGAGGCGTAGCACTATTCCGTATCATCAACATAGCAATCAGCGCGCGCGCACACACACACACACACACACACACACACTTCGTATTGAGGCTATCTGGCATCAAGCCAGAGTATCAATAAAGCCAGTGTGAGTCTGAGTGCCATTTAAGGGCCATTTCACCCCAGACCTACAATCCTCCATACTGCTCACTACAGCACCTTGGTGACCATCACACTGACCCCGCAGAGGCAAAGATATGGGGAGGAAGATGTGAAGGGAAATAAATAGGGAGCGGTGAGGCTGGAGAGAGAGAGAGAAAAAAAAGAATTGAAATGGAGAAATTGTGAATGAAACTACGAATGGGAAGGAGAGAATCTGAAAGACGGGGTTGGAGGACAATGATTGGATCCGCCCTCTTAAAACCCGAGTCCTTCTGAGCCGGCCCGTCGGATCTCGGTGGGATTCGAGTGACCGAGCGATATTGGATTTCCTCGCTCTTTGAACGTTCCCGCATTGCGACTTATTTTCGATATCGGTTGTGCCGTCTAATTGTAGAGACCTTGTGAGATCCAAATGAAATACACGAGGCAATATCACGGGACGGGTGGAATCCATCCTCACAGGTGACTCAAATCCTGCTATTCTGCATTGATCACTGATTATTAGGATGATAAGATGCTTTTTGCAGGAAAAACTCCTTTTTTTTTGTTCACTTTTTGTGGTTTTGTGGTCCCATAAGACACACTCATTACCAGGTACTTTTGCGGAGCGCCATCTTTAAAAAACAAATCGCGGTCACTGGTCAGTAGTTCTCTTGCAAGTTGTGACAATTGCCGCTTTCGGGTAGAAATGTCTGTGAATTTCAAATTTGATTGCAAGAATTAGCCTCCTCCTTGCAGGGTTAGTAAGGGACCATGGCAGGGATACAAGCGCCTGCGGTGTGCACCTTAGGCGTCGCACTCAGAGACAAACCTTACCCTGGTCCCTCACTGCCTGTGGGAATGTGAAACTAAAAGGTTCCCCTGGAGGAGGCCAGTTCCTAGAACCAAACTGGCAGATCTTGGAACTTTTCCGTCCGAAAGCGACTCATGGAGAGTGTCTTCTTAACCCCCTCACGACCTTGTGCTACAAGCCCCCAGGTTTCAATGAATTGTGTCATAGTGGCGCCAGCCTGTTCCAGTGAGTGTGTGTGTGTGTGTGTGTGTGTGCACATTTAGTCCAAGAGGTGACATCTCAAAAAGTTCACAGGGAGTTTGAGACAATAGCGAGACCTCGATATAGCTCCATTTCTCCCATTCATGTCCTTCACTTCCTGCTTGAATTCCCCCTTTTTTTTGCCTTCTCTACCTTCTCCTCAGCTTCAGTTTGAAGCTCGTCTTTGGTTATGGATCCTCCTGCGCTCTCCTCCTCCGCAACGTGATGTTCTAAGGCATCAAATAATAACTAATGAAACGTCTTTTTTGTCAACCCGCTTCCTGTCGCCGGTTGTGTTCCATCAACTGCGTCAGCCATGTCTCAATCATATGTTAATTCATTCATTCGTTCATGAGATTTACCACTTATCCTGCAGTCAGGGTCCATAGAGTCAATCCCAGCTGTGACTGGGAAAGAAGCGGCGATTCACCCCGGACCAAACCCCAGTCCATCACAGGGCCGTATATAGGGATGTACAAAAATTCACTCATCCATTCACAAGTTATATATAGAGATAATCAACCCTTGACCCGCATTCAGATTTGGAGTCTCCAATGAACCTCCTGTATGTGTTTGGACTGTTGGAGGAACCTTAGAACCTGGAGGGAACCCACCCTGAACACACAGGCTCCACCCAGCAAGCCCCCAAACTGGGCACCCTCATGCTACTCCATTTAATCATCCATTTGTTTGGTTATTTTGCCTTTTTTTTTTTGCCCGTCCACCGGAACCGCAACTCCGCGCCAAACTTTTGCCGTCTCATCCGTCTGCCGCTCCCCCTCTCTCCTCTGCCCTGCACATCCCACCTCCCCACCTCCCGCCTCCCTCGCTATTGATCCAGCCATAGTTTTCTGTCTCCCCCGTACTGGCTGGCTGGCTTTAATCAATATAGATAATTGTCTGCTTTCTCTTCATGCCAAACACGCTGTTTTGTTTTTTTTTTTTTCTCAATGAACCCAGGTCTTTCCCCTATGCGATCCGCCCCACCCCCATCCCTCCCCCCTCTCCCCCCCCTCCACCCCCGCCGTGTGGGAATCCCTCCATTAATGACAGGAGATAACCTGCTTTCCTTACCGATTTTTTTTTTTTTCTTCTCCTTCTCCTCCCCTCCCCTCCCGATACGGCTCTCCCCTTCCCCGTCCCCTCGCTCATCGATTACCGTGAGATATCGCCCCACGTGCCCCCAGTCAACGGATGTAAACACAAAGGGGCCCACGTGGCTCATCTGCCAAGCGCGGAAAACCCCGCCGCCGCCTGTGCACAAATATTCAGACATTATTATAACCCCTCTTGTCCCTTTGATTGCAGGGGATATTATTTCTTCATATATGCGCGGCAGAAGACACTGACATTATTTAATCCCTTTGTGTTTAATAGCTCCCGTTCACCGGGACAATATCAATCGTGGCGTGCGAGGGAACATTCAGAAAAGAGGCCGATATTTATGGCTGTTTGGAGTTCAAGGTGATCCGTGGTCGTTTGCTTTTGTGGAGAGCAAAATGGGCATATTTGTGTGTGTTTTTCTTTTTATCGTTAATGCCGGGGTTATCTGCCGCAACAATGAATCATTCAAATTGGCCGCGCGGACAATAGGGATTCGCCGCGAAGCATTATTTGCATGTATCTTCCGCGGCATCTCGGTAGAGAAAACACAGCAGTGGGCGACAACTTTCAAGGAAACACCGCCTTTTTTTAAAGAAACCTTGGCTTAATGCCGGCACCTTCTGATATCTCACTACTAGTAACAGTTAGAACTAACAGTTAAATGTTAATAGCTGACAGGATGCAATAATAACTTCAATAGAACAAGTACATCAAGCTATGCCTCCGTGAGGGACAGACACAAATGAGCTATTACCAGTAGCGCTTACAGCTAACGTGATACCATGATAGCTTCGATAACAATATGAATATCAGTTGCACTGAAACTGTAGCTAGCATGATGTATTGATAGCTTTGATAATATAACTTATGCCAGTAGTGCTGATAGCTAACATGATACAATGATAGCTTTAATATTGATAATAAAACCAGTAGCGCTGATAGCTAGCATGATACAATGATTGCTTTATTATTAATACAAATATCAGTAGCGCTGATAGCTAGCATGATGTATTGATAGCTTTAATAATAATACTTATGCCAGTAGTGCTGATAGCTAACCTGATACAATGATAGCTTTAATATTGATAATAAAACCAGTAGCGCTGATAGCTAGCATGATACAATGATTGCTTTATTATTAATACAAATATCAGTAGCGCTGATAGCTAGCATGATGTATTGATAGCTTTGATAATAATACTTATGCCAGTAGTGCTGATAGCTAACCTGATACAATGATAGCTTTAATATTGATAATAAAACCAGTAGCGCTGATAACTAGCATGATACATATATCAGTAGCGCTTATAGCTAGCATGATCCATTGATAGCTTTAATAATAATACTTATGCCAGTAATGCTGATAGCTAACCTGATAAATGTTAGCGTTAATAATAATACTATAGCAGTTGTGCTGATAGCTAACATGATAGTTTTAATATTAATTTATTAAGAATTGGCGAGCGCTTGGGAGAACCAAGCCACGCCCTCCTAGGAAATCGCCCATGGACTCAGTAGAAGACACAAACTCACAATTGTTTATTTTTCACCATCGGTTTCAATTGGGAACAGCGGCGAGAAATGAAATGGCTTGATGAGAACTTAGGCGCGGCGCGCCGCCAACATTCCAAGCAAGGTAATCTCCTCCTTTTAGCGCGCCCCGCTGTGAAATCGCCCCTCGCCCACCGTGCTGTTACATGTCGAACTACTTGCACTCTGTGCAGCATGAAATCAGCAGCGAACGCTCTCAGCACGACTGAAAGGCCAATTATTTGGGCCGATAAACAGATAAACACAGATTTCCAGTATTAATCGCGGAGCCGTGGAAAAACATCGCCCGGTAACCAAATGAACCGGCGGTGAGCCCCTAAATAATTGGATTGAAAGGATTTGTGACTTTAAGATACATCGTGACAACACTGAACGCCGCACGTTCCGAGAAGGCGGGAAATCGGTTTACAAGATACAGCCGAAGCTCATATCCCGAGGCTATGTATCTGTGAGGACTCACAGACGTCCGCAACTGTCCGCCATCTATCCTCCATCTGTCCACATCCACAGCCAGCACCACCAGTCCGTCCACGGGCCGGTCGGGATCACAAGAGTATGAGTGACGGGCCGCCGTAAAACGTTTAAGCCGCTGCACGTGAAACATGTTAGTGGTGAGTCGGCATGAACACACCAGATCAAAACACCTGAGGGACGGGGCCGTGCTGTTTCTGCTGACGCCGTGGTGTTTGAATTTTTTTTTTACTCTCCCGCTGGACACAGCGATACGTAAAGAACTGCAACTGCAACTGTGAAACTGGATTCTTTTCACCTTTGGCTCACTGGATGCAGTCCCATAGATCAAGCCAGTAAATATAAATATAAATATAGATAGATAGATAGATAGATAGATAGAAATGTGTATTTATGCATACAGACATGTGCATACACATACATATACATTTCCACACCATATAACATTCACTGTGTATAATACATTTACCATATAACCATGTATCCATACCCATGTATGTGTATACA
This sequence comes from Fistularia commersonii, assembly GCF_037954325.1. Classification (NCBI taxonomy): domain Eukaryota; kingdom Metazoa; phylum Chordata; class Actinopteri; order Syngnathiformes; family Fistulariidae; genus Fistularia; species Fistularia commersonii. The sequence goes on along the minus strand of NC_141313.1, from coordinate 9,612,541 downwards.
TATGTATGTGTATTGGTATCCGCATACCACACACACACATACACATATGTACATTTATACATATAGACATGTGTATGTATAGACGGACATGTATACACATACGCAGACATATCTGTATGCATTTGTGTATATAGTCCATATATCACACACATCTGTGTGTGCATGTGCACCTTCATCTACACGTTACAACACATGTATACACATACATATTTACATATGTACTCTATAAATCTATGGCATACTTAATATGATGTGTGTTTATGTATATATGACAGATTGAGTATACAGTAGGCTATATAGACATTGATACAGAGATACTATATATTTATTTACTGTATGTATATATACACATATATATGTATACTGTAGGTGTGTGTACACACACACACACCTATTTGTATATAAATATTGCTATCAAAAATGTTTATATCATGTTTAAGGCAGTGGTGAAGGAATGTCGGGGGTTGGAGGGGTTTTGAAAGGCGCACAGTAAACCTCGCTGCGACCTTGGACGTAAAAGAAAAACAGCAAGCGGCGTGAAAAGCAGGCAGGTGAACCGGAGAGAAATATAGTTTGAATCAGAGGGATGTTTTTTCTTGTTTATCTATTTATTTTGTTATTTATTCATTCATTCATTCATTCATTCATTCACTTATTTACCTGACCACGCCCCCCTTTTGACCTTGCTTGAAAATTCCCATGACCAATTTGCAGCAAGCGAGCAAGCACCTGTACATGAACGCCAAGAAAGTAAATACGCAGATCTCTGCGTCTCAGTCCGACTTAGAGCACTTTGAAACAAATCTACTTTTTGTAGTTTAAGTTTAATATAAAGTGGTACTTAAGTAAACAAACATGCAAAAATAATTGAAGGTTTTAGTTGTTTTTTTTTTAATATAAGATAGGGATTAATGGTATTTCTGCAAACTACATCCTGCAGAACAATGGATTGTTTTTTTCTTGTGTTGTTATTGTCACAGGGCTATAAATGACACAAGTAAAAAAAAAAAAAAAAAAAAAGCCAGGCCTGAAAATGAATCTCTTTTTGCTCGGCTCCCCCGGCCATGTGACATCAGTACATCAGACCTGAACATGAAGGCGAACATCTAAAACACACACGATGCAGCTGCTCCCTAACAGCGTGCAGTCTTGGCATCCACACAATTAGGCGCTATAAGGTGGGCTGGGCGGAGGGGGGGCAGGAGGGAGTGAGGGGGGCTATGGCAAGGCCACACTATAATTACTTCTATATGAAGCAGAGTGGGGTGGGGACAAGGAAGCAAAGGCTAGCGAGCTGTATACGTTGCTGCTTTGTGGCCTGAGCCACTGCATTGAAGACTGGACTCGCGATCGATCGTTTTTCTTCTGCGTGAATAGAGAGGTGCGAACGCTGGGATGTATGTAAACTGTAAGAAAAAAAGGGTGGCCTGGGGTGGAGCTGTGCACGGTGACGCTGTTTTTTCCAGGGCTTGCACACACACACACACACACAGATGCACACAGAAACAGCAAAATGTGGAAAAAAAAATGGAAAATTATATATTATAGCACTGTTATTACCTCATTAATTATCACATTTGGCTGAATTAATGATTTTATAATTATGTTTTAAATAGCAGCTCAATCCCGACCGAAATGATAAAATAAGAAATAAAACTTAATCGCAAAATCAATCCAGGCCATCCCTGATTTTTTGGTTTAATGCCATCAAAGTTTGGCGTCGCGAAGGCAAGCGTGTCCCTTATCTCGCCTCACCTCCGCTATCTGCCCGCCGCCATAACTCGCTACGGAGAGACCAACTCCATCCACAGTATTTCAGCCATTTTGAGCCTGTTGTATACACTGTGTGTGTGTGTGTATGTGTGTGTGTGTGTTTTGTGTGTGTGTGCATGCCTGCATGTGTGTGTGTGCACGCGTGTGTACTTGTGCACAATGTGTTTGTGTGTGTTAAAGTGTGTGCTGGTGCAGAGAGAATGGACCCTTATCCAATTTGTACTGGTCAGTAGTGTGAAATGGCGGTAGGTCAGTCAGCCAGGCAGTGTGTGTGTGTGTGTGTGTGTGTGTGTGTGTGTGTGTGTGTGTGTGTGTGTGTTGCAGTGCACGTTAAGGAGAAAGTGTCTCAGTGGTTTCTACGTGTGGCGGCACGCTTTCATCTGCTGTGAATAAAAACCAATTCATGTGCGCGCTCTCATGGACACAAACAGAGAATAAAGAATCTGAATATCACACCGATAATAATGACACCCTGTGCAAAGCGCAGTTCTGTAGTCTTGAAAAGTATAATAGCGTCATGCTGATCTGCCTGTTGTGTGTTAAAGTCGAACTGCGAGCACGCACACACAGACATAGACGTGCGCACACACACAAAGATAGACTTTCCTGTTAAATTGGTCATTATTGCATGGTCTACCCCCTATGGATATGATCCATATAATCACACATACACCTGTTTTTCTTTTCCTTCGGTCTTTACAGCTCTCTCTGCTGCAGAGGCCGATAATTGTGGTGTGTGTTTGTGTGTGTGTTTGTGTGTGTGTAAGGGGGGACTTCTGCCATAAACTGACTGATGTACTTATTGTGTACATTGTATTCCTGTTATCTATTCCATGTTCTGTGACATGGGAACTGGCTTTACTAGCATTGCTCATCACTGTACTATTATTATTATTAATAATAATAATATCATCAATATTATTAATATGATCATGATTATATTATAATGATATAATCGTAATCATTATTATTATTATCATAGATATTATTTGTATTAATATAAACAATTATATGCATATATTATATATATGATTTATATGTATAATGATACTACTACTATTAATAATAATAATTCTAATCATACATTGATGCTCATAAAGCCAGGTAGTTAGTGATGCTCCCATTATTGTCACAGAACAGGGGATGTATATATATATATAGGGTGTTAATTTTATTTATGTATGGGTGTAGCATTATTAGTATGTACTCTTCTTTGCATAAATATTATAATTATTGTAAATGGTATTATTATTATCATCACCAGTGTATCAATAAAGCATTTAAACTATAACAATTGTAGTTACTGCAATATCAATACATTATTATTTATCCATTTTTAATCATTTTATAATAATAAGAACAACAATAATTATAACAATAATTGTAACAATAAAAATGATGATATCACTACAACTACTACTCACAATAAAACTAATAAAATAATAATAACAGCAATAAAAACAGCAGTATAAATAAATGATAAAAAACATCAAGAGCAATAATACTCATGAAGTCATGGTTATTGATGTTAAATAATGATATTAATATTCATTTTGATAATTAATCACAATAATAATAGTAAAAGAGAATCACCTTTCCGCTCCTGTACATACATATTATTATTTTTATTATTTTTGTCAAAAGCCCGTATTGATGCTGGAATGACACAGTAAGGCAGTTGTCTATAGCAGCAGTGTGGCATGGCGTGGCGTGGAAAGGAGCCCCTCCTGGTGAAAGCTGCGGTCAAGCAGCAGGGCAGCAGGTGATCCCTCTGTCTGCCAGAGCATATGCAGTCCACACACAATGAATAACACGCGCTTGATGACTCACAGCAGCTTAGCAGCACCGCAGTCATTGTCTACATCTGTAATTGTGTGTGTGTGCGCACGCATATGTGTGTGTGTGTGTCATTTGGTGAGTGAACATAAGTGGGTCTGGGGCGGTCTGTTGATGGAAGGAGTGTAAAAATAGAGAGTTAACAGCCACTCTGAAGCAAGAGTTGAAGGGAGGAGGAGGGGAGCGGGGCTTTGGATTGGGGGGGCTGGAGCAGGGTGGCCTTGAGGACCCATTCTTCCCTCCAGCCGTCCATCTCCCTCTCTCCATCTCCATGGCTGGCTTGCCAATTCGTTCAGCCCGCCTCAACAAAATGGAGTTTAAGTGGAAGGCGGCATTAGCTGAGGAGGGCCGCGGGTCCGAAGTCGCCGATTAATTTCCTCCAATCAGAGGGAGGGCATTTTTGTAAAAAAAAAAAATATATAAATATATATATATATATATATATATATATATATATATATATATATATGTATATGTATTTCCATTTCAGCGCGAACTGGTCGATGAAAATCCAGCTTTTATCGGAATTCTGCTTCCTGCTTTGAACATAACGCGCAGTTTGGACTCAAAAACTAGCATTTGGATAATTCAACAATCTAGGTTTGCATTTTGGTTTCTTTTGGTACTGGATTTTTTTATCCGTAAGAACCCGATGAGTTGACTGGCGCCTTTCCCGGGGTTCGCTCTGGACCAATCACTGGCCCACATATAGAGATGTACAACCGTTCACTCACTCATTCACATCACGTCATATAGAAATATACAACCACATATATAAATCTAAGAAATAAAAAACAGTAATGGTGTTGTTATTGCCTGGGCTCAGTGTGAATTGTTAGCGAAAGGATGTCTAAATGCCTCGGGAGGGCGCGGGTTTCCACTTCCCCTGTCATTTATTTACTTTGGCTGTCGACGTTCACGCAGAGTCGCCGCCTTGAAGGGACCCGACACGCGGCGCCGGCATGAACGCCCCGTTGCCCCCCCCCGCCCATAGTAACATCCTTAAAAACTGCAGACTATGATAAAAAAGAATATCACATTTATTAGGTTGGAAGGCAACTCCGGACTTTTTTGCTCAACAAAAAAAAAATGGCGACGGCCGTTAACACTGTTGAAAATATGAGCTCTTAACGATGACGGCTCCGGAGCCGGCGGCCCAGGAGTGGTCACTTCTACATCCAGAGGGGGAATAGATGAACAGAAAGGTTGGCGGTAGAAAAATCACACCGCTCACCTTCCCCTCCGTCTCATCCCTCCATCCCGAGGCGTAATTTTTTTTTTTTTTTTTTTAAGAAACCGGCCTCCCCAATCTTATCCTTAAATTCGGAATCTGCCCGGAGCGTCCTGATCCCCCACCCTTAGCCTGCTGGAACTGAGGACGGTCATGCTCACAGATTAAGGGGCTTCTGATGCAACCAGTCAGGACACCGGCTCACATCCCCAAGCAGTCTGGAATTGTGTTTTTTGGCAATGTGTGTGTCTGTGTGTGTGTGTGTGTGTGTGTGTGTGTGTGTGTGTACGCCGACAAGCGTGCGTTTCCCTCCCGGAGTGAGTCGACGCCACGTGTTCGCGAGATTTTTTTTTTCTTTTTTTTTCAGTGGGCCTCCGACGCGAGGCCTCTCCTTTTGTTCGGCTGCCGTCAAAGTCCGGGGGAATCGAGAACGCGTTTTTTTTTTTTTTTTTAAGAGTGGGAAATAGAAGTAGATGGAGAGAAAGGAGGAGACGAGATTGTGTGTGTGTGTGTGTGTGTGTATGTGTATATGCATGTGCGTGTGTGTGTGTGGGGGGGGGGGGGGTGTGCAGGGCGAGGCTGAGGGGCTGCAGGCGGGGAGCTGGTGGCCTCTGCAAAAGGGCCTCTGGCAGGCGCGGGTCTGAGTACCCCCTCTGTGGGGCCCCGATCGATACAAACTCAGAGCAATAAAGCTTTCCCCCTGTCATCTCCGCAGAATACAAAGCAGAGCGAGGGATGGGGGGAGGAGGAGGAGGAAGGAGTGGGGAGGTGGGGAGCTGTTCCGCTAGCCACACCAATTTCCTACTCCCCCACCCACCCACCCACCCCCCGCTTTACCTCCCTCTTCTTCTTTTTCTCTCCCTGTTTCCAACCCTAACCGCAAACCGTCCACCTTTGTTTACCTACCAGACCCCCTTCTTCTTCTTCTTCTACTTCTTCTTCTTCTTCTTCTTCTTCTTCTTCTTTCCCTCCATCTCGGCCGCCGCCGCCGCGGAGGCCGACACCTCGCCTCTGTTTTATAATTAATGGCGTTTGAATACATGCCGTTAATAATTCACGCTTGTTATTTAAGCGGCGGTCGACGGGATCACGCCCGAGAGGAGCGGAGGGGGGAAAAAAAAAAAAAAAAAAAAAAAAAACGGAGCAGTCGGATCCGGGTGTGGAAAAAGGAAGAGGAAAACCATCGCCACGGTGATAGAGAGAGGGGTTTTAATAGAGGGGGTGTGAGGGTGGGGGTAGGGGGAGTAGAGGTATTATACCGAGCGGGAGATGGATGTGTCGATGGGGAGGATTTCAGCTGGGTAGCGGGAGGAGGAGGAGATGGAAGACGGGGGGACAGGAGAGGAGAGGACAGGAAGGAGGTCAAATAAGTGCTCTGTTTAATTGGGAGCCAATTTAAGTCTGGGCCAATCGATGGACCTGTAAACCCCACCGCCTGACGGCGTGCCGCGACGAACCGTAGATCCTCCCGACAACAACCGCTCCCCCCGGCTCGATCCGTTATTACCCGGGTTTATAAACACGTAATTATTGTGTAATTAATACGTCCCGTCGCCGTCACACGTGACCGCCGCTTCAAAATCGAAGGATAATACTATCTTCTGCGAAAGAGGGCGGGTGGAGGGCGCCGCCGCCGTCCTCAGACTTATGAGATCCTCTCAGCGCCCCCACCTTCACCCACCCACCCATTGGATTGAGGTTGGAGTCACTGCAGAATTATGTGCCCCGACAAATAAGAAGGAGGGTGACTCGATCTTTAGAGCCACACACACACACACACACCTTCTTTTTTTTTTTTTTTTTTTTTAATCATGCAGTCATGCCTAAATGACTACCACGGGCCTTAGATTCCAGATTGTGAACTCGAACACACTCTCACACACACACACACACACAAGTTCAGGTTAGTTTTAGATACAAAACTCTTTTTACACACACATACACACAGGTATGTATCTTTGTTAGTCCGATTGACACACCCGCCCCTTCCGTATTCCTTGGAGGGTGTTCTTTCACACATTTCCGCCCCCCCCCACACACACACACACACACACGCACACACTCTGCCTGTCCCGTCGGTCCACGTTCTATCACCTGTGTCGTTTTTTTTTTTTATTTTTTGTTTTTTTTTGGGTGAGGGTGTTTCTCTCAACCCTAATCATCCTCCCACCCCTCCCACCCCCCTCACACACACACTTTTTTTTTTTCTCCACCTTTGCTCATTTATTTCCTGCTCCGGCGCCGCTCTGTTCCTGGCTCGCCGTCCCAGCATCCCTCCACTCATCTATTCGCTCCTTCTCGCTTTTTCTGGGGCGGCGGCGGCCATTTTTTTCCCTCCTCATCCTAATTTTCTGTTTTTTTTTCCCTTTCACAAGGCCTTGTTATTTCTGCACCTTCTGCCATTATCCCCGCTTTCCTCTCGTCCTCTATCACCACCCTCCACCAAAAAATTCACCAAATGCTACTTGTTGTCTTCATCCCCCCCCCCTCCTCCCCTTTTCGTTTTCACGCCCCCGTGTTTTTTTTCTTTTTTCGGAGGAAGTTGCCAACGCGCCGTGGCCATTTTCGTCTTACCCCCCGTCCTCCCTTTCCCTTTTTCGTTTCTCCACTCCCATCCCTCCATCCCCGTGTTGTTCTCCTCGGGGAGGGCAGTAATAACGGCGGAGAGGAGGAGAGAGGGAGGGCGGTGCGATTATTGTCTTGTCGGGAGTCAGAGGAATCGATCGGCGCAGAAATATGTGGTGCGAGAAAGAGGTACTGTATCGGATATAATAAACACTCTAGAGACATATTGGGAAAGCGCTCACACACACACACATATGCGCGCACACATACACATGTGCACGGAGCGGCGTAAACTCATTCAAACGCTCAGCTAACGCCGATCTGTTGACGATCGGCGTTCCTCGCGGCGCGTCGCTTCCCGGCTCTCCGGAGACGCAAAACTAGCTCACAAAGTACCGACCTCTTCGTCGACAAGCGTCCGCTGTCGGAGGGGATTAAATAAACGAATGGACATTTTCAATCATTTCCCGCATGCGTGTGTGTGCGTGCCGGTGAGTGCGTGTGTGTAACGCGGTTGCTAAAGTGTAAACATTAGCAGGACACATTAGCATGCAGCACTTTGTTTGCTCCACGCGAAAGCCTCGTGTTTATTCTCAATGATTAACACCCTCGCAGGTACACACACACACACACACAGGCGCAGACACACACATAGAGAGAGTGATCTTTCATTGCTGTTGCCTGGCAACGGGCCTGTGTGTCCTGTGCTTTTGCAGCGCGCTGTCCAGCGGTGCCGTGACCGCTGCGGCTGACCACGGGCGAGAGGAAGGACGGGTGGAGTGAAGGCAGGTGCGTCGCGGCGACGGAGATGGTCGTAAACGTCTCGCCCTCGACGCGTGTGATAATGAATGTTTGATAAAAAGCGGGGCGAATAAAACAAAACTCGAAACTCGTTACGTTCAAAAAAGGCGATTCTCACCGGGTGTTTCGAAAGCAACGGAAAAAAAAAAACCCGACATCCGCACGCGTTTTCTTCTTCCTCCCCTCTATTTGTCATCGCCTCTGTACGAATTCTCTGAAACATCTCTTTTCTCCTCCACCGCAGCAATACATGGTAATTAATGTGCAATTACACATCTCGTAAACGGCACCGAATCCTACAAACATCAAATGAGGAGGTAACCTACTTCGGGGAAATGCTTTGGCCGCCGTCTGAGGTGAAAGGTGGAGGTCACACTCCGGCTGCACCAAAGGTCATCCGACAGAATGTTCACGCCTTCTGCGATTGGAAGCGATAGAGGGAGGGGCAAAGGAGAAAAAGATGGACGGAAAGCGGGGGTAGGAGTTCCTTTTCGGTATTATTTGCGAGAGATCATGGAAATAAGAAAAGCGGAATGGATCAAGGTGGAAGGGCGGAGCTGAGCGGAGCAAAGTTTGTTCTCGTTTGCATCCGAATCAGTTCTTTCGCCAAACCTGGAACTGATTCGTCCCGTCGCTAAACCCGCCGATTCATCAAATCGTTCCTTCTGGCGGCGGAAGGGTCCGAAAACGTGTTCAAAAATAAAATAAATAAAATCACAGGCGGGATGAAAGAGCTGCCCGACTATAAACGGAATTTATGATCGCGCTAAATACACCCAAATGATTCTTTAAAATCTTTTCTTCTGGTTGTGTTTGCTTTCAGATCATTGAATCTCAGAAATACATTTTTAGTCTTTTTGAAGAGTCACAGGGAATCTGACGCCACCCCTCCTGCCAGTGATGGCCAGGACGAGTTTTTTTTTTTCCTTTCATTTCACACCTATTCTCATCAAAACCCCTCTTTTCGTCCCCTGAAATCAAAGCAGAAATCATCCAGCGTCAAGTGTTATTACAGTGACATAAACATAAGCCTTTCTCTTTTTCCATTTTTTTTTTTTCCTTAAAGTTTCCCTCCGACGTCCTAAAATAATATGTTAATCCAAAGCGGCAGTTGTAAACGCAGGGGGCTGACGCCGGGTGAGCGCGCGCGCGTGTGTGTGTATGTGTGTGTGACATGGGGACAGGTGGAAAAGGCAGGCAGCGAGCAGCTTGAATGTGTGTGTTAGCGCGAAGCGCGAGAGATGGTCGAGACCATGTGCCTGACCTTTGACACCCACACGCCAAACAGCGCCGGCGACCCCCCCACCACCACCACCACCTCAAACACACACACACACACACATAAACCCACGCGCCGTCTGTCACCGGCCCCTGACAGGCGTAACCGAGGCGGGGTGGGTGGGCAAAGAGAAAAGGGGGGGGGCAAGTTTAGGACCCCTCCAGCCATCCCCCCCCCCTTTCACCCCTCTCTCCCAGTCATTCCCCCTTTTCTAATTCCCTGACGGTGACCCTGCACCCCTCTACCCCCTCTCCTTTCAACACACACACACATCGCGGGCAGGCTGGTCATGCAGACCCCAGAAGACATATACATCATCTGTCCAGCGGCGTCCCCCCCCCCTCCACTACCACCCCCCCTCTCTATGCTATTAGCGCTGATAGGATGAGTGAGGAAGGGGAGCTCTGCCGTGCATCCCAACCTTCTGCCCCCGGGGCAGTGTGGAAGCAGCAGGGGCAGGGGACGCTCCCACTCTACCCCCCCCCCCCCCCCCCCCCACTCAAAATGTAACATTTTATTCAAAAATTAAAAAAAAAAAAAAAAAACTTGCGGGAAGGTCCGACCCAGTTTTTTTTTTTTTTTTTTTTTTTTTTTCAAAGGTTCGGTTTATAATCGTGTCATTACACATTGGGTCTGATAACCCCTGTAGTAATTTATGCTACGTGGAGTGGACATGTGTGACATGGGTGTGTGTGTCAGTGGGGGGGGGGGGGGTCGGCATACATTAGATGGGAGGGTTAGTTTCAGGGAAGGCGGGGGTGTGGATGTTAAAAGGCCCCATGGCCAGAGGGGTAAGGGGCAGTTATGAAGGGGGAGTATGATAAAATGATTTTATGGGGGGTCTTTCTCTTCATATGCTGAGAGGATGAAAGAGCCTGGAATAATAGCGTTTATGTGTGTGTGTGTGTGTGTGTGTGTGTGTGTGTGTGTGTGTGCATGTGTGTGTCTGTGTTACATTTAACCCCAACTTTCATTGAAATGATACCTCCGTTCAAAGTACATTGTATTTTCAAACACAGCGTCTCTGAGAGGATCCATAATGTCTAGTTAGCGAACACGGTGACCGAAAAAAGAACAAGGTGTTTGGGAAGCATGGATGATAAAGATATTGGGCTATTTATCTCAGGAAACTGGAAACGTCCTGGTTATTACACATATCTGAGTCAAATTTAATTAAATGATAACAACAAGAGAGGAGGATTTTAATCCACGGAGAATGAGAGACGTGTTGGGGATATCTCGATTTTGTTTTTGTTTTTGTTTCTCACAAAACAACCGTGACATAACCCGTCGGAACGAGCCGAGCCGAGCTGAAAATCAGCCGTGAATCGGACGAAAGCGAGAAACGAGCCGGGGGAAAATGATCCTGGAGCTGAAAAGAAAAGGGAAAAAAAAAAAAAAAAAAAAAAAGCATTTGTTCCTCACTTCTCCCCTGAACATATCACTGAAGACATGACCGTCCGTCCGAGTCTCCCGCTTGGCCTTTTTCTGGAGCGTGCTGCCATCGTCTGGCAACTCCATATAACCGCAGCTCCTCCGCTCTTGAATTTATTGCAAATCCAATATTATAGCTGTGTAATAACACTGTTATGACTGTGTTATTAATGAATTAATACAAATTCATTTTGAAAACAAGTAAAGCTTGTTTTTACACTTAACGCCAAATTAAAAGTCACCTCATTAGAATGACAAACACAAACTGAAACGCAGGGTGGCCAGCACTTTGGACTCACAGCAAGAAGGTCCCTGGTTCTAATCCCAAAAAGGGAGCGGCCTTTTTCTGTGTGAAATCTCCATGCTCATCTACGGGTTCTCCAGCTTCCAGATCATGCAGGAGGCCCTAACGTGAACGGTTGTACGTCTCTGTATGAGATCGCTGCTATGGATGTAAGTTTAAAAAAAAAAAACACATTAACGGGGATCACACGATTGGATTCTGGGTTTTCTTTCTTTCTTTCTTTCTCCGAAATCCGTTCAAACCCTCGGTCCCACGCGCTTGAAAGGAGGAAGAGAAGGAGGTGTGGACGACGCCATTGTCATGGCTGTTAGCAGGATGGATGGGTGGAGCAGATCGGAGGTGTGCTTACACTCCTCTCACAGTCAAAACGCGAAACCGAAACGGCGGAGGGGGTTTACGGCGGATTTTTGGCACTTTTAGTGTCGGCCACCGCCGAAGGGGCGGGGCGGGAAGAACGAGCAATAAAATGGAGGGGCGAGACGGAGCGGAAGTTAAGAGAGTTTAGAGAGGACAGGTGCATGTTTCATCCAAGATGGCGGCTTCCCTGGCAGTTCCCCCGGCGCCGGCCTCCTCCCAGGAAACTATTAATGCGGCGGTTTCGGAACAAACACCCGGGAGGGAGGGAGGGTGCTTAGGATGATGTCTTATATCGATAAAGTTTACATTCAAAGAACTGAAACGGTGTGTGGACTCAGCATTCTTTTTTACTTCTTATTAAAAAAAGTCAGTTTCTTTTTTTTTTTAATCGGCAGGAAAGGAAAACTGGATGATGATGAAAATTACAAATATATTTATAGAGATGCAAATGAAAAAAAGACACGCAGAAAGGCCGGTGTGTTGCTTTGTAAAGTATGTAATAAACAAGTCACATTTATTTATTCACTCATTCAGTTATTATCTACACTGATTATCCTGTTGTTGACCCTGGACCACATGGACCTGAATCACAGATGTTACTGTCTTATTCATACGTTGAACCGTCAACTTCTTGAAATAATCACCTTCGTCATTTTCATCAAGTTCTTCAGAAAACACACAAAAAAACAAGCCATATGTTGAGTAAGGAGTTGATTTTGGCAAAAAAAAAACATTGAGTCAAAAAATTGAGTCAGTAGTTAATTAATAATATAATTATTCTTAATAGTAATATAATTATGATAATAATAACAATAATTATTATTATTATTATCATTATTATTATTGTAGTATTACAAGTAGTAGTAGTAGTAGTATTTGTAGTAGTAGTAGTAGTAGTATAATTATTATTATTATTAATATTAATATTATTAATGTATTATTACAAGTAGTAGTAGTAGTAATAATACTAATAATTATGATAATAATGATGCTGTTGTAGTTGTTAATACTGCTGCTTTTGTTATTATTATTGATTAAAAATTCTCACATAATAATTTATACTATATAGAGAGAAATAATAGTTTAATCATGTGTCATTTTGTGATTTCTGTTACAAACATACAAAATATATTCCATAATGTGATGCTGCACGGTGCAATAATAAATATATCATATATATACATCCCATATGTTGAAAAATGCGAGATATCAAAGTGTGTGCTGAAGAAATTACTACAGCATAATATGTCTTTTCTACAAATGATAATAATGGGTGTAATGATAGATAGATAGATAGATAGATAGATAGATAGATAGATAGATAGATAGATAGATAGATATTTGCAGGTATCTAATGGTTTGTTTTATGTTCCTTGCAGATATCAGAATGTCTAAAGCAACTGAGGAGGAGAATCCTGGGGCCGGCTACCCCGGGGACAGCTCAGGTAATTATTATTATTATAATAATTCAGGTAATAATAATAAAAGTCAGGTAAATGACTTGAATGCTTTCTGTATTCTCCTGTGGGGTCTGTGGGTTTTTTTTTTCTTCCGGTTTCCTCCTGCGGTCCAAAATGATGCTGGAGGTTCACTGGAAGCTTCTCACACCATTGAGTCCCTCACCAGTGGGGAGGCGGAATAAGTGAACTGAATGAGTCTTCATTCACCTGTACCAATTGTACAGCACTGTGATGGAAAGTGCTCCAGCGCTATTTATATTATCATTATTATTAGCAGTAGTAGTTTTAGAAGTAGTTGTCACAATATCAGTGTTATGGAGATTCGTAGTAGTGGAGAAGAGGTAAAGGAACAGGTTCAAGCAGGTTGGAATGAGTGGAGAAAAGTGGTGATAAGTGGGATAGAAAACTACCAGGAAAAATGAAAGGAAAAATGTACTAGACGGTGGTGAGACTAGTGATGCTGTGTAGGAATAGAAACAGTGAAATGACAAAAAGACAGGAGTCACAGCTGGAGGTCGCAGAAATGAAGATGTTGAGGTTCTCTTTTGGAATGATGAGGATGGATAGGATCAGGAATGAGTCCATCAGGGGGACGGCACATGTAAGATGTTTTGGAGAGAAGGTCAGAGAAGCCAGACCGAGATGGTCGGGTCATGTAGTGAATATATTGGTAGACGGATGCTGGAATTAGAGCTCCCAGGCAGGAGGTCTAGTGGAAAACCAAAGAGAAGATTTATGGACGTAGTGAGAGCGGATATGAAGGGCGTTGGGGTGAAAAAGGAGGATCCAGAGAATAGGGTTAGATGTGGGTTAGATTCACTATGGCGACCCCTGAAGGGAAAGCCAGAAGGAGAAAAAGTAGTCGCAGTAGTAGTAGTAGTACTCGTGGTAGGAGGTTCTCAGTCGTCCAGGTCATGGTGAGTTCTTGTGAAAATCTTCTTTTCTACTGGACTTGAATTTCTTCACTTAAAGACATTTCACCCCTCATCAAGCCTCTCAGATGAGGGGAGAGACGTCTTCAAGAAATTTAAGTCCAGTTGCCACGACAAGAAGGTTGTCACTAAAATTAGTAGTTTTAGTATTAGTGGTGTTGTTGTTGTTACTAGAGGCAGCAGTTGGGTACCGTTATTAATGGTATTATCATTACTATTATTATTCGCAGTAGTATCATTATTCAGAGTATTAGAAGTAGCATTATTATTAGTAGTAGTACCTTTGTTATTAGTTTTAGTATTATCATTATTATCGTTGTTTTTTATAACAATAACAGTGATAATGAGGCTGAGCACAGTAATGTACATTGTTCACATTAATATAATGAAGATGAACATTTTCATCATGATCATTGTTATAACACTTGTAGGATAGTATAGTATATATGCTAGTGTATACAATATATACAATTTCAGTATGTAGTATACTATATACTTATTATTATTGTGATTATTGTCCTGATTGCTGTTGTTAATAAAGACAATACAAATAATGATCACAAAAATAATAAAGATGATACTAATGTTATTTAATTGAAATGTCACAATTGTTATTTGGATTATAATAATGTAATTTAATCACATAACTTTCATTATTATTGTCATCATCATCATCATCACCATCATCATCATCAACACCAACAACAACAATAATAATAATAATGTTTATTATAAACCACATGAATATAATTATACTACTAGTACTAATGTTAAATTCTGCAATATGAATGAATACAGATTCTTTGAACTCTTTCCTGTCCTTTCTTTCTCTCCCTCTCTCTCTTTTTCTCCTCATTTCAGACTCTGACAGAAACAGCCCTGATGACCAGGTATGTTTATTTTCTTACACCCTTCACTCAATGGCTTCACTGTGTGACATTAAATGGAAACATAGCAATCAATCGAAAAAAAAATCTAATAATGTGAATAACGGTAAATAACCAAGAAAAAGTCGCAAATAAATTTCTTTTATTTGAAGAGTGCACTATGACTGCTGTCTGAAAATAGTACAGATATTGTAAATAATAGCAACTTTCCTGGCTGATGCAGGGCCAGCCGATGAAGACCAGCCCCTTCAGCCTCTCTCCCACACCGGCTGGCAGCAAGGTGAGCCTCTCTCTACCTGCGCGCTTCATTTTGTTCGGGACAATCCACAAAAAACTAGGAATAAAAAGTGAAATTAGCACCAAATGTTAGTTACCGGTGTATTACTATGTTACATGAACTCCTATGCTATTAAGAACTAGCTGCCTATGAAACCGCTTTTTTTGGGGTCATGGTTTGTGTATGATTTTAGGATAGCAGTGTCTGGAGGTGGGAAACGTTCCAGAAACGCGTGTGTGTGTGTGTGAGCGTGGGCGTGGGCATGGGCGTGCACTCAAGGCGTGGCCTCCCCCGCCGGCGGTGACTCCAAAATGCAAAGCGGGCGAGCTCTCCTGCGTTTATTTTTATTTTTTTGTCTTGAAAAGCGAAGGCTGACATTGCGATGGTGAGTGATAGACAGCCACGGAGGAGAAATGACAGAGGGCCGCGCGAATAAAAGAGGTCAGAGGTCGGCGGCAGACGGGTGTTTTTTTTTCAACCCGTAAAAGCACTGTCAATCAAAAGAAGACGTCTTTTAAAGGAGATCGAAAGGGTTTCCCTCGGGGTGATATTTGGAAATCTTTGCGCCGTCACTATCGATGTGCCGATAACGAAACGATGGAACGGATTTCACGTTTTCGGAGGGTGTGTGAAACAAAAACGCTACGTCTCCACGCTTGAAAAAAGATTTTTGTTGCCTTTTTTTTTATCCTTAGGTAAAGGCAGAAGAGAGCTCCGAGGCGACCCACGGCCCCGCTCCTCCGTTACCTCCGGCACCGGCCTCGCAGCAACAGCAGCAGCAGCAGCAGCAGCAGCAGCACCACCACACGCAGCTGATGCTGGCCGGTAGTCAGCTGGCGGGGGTGAGCGCGCCGACCGTCCACACGTTCACTTTTGATCCCGCGAGCGTGTTTAAACGTGACTTTTTTTCCAGTGAGCGTACACTGGTGTTGTTGTGCAATCCGCCTGAGCCACGTCGAATGCCTTTAAGCTGAAGGTCTCTTTAAGTGGCTGGCTTTTCTGGCTTGTCTTGCTCTGGCGTGCTTCTGCTCTCAGGTGCACCTTTGCCTCCGTTCCCAAAATGCTTCACTGACACAGCTCTGTGTTCTGGCTTTTTTTTCCTCCTCCTCCTCCTCCTCCGCTCTCTAACTTTCCCATCACTTTTTTCCCCTCCGCTCGCTCTGGGGCCTCACGTCTATGTTTCCCTCACAGCTTGCCGCCCTCCTCCCGGCCCAGCAGCAGCTTCTCCTCCAACAGGCCCAGGCCCAGCTGTTGGCGGCCGCGGTTCAGCAGTCGAACGCCGCCCACGCCGTCCACGCCGCGCACGCCGCCGCTCAACAGCAGCAGCAGGCCAACCAGCAGCAGCAGCAGCAGCAGCAGCAGAACCAATCGCAATCTCAGCTGCAGCAATCCAAGCAGGAGCAAACCGTCCAGGCCCCGCCTCCGCCGCCGCTGGCCCTGTCGCAGCCGATCCAGCTCACGGCCCAGGTACAGGCGACCGATCGTCTCTCAGGAAGCATCTCGGCGTGACCGCCGTCGTCTGTATCGAGGAATGACGTCCTTGTCGCGCGTTGCAGGACATCCAGCAGCTGCTCCAGCTCCAGCAACTGGTTCTGATGCCGGGGCATCCTCTGCAGTCCCCCGCCCAGTTCCTCCTGTCCCAGCCCACGCAGGCGCAGCAACAGCAGCAAGGTGAGGTTCCACCCCCCGCCGCCGCCGCCCCCAAGTCGTCTCCTTACCCACCCCGGTTATTTTGCTGTTTCGTTCTCAGCGCTGCTCTCGACACCAAATCTGATCCAGCTACCTCAGCAAAGCCCGGGGGGCCTCCTGACGACCCCGCCTCGCCTGGGACTCCAAGCACAGGTGGGCCGAGCCGACGCTTTTTTTGAGAGAAACCCGAGAAGAGCTCCCCAAATGATCGGGAAAAAGTACCTGCGGAAAAAAACAATATGCAAGGGACGGTCTCGTTCGGGGATAGGAATGTGGTAACCGCAGGTTATGCGAAGTGTTTGGGTTTATCCCGCCGTCAATCATCTTCAGCTGTCGCCAACCTTCTCTCAGGCTATAGGCGTGGAGGAAAGTAGGGGTTTGAAAAGGTCGCGGATAGGATCGGGTCCATCGCCCATATTCTGGAGATAAAGTCAAACGGAGATGGTTTGGACATGGACAGAGGATGGATGGGAAGATCTGGGTGGGATGATGCTGAGCTGCCAGGCAGGAGGAGGAACAGAGGAGAATTGTGGACATTTTCATGTTGAATTTCTCTGCATGGTGAATGAATGCCTGGGGGAATGGTTGTTTATCTCTGTATGTCTATATATCATGTGTGAATTAGTGAGTGAATGGTTTTATACCACTATATGACATGAGAATGAATGAGTGAATGGTCCCATATAATTATGTATGTTGTGTAAACGAGTGAGGAAATGGTTGTTTGACTTTTTTGGACGTGTGAAAAAAGGCAATAAATGTTGTATATCTTTGTAAGACGAATGATTGACTGAGCTATTGCTTGTTTATCTCAATATGAACAATGTATGTGTGTATTTTTATGCATGTGAATGAATGAGTGAATGGTTATATGTCTCTATATGGTGAATGAATGAATAAATGAGGTGTATGTATGTGACATGAGAATGAACGAGTGATTAACGCTTTGTCTCTATATGACGTGTCAATGAATGAGTGAATGGTTGTATGTCTCTATGACATGAGAATGAACAAGTGAATTATCTTTTGTTTCATATGACATGAGAATGAATGAGTGAATAGTCACATGTCTATTTTTGACATGTGAATGAGTGAAGAAAAGATTGTATGTCTCTTTGACTTGTGAAAGAGCAAATGAGCATTGTTTATCTCTGTATGATGAATGAATGACTGTATATAATCGGTCGTATGCCTATATGACGTAAGAATGAATTAGTGAATGGTTGTTTGTTTCTACTGGTGACCGAACCCCTTTCTCTTCCCGTAACGCGGCGCATGAATGCATCGTCACGCAATCGACAGAAATTATAGATTTTTCCATCCGCCGGTGATGAAGTCGTGTCAGACAGCGCTCTCATGCATGGAGATGCGCGATGCAAATGAGGCGAGGAGCGGTAGACGCCGCACATGGCGCTCCCCAATTAGTAGATCGGCCCAAAGCTAAGGGGTCAGATTCCTGTTTGACTTCCATCATACATTAGCATCTTCCTAGGCTACGTTCATTTAGTTTACATATAGTTTTTCCTCTAGCTCGCGATGAAAAAAGAAATGAGCACTTTTCTGACAGGATGCTTGGCAAATCCATAGCCAGTCATGTCGGGTCAAGCAATATTCCAGCTGATTGGCCGATGTGTATTCATGGCCTCCGCGCTGACAAACCTGACACATGGATTTGAATTCTTAGACGGCGGCACATCTGCCGTTGGATGCTCTTGCGGAGCTAAGTTTTCATTTCATTTCCTGGGTCTAACGTGGCTGAGCTTTACGCATAAACACCCGCCGATTATTTAACCCTCCCATGCATGTTTTATTTAACTAACATATCTGTTCGCCGCAGAGGGAGAAGAGCGGCGATGTGGTCGTTGGAAGCGGCGGCGGCTCCGTGGTCTCCGTGGGCGGCAGCGTCGTCACGTCGGTAGGCGCCAATCCCGTGTCCGGCAGCACCATGGCTTCCTCGATGAACTCGGCGTTGACCGCAGGGGGTCACGGGGGTCACATGGGGGAAGAGCCCAGCGACCTGGAGGAGCTGGAGCAGTTCGCACGCACGTTCAAGCAACGCCGAATTAAGCTAGGATTTACCCAGGTAACCGGCGTGACGGAAGGGCGGCGAAACATTCCCGTGTTAGCTTCGCCTCTTATGTGGTGTGCCCTCCGCCAACCAGGGAGACGTCGGCGTCGCCATGGGTAAACTCTACGGCAACGATTTCAGCCAGACCACCATCTCGCGCTTCGAGGCCCTCAACCTCAGCTTCAAGAACATGTGCAAGCTGAAGCCGCTCCTGGAGAAGTGGCTTAGCGACGCAGGTGAGGACGCCGGAGGCGGAAGCCGTGGGATCTGTTGTTTTTATTTTCTCATTTATCCATCTCCTTCTCTTTGCAGAAACCATGGCCGTAGACAGCATGCTGCCCAGCCCCTCCTCCATCTCCTCCCCCCTGCTGGGCATGGAGGGTGTGCCTGGCCGACGCAGGAAGAAGCGCACCAGCATTGAGACCAATGTCCGCGTTGTCCTCGAGCGCAACTTCAGCACGGTACGACCACCCGCTACAACATTCCACTTAGTGGTATTACACTCATTTCTTACGCCACAAGATACTGTAAATACGATATGTATTTCCAAAAGTCAAGACAAGTCACAGGCAGATCCCAGTTCAATAGGGGGCAGTCGATAGTTTCCGTTATGAATGAGTGTCGGTATCTATTCGTCCTGCACTTTGGTACCGTGCGCCGATGCTCTGATAGCAGCAGCCTGCACTCAAAGGACAGGATGCTGGGGTTTGCCAGAATAGCCTCTGCTTTCTTGCCTAGCTTTAGCCTCAGAAAGCTCCACCAGTTTGATCCCCACAATCCCACCATGCGTTTTTACGATGCTGTTCAGCCCGTTTGTGTCTTTCACAAACGGGTCCAAACCAGCAAATAAAACCAGCAAACCAGCAAATAAAAGAGAAGGTTAAACCAGACTCGAGAAAACAAGAAGTCATTTTCATAAAAACAGGATCCTCCTTAAAACTTCTCAATTTCTGATAAAAGTGCATGTGCTTGTGAGCCTTAGACTGCATCTGTGTTTGCCTCGATTGTCAGGTTGTCGTCGACGATGGTACCCGTGTATTTTTACTGCTGTGCAGTTCCTACTGACTAGCCATGAAAGAAAGCCGGAGAGTTTGATGGAGGTCTTTTCCTAAAATCAAAATCATAAAATCACTCATCGACCAGGCCGCGTTTGGCATCTTCGTTATTGAGGAGCGAAACAATCACAGTCGTCTGCGAACTTGACCATTTGTCTGTTTGCGCGCTGACTTCGGCACTCGTGTGACTTGTACGTCTCTATTCGTGGCCTTGTGATCGACTAGCAACCAGTCCAGGGCGAACACATGCAGTACAAGCATTACAGATAATGAATGAATGATTTCATCAAATTACTGATTTAGTTTTTGATAATTCATGTACCCTTATAGTTGAATTTACGGCGAGAGGTTTTGCTCCGGCACCTTCATGGCTTTACTTCTACGGCTGTCCTCCTCAGAACCAGAAGCCTACCTCGGAGGAGATCCTACTGATGGCCGAGCAGCTCAACATGGAGAAGGAGGTGATTCGCGTGTGGTTCTGCAACCGCCGGCAGAAGGAGAAGCGCATCAACCCGTCCAGCAGCACCACCCCTCCGCTGCCGAGCCAGACCTCGCCCGTCGTGACGCACAAAGCTCCCTGCTACAGTCCGCACATGGTACGGTCCAACCCGCCGCACCGCTGTATTATTTTCCTCAATATCTGAACCGTCCGGAAATACATTTCTGGTGTCTCTCTCCCCCCGCAGATATCGAGTCAAAGTCTGTCCCAGGTCACTACCAGCCTCAGCACAACAGGTGAGTCGTTATTAGTTTGTTCCTGGCGCGAGGAATCATCGATAAATTATCAAAAGGGTCTGAAAATTGCTTCTCAATTTGTAGTTTCACGGAACCAGAGGGGCCGTCAGGGGGAAGATTAAACTGCTGCTGACATTATTAGTGAGAGATTTCTTGTCCGGTCCGAGCCTTTTACCAGATTGATGAAACGTGGAACAAAAGTCACTTTGAAAAAAAAAAAAAAAAAATGACTTCTTTGAGAGAAAGACCGAAATAGAAAATGGGAAACGATGGCGTTCGGACGCGGCGGCATCTCGAGTTGTTTACTCCTGTGAGTCACGACCTGGCGTGATTGATGATCGGGCCACAGCGCCGCGCAACAGACGTGACAAATCGCCCGACGGGTCGGAGGGGGGGGATGGGTCGGCGCAATGGAAATTTCTCCGGCCCTTTGAGCCGAGGCGAAGAAACTTTGTGTGTAAATGAACTTTGTCGCCGAAGAGTTTATTGAGCTGTCACTCATCGCGACGGCGACATCAGCGTCTAGCGCTAACCATTACACAGCATTCTTGACGCCCTTTGTCTCGCTCTACCCACAGCCGCCAGTTTGTCACCGACAGCATCCTGCCCAATGACTCCCATCAGCTCGGCGGCGGCGGGGTCCACCCCTTCTTCTGTGAACCCGCCCCCTCATAGCACAGCTAGCCCCGCCCCTCCCGGTCTCGGGGCTCACGGACTCAGTGCCGGGTGAGTGTTGAAACGAACCGTCCACTTTGATGAGCAAGTCCGGACCGCACAGGTGCATCATGGGATGTACCATGATGGTGGCGTTCTGTCTTCGGACGCTTGGGGTAGAAAGAAAGGGAAGGACAGAAAAAAAAATAGATTGAAAGCAACGTGGGATAGAGACGTGGAGGTGTAAGGGTTTAAAGGGACAGGCACAAATGATCAAATATTAACACTAGCGCTAGCAGTTACGTGCTAATGGACGTCCTAAGGGGCGGCATGGCGCAATCGTCTTTGGAACGGAACATTCCTGGTTTGATTCCCGGCTCCTCCTAGCGTGTCAAAGTGTTGTTGAGCAAGACGCTGAACCCCTAACTGCTCCCCTGGCGCCGGTGGACGGCGGCCTACTGCTCATGGTTCATCCATGATGGGTTCATTGCAGAGAACAAATTTCCCCACCAGTGATTAATAAAGGATACATTATTATTCATAGCCTTACGTGATGCAATAATAGGTTTAATATTCGTAAGAACAGCGGTTAGCATAGCAGTTTGGCTAAGTACGGAAGAAACACCACTCGGAGATTTCATTTGTCAAGTTCAAGTTCAGATTCCTATATTTCCTCGTAACCAAAATTTGTTTAAAAATGTACAGTTGGAATGATCTCAGGAAAGGAAAATTTCAGCGGGTCATCCAGCCCCTGAACCGAGAGAAACCTACCTAAAATCTTTTGGGTTTGCGTCACCTAAAACTGCCATCTCTTGTGTGTGTCTGTGTGTGTGTGTGTGTGTGTGTGTCTGTGTGTCTGTGTGTGTGTTTAGGAACACAATGATGGGAGTAAGCACAGGGATGAACCAAGCCCTCATTGGCAGCAACCCTCTGGCCACCATGCAAGGTGTGTTGATGCACGCATGTGTGTGTTTTTTTAATACATATATACGTATATATATATGTATGTGTGTGTGTGTGTGTGTGTGTGTGTGTGTGTGGCTTTTAGCCCAGTGGGTCCTCACACGTCTCAATTTCTAAAGAACCCCCCTCACCCACACTCTATCCCTCCAAAGAGAATCGCCTTGGACCACGGCAACCCCCCCCCCTCCGACACACACACACACACATACTCCGCCTCCTGCTCACACACACACAACTGTGTGTGAGTGAACGGCTCGGCATGGTGAAAAAAATCCAATTCGATTCCCACACAATACCCCACTATTATCACCCGGCGACAAGCGGCCCTTATGGCGAAGCTTAGGGAGTCCGAGGCGTCGTACAGTGAACAGCCGGCCGGTCAACAATCCCCCCGATTCTAATATCGGGACCTGTCGGCTAAATAACCGGTTTCCACTCATAACTCCCTTTTTGAAAGATTTGCTGCCAAATCAATTAAGCATCAAAAATAGCGTTTGTCAAGCTCCGCTTTGAATCTGTCATGTGGTCCATCCGCAGACGCCCCCCCAAAAGTCACTCAGCCTCGCGTCGTTGAGACGGAAGCAGTCGGTTATAGAACCGCAGCTCCGGCACTGCCGGCGCCCGTCGGACTTTTATGTCGAGGGGGAAGAAAAAAAAAAGAGTCGGAGGAAGATGAAATGTTGAAGCGAAGCGGGGGGATTTTAGCGTTTGATTCCCCCTTCGGGGTGACACACACTGAGACTATTCACACACACACTCACTCACACAAACACAGAGTGTTTGCTGTTGCACAGAAATACAAACGTCTGCAGGTTTTCTTTAAAGGGTATTCTGTCACCCCTTGATGTTGGTTGATTACATCACTCGGATAGTTTTAAACGTTGCTCAGGAGATTGCTAAACTTTTGCCGGCACTGCTGGCAGGCTGGGTGCATCGGTGGGCTCGTTCGCCAAGCAAGAGCAAACGGGCCGGTGATTACGCTGTAATTACTCCTATCGTTATGTTATAACAAGCGTGCACTTTCAGCGGCGTTTGCTCGGCATTGTGTTTTAGCGGAATGTTTCTTTGGGTGTCGGAGCGGTTAGCGTTTCCGCTAAAAGCAAGAAGATCCCCGGTTCGATTCCGACAGAGGACCTTTCTGTGTGGAGCCACTGAATGTTGTTTGTTTATGTTTGGTGAACGAATGACCGAGTGAATGTTTGTACCGTAATTCCCGGACTATTAGCCGCTACCATTTTCACACACTTAAACAAGGATGCGGCTTATTTATGATTTTTTTCGGGCTTCATGCTGGCAAAAAGTTTTACCCATAACAACAATTCTAAGTTTACACAAGTGACATAGAGAGTGTCGATGATAGAGAGACTAAGAAAATGTGTGATGAAGGAGAGCTGTTTCATTCCCACGCTGAAGAAGACGACTTTTAATGCGCAGAGTGTAGATTAAGATAGGGATTAATGGCTTTTCCTGGTAGGCTACTGTATTTTCAAGTTTTCTAACCTGACATGCTGCAGGCACTGTTTGGAAAAAAAAACATTTACGGCACGTATTCAATTAAAAGTAAAAAAAATATTTCTTTGTAATTATCTCACGTTACAAATGGACACTTGCGGACAAGTACAGCCTATATATGTACGATTTCTTTTTCTTTTCAAATTAAGTGGGTGCGGCTTATACTCAGGTGCACACAGTAGTCCGAGAATGACATCATGTCAATATGGCAGTGAATTTAAGGTTTTAAGGATTCAAGCTTTTTATTGTCCTTACGCGGAGTACGACGAAATTTAGAGATAGGAGCTCAAACCGACCTTTAAAGGCAGGACACAACACAACAATACAACCATAGCAGCATCTCTGGGTTAGATGTAAGAAAAAAAGCATCTAGAAGAGTAAATAGATAAATATGTAGAGAAAAGAGAAAGAAAAAAGTTAAAAAGTAGATGAATGAAAATGAATGATTGCATGTCCCCATACGTGGACCAGCCACTCGCCCAATGACGACTGGGATAGGCTCCGCCCCTTCCACTTCCCCGACTGCAGGATAAGCGATATAGATAATGAACGAATGAATAAATCTTTGTCCTCAAGGTTTTTAACCCCGTTGCTTTTGCTAATGTAATCCTCTGTCTCTCCTCCTCCTCCCATGTGGTTGGATATGGCTTCCATTCATCTCCACCTCTTCCTCACCCTCATCTTCCTCCCCCTCCAGCCCTTGCAGCCAACAGCGGGCAGCTGTCCATCTCCAGCCTGGAAGGGGGAGCGGGCCACATGCTCCTTGGTGGACCCGGGGGTTCCGCTGTACCGCCCTCCCTACGGCCCTCGCTCTTCCTCAACCGCCCGTCCCTCCTCCCCATGGTGACGGGCTCCATGGCGACGGGATCCGCGCCCGCCATGGGACTGGTCAGCGGGAGCGCCGGCGGCGGAGCGTGCGGCCTGAGGCCGTCGTTCGCCCAGTCGCCTCCGCCGGGCGCCGGCAACCTCATGAGCCCGACCTCTTGCCCCGAGGAGTCGGCGTCGCCCTGCTCAAGCCCCGCCTCTTTCTGTTCCTTCAGTGAAGCGTCGCCGCCGCCACTGGGAGGGGCCATGGCCGAGTGATTTCCTGACTGACGGCCGGAATCTCCAGTCAGGGGAGGCCTGGGGAGGAGCGCCGGAGGAAGCTTTAAATTTTTCCTTTTTTTTGGATTTTCAAACCTCGCCTTTCAACCAAAGCCATCTCTCTGTCTGATCCATCCCTCGTGTCGTCCCACTGTCTCTCTCTCTCTCTCTCTCTCTCTCTCTCTCTCTCTCTCTCTCTCTCTCTCGGTCCCCCTGACGACGTCCTGCGAAGCCAAAAATATACACATCTGGATGAGTGGGGGGCCAAACAGGAGAGGCGGGGGGGGAACCTGAAACCAAATAATGATTGACAGCTGGAGAGGCGGCACTGCGGAGCATCCGGAGGCGAGGTTTTTTTTTTTTTTGTTTTGTTTTTTTTGTTTTCTTATTGGCTGGCGAGGAAGGAAAAAAAACACACACACCGGGCGAGGGCGTGGGTGGGCGGGGCGAAGAAGAGGTTAAGACCAAAACTCCAAGATGCTCGAAGATGAAAACCAAAATCTCCAAATACCAAAAACTGAAAACCAAAAAAAAAAAAAAGAAAAAAAAAACTGAGAGAAAAGCTTTAGTTCTTTTGCGTCCTGACCCGGCGGGGTCGGCCGGGCGACTCCACCCGCCTCCATCCTAGACATTCTCCATCTCATCCTCCAGTCCCACCTCGACTTTTTTTCGCCGCTGAAAGTCTACCTCCCTCTCTCTTTCTCTCTCTCTACTCTCTCGCTCTCATGCGGTCGACCGATTGGTCGGTGAAAAAAAAAATTCCGCCTTCCTCGTGGGAATGCGCACTCCCCGCACACACACACACGCACACACACACACACCAGACTCACGGTGGATCAGCTGTTTTTTTTGGATATCAAACTCACAATGGATTTAGTTCTCCGGGATTCTCCATCGTCATCACCATCTTCATCTCTATTCCCCACCTCTGTATCTCATGCTCTTAGAAAAAAAGAACATGAAATCAGATGAAGATGATCTCCATCTCCATTCCTGGCCTCCATATCTTATGCTCTGCCAAAAAAAAACAAACCAAAGTCTCAGCAGTATTTTCCAGGTGCCACAGAGGGAGGTGGTGTATTTTTGAGGGGTTTGTGGAGGGGTGTTGCGCAATCCCCCCCCCCCTCCTCCCGCCCTTTTTTCGCAGCATCGCCACGTCACGGCACGGACCGCTCGCCCACCGCCAGACGGTCACCCTTGGATACCAAAGCACCCACCCCCCACCCCACCCCACCCCAGGCAGCGCCTGTCTCTGGATTCGCCCAGGAGACGAGTGTCCAGACAAAACCTCAGCCGTGTCAAAGGGAAAACACACACACACACACACACACATATATGAAAGAGTCCAATCGCCCCCCCCCTTGCTTCTCCCTTCCTCAAAAAAAAAAAAGAACAAAAGAAAGAGGTGAAGCTCCTGCCCCCGAACCCCTGCCCTCCATCCCCTCTCCTTCGTCTCCAAAGATCTCATCAAAGGGGGCCGGGGAGAGAAAAGAAGAAGAAGAGGAAAAGGAGGGGAAAAAAACGGGGAGGTAATATGGAGAGCCAAAGGTACACACACACACACACGAAAAAAAAAAAGCTGCGCGGGGAGAAAATAAGACAAGGAAGAGGAGGAGTGCTTGAAGCGGCGGACCAAAAAAAAAAAAAAAAAACAAACAAACCAAAAAGTAACCCTAAACCAAAAGCTACTACTACTGCTGTTAGTCGTGTACGAGTGACTGCTCCGTAAACTAAACCAAATACAAACCAAGAGGCGGGAGGTGGAGGTGGGTTGGGGGGGGTCGGGTCCTGTCCGTCTGTCTGTCTTTTAACTGTGATGCTGGTCTTGTATCGACGGACGAGAGCCGTCCTCGGCCCTCCGCCTCGCCCCGGGGACGGATAAGATACGGAATAACCTCAATGAACTGACTTTGAAAATATATATATTTTTTGTCTTTTTTTCTTTGTCTTTTTTTTGGGGGGCTTTCCATAGTGTGTCTGTCAACAATGTATGGATTTCTTGGGTTGTCATTGCTTTCTACTTGATATGTGGCGGGAAAAATAGGGGCGGGTGGGCGCGGCGGGTGGGCATGGGCGGCGGGTTCGGCGACGTGTTACCTGTTTTTCATCTCTTGTCTCTTTCGTTGTGCTGTGGGCTATTTTTTTTTTTTCCAGATTTAATTTATTTTATAATTTATCATTTTTTTTTAGGAAGGAGAAAACTGTGAAACTGTAGCCTCAGATAACAAAAAAAAAATTCTTTTTCTTTGTTTTTTTTTTTTTTTTTTTTGTTGATGTTGTTTATCCAGAATGTTAAAAAAGCCAAAACTGAAAACCAAAAGCAAACTTTTTACACACACAACCAAATAGAAGAACCAAACCAATGCACAAGTTGTTGAAAAGTGGCGCAGCTGAAGTGAGGTGTGTGTGTGTGAGAGAACGTGTGTATGTGTGTGTGTGTGTGTGTGTGTGTGTGTGTGTCGCACCGAGCTAGGTACACAACACAAACTTTTTTTGTCGTACAGTAATAATTTACCAAGCACTGATTTGAGCTCGTTGATGGCACGATTCTGGGCCCGAAGTCCCGTCGCTCTGACCGATTCCAGTTCGCTGGACTGCCGTGGCCTCGCAGGCGTGAGAAAAAGGGGGCGGGAATCCACTCCTAATATAAAGATAGACTTTTGGAAAACACATTTGCGCCTATAGAGAGGCTATTGACTTTACAACTGATTTATTGTCTGTTTGTCACCAAATCTTAAAATTTGAAACGGCACGATCACACAGTCCGGGAAAATAGGTCAAAATAATATTGGTCGAAATAACAGCCGTTGTTGTATAAGGTGACATTTATTCTACTTTAATGCATTATAATGGCTTTTTTAGCCATTTTACTTCTCATTGAAGTCTTATTTTGTCACTTCCATCACATTGAAATTTATTTTACTGAAACAACTAATTCCCAGAAATCATTGATGATGCGTGGCATCAGCCGCGCAATGGCGTGCCCAACAGAAAAAAAAAATCTGCCATAAAATGACCTGCTATTACTTTATAAATGCATTATTAATATCAGTTACTTTATAAATGCTTTAAATATGAATTGCAGCCCAAATCCTAAATGTGAGACCTTATGTTAGCAAGACCTCCTGAAATTATAATCGCATTTTTAACCCAAACCTCAATTTCATTTCAGTCAGTGATGTTTTTATGGAGTACAATTATATATATGGATGGATAAATATATATATATATATGTAGACGGGCGGGGGGGGGCCTCTGCAGCCAAGCCGGCAGGAACGGGTCACGGTGGCGGGGGGGGGGACGGGGCCCCGGGTCGGAGCCAAACGGAGGGACAGGGTTTGTCGGGCTTCTTATCCACTCAGTTACAAGGCAAGCGATGATGAAGATGATGCCGAGGTTGGGGGACGAGGGTGGGAAGGGGGCGCAGACCTGTGACACAGACGGAAGGACGACACCGTCCATTTTTTGTTTTTCAAGGGAATGTATCTATTATTAGTTCTCTTAGGTTTTTGTAGGCAAAACTGCTCTTACTTGTTGCTGGTGTATAAAAAAAAGGCCGGGACTTTTATCCCTCGCCGCTGCCGCCGACGACGACCGGGGACGAAATCTCGATATAAGAAACCCAAAGCTTTAAAAACTCTTTATCTCTCGCTGGCTCTTTGTTGGGAAAAAAAAAGAAAAAAAAAAAAATTTGTATTTATTGTACGAGTGTGTTTGTATTTGATGAACTTCTTTGTCTCTCGCCTCCTTAATTTATTGACTCTTTTTATTTATGTATTTATTGGATTCTATTTATCTCCAGATCTTTGTAATATTTTTTTTTCCTTTCCGGGGAAGGGGGGACAATGTGAGGCTCCCGTATGTGCGGAGGAGACGCCGAAACCAAAACTTTTAAAGAAAAAAAAAAAAAGGACTGTTGCAACCCCGAGACACGGAGAGAAATCATGGGGCGCGGCGACGGAGGAAACCACGTGACCAGAAGTAAACCGCCACGTTTGCTCTTCACGAAAAATCGAAATCGAAACACTTTAATCGCGTTTATCTTTGGTTGAACGGTTTCCATGACGACACGTAAACATCCAAGACAAGGCGCCACTCATGCAGGATTGGGCACGGGCAAAAAAAAAAGAAAAATAACCACATGTGATGCTACGCAGACTTCCTGTTTACTCTGAATGGTAATAACCGTGATATTACATTGGATCAGATGCTTGTAAAGGCTTCTTGCAGGCACCGCTGCTTTGAAGGGCCGCCAGGTCCTCTTATGACTTTACTGTTATTTTATGTCATCTCTTGCGATATTTCCCGGCAATCTATCAGCAAGCCTCCCCCTATGGAAGGGAATTCTTAACCCCGCCCCGATTCGGCCAGTCACGGTTGCAAAGAGCAAAAAAAACTCGCCAAATTGCGGGTTGGATCCTCGTCGCCGGATGTTCAAAAACGGCACGTCAGCCGTCTTCCGGATCACCACGCTTTGTCGCCGGTTGCGTTTTTTTTCCTCCGGTCACGTTTCTTGTATTAAAAAAAAGAAACCTCCGTGACTTTTCCTCCGTCCCGCCTCGGTGGAGGGGGCGAGGCCTTCGACTCGTACCTCTGACGCGCCGACGCAGAAATACCAAATAGACATTCAAGCTTTAATGACTTGTCTGAACTCAGGAGCCGAGGGAGGAGGAGGGGGGGAAACTCGGGGCCCCTGGTACGGCGGATCCAAGGCAGGAAAGATTTCCTTCACCAGTTCTCATGGCTTTAACCTCCAGAACACACTCCTCTCCTGCTCCCTTCTTTTTTTTTTTTGGAGGGGGGGGGGGGGAGTCCGGAGAGGAGTGTGTGTGTGCGTGTGTGTGTGTTCATCGACTGCTGTCAGAGGAAAAACACTTGAACTCTAGCTGACTCGCTTTTTATTTCTTGAACAAGTGTGTTAAGGGGCAAAGGAAATTTTTACATGGTTCTTTCAATTAATTTATTCTAATTTATTTTATTCTATTTTTTTTTTTCTCCGACAGCGGCGCGGCTAGGTTTAGTGTGCCTGTGTAGCCTGACTCTGCTGTGGCGGACAGAGAATGATACCAAAGTTAAAAAACTACCACAGCAGGGGATGGGGGGGGGAACGCTACACTACAAACATCACACACACCGACACACACACAGACACACACACTGTTTACACACACACATTCCACGTGTATATAGACATTCAGGATTCTTGTTAGGGATTAAAAACAAAAAAATAAAGGTTGAGAAAACACACTGTCAGTTAATGAGAGCACTTCAGGCCTCGGCAGTTTTTTTTCTACCGTAGTTCTTCTTCTGTGGTTGCGAAAATGTGAACTCTTGCCCCTCCGAGTTGCCGTGGGCGACCAGGCGCCTCTTGGCCCTCGGGAGTGAAAAAAAAAAAAAAACGCAAAACGCGTGACCCGACGCCGGAGGAGTGGAAGTGACGAGAGAAGAACTCGAGCAGATATCGTTTACCCCCCACTCCCCCACCCCAATCTCTCCCTCTCCCTTCCATCTCGTGCTTCATTTATTTCGGAGAAATCTAAAAACAAACAAACAAACAAAAACAAAAAAAAAGAAATGCGTTCCTTTCTATTTTTTCTACGATGCAGCTTAAATCCAAAGGTTGATAAAAGGACAGCAAAGATAGATTTTACTGCTAACGAAATAAAAAAAAAAAATGTAAAAAGGAAAAAAAAAATAGAAATAAAAAAATAAATAAACCTCAATAGTAAAAACCAAAGAGCTCCACTGTTTCTTCTCACTTTGATTTTCTCTTCTCTGTATTGTACAACTCCCGTTTTCTATGCTGGCTGTGAAACTCCAAAGGTGTTCTTTATTATAGCCTGATGATGATGATGATGATGATGATAATGATGATGATGATGATGATGATGAAGATGTAACAAACACTGCTCTGTAAGCTTTAGTCCATTCTTTTTATTCGATATGATGCTGTTTTTTCGACCTTGAGGTTCTCGCCGTCGGAGTTTGTTCTTCTGGCCTGGTTCTGTTGGAAACGTTTGGGTTTGAAACTGTTCTCGACTGTCCCTTAAGTCATCGCTATCTGTGTGCCTGTTGTTCTGGGGGCCCGGGAAAAGGGGACGAAACAAACCTGTAAGTGTTAGGAATAAAGTGCAAATTTAGACCAACCTCATCGCTCATGTGTGTTTCTTCTATTGTATTTATTCATATGTTTGTTTGCATTACTTTGTTTTTTAGTGTTGCAGGATGGACATGCTAACGTTCTTAGCATAACCTCCCGCATAGTGTTGGTGGTCAGCATTGCTGCCTCTTAGCGAGAAGGTCCCCAGTTGGATTCCCACAGGTGGATCTCCACGTTCTCCCTCGTGACCCCTGGGTTCTCTCATGCAGGAGGTGCAATAGAGACACTATTAACGAACGTGGTTGTCTGGTTGTATGTCTCAATAGAATGTTTAAAAGACAGAGTAAATGGTTGTACAGCGGTCCCTTAACATGCAAATTTAATTTGTTCCAGAAGTGTGTTCGTATGTTGATTTTTTCATATCTTATATGAATTTTCCTCATTTAAAATAAAAGAAAAAGGATATCTATATAGAAAAACACTGAAAAAGACCCTTTTGCTATCTCTGTCAATGTCACTGTGACATGTGAATGAGAAACTTATTAGTTTATAATGTAGTCTATAGTTTTAATGCCAAAGCAGCGGTCGGGAACATATGGCTCGCGAGCAATATATGGCTCTTCCAGTGATGGCTCCGAGACAATTTTGAGTTGAAAAAAATCAGTTTGGAACTGATTTTAAAATACTTGTGATATTTCCTCAT
This sequence comes from Fistularia commersonii, assembly GCF_037954325.1. NCBI lineage: Eukaryota > Metazoa > Chordata > Actinopteri > Syngnathiformes > Fistulariidae > Fistularia > Fistularia commersonii. The sequence goes on along the minus strand of NC_141313.1, from coordinate 9,580,843 downwards.
AATACTGTGTAATTTTGAAGTAAACAGAAATTAGTTTTGAAGATAAATGTCACCAATGGCTTCCGAGCATTGTAAAGGTAAAGAAATCAATTCTATCAGATAGCCAAATGGTTTATCTGCTTCAACCCTTGTAACGGAAAAGATGGTGAAAAGAAAAAAAAAAAGACAATGATTACCGTGCATTCCAGGCTGCATGGACAGAGGAATTTACATTTGGATCTGCGGTATGACTGCTATGCAATGATAAAATTGCATCGATGAAACGGTCAAATATAAAATGGCACTTCAAACAAGTCCAAGCAGCACCAGAGGTCACATTAAATGTAAGGCATATTTAATTTATACACATTGAAAATACTATATGGCTCTCAAATTTAGAAATATTTGGCTTTTATGGCTCTCCCGGTCAAAAATTTTCCTGAACCCCTTGTCTATAGTAATGTCGTCTATTAGTCTATACCAGGGGTGCTCACACTTTTTCAGCATGTGAGCTACTTATACAATCAAAAAAAAAAGTCAAAGCTACTTATAAAGTCAAAATGATCTACCCACAACATAAAATGCAAAACATTCTTTATACGTGCAATGTATGTTGATGAACCTTGCATAACCGCATGAGACAATTTTGCAGAACACATAATAATGATGCACATTTTTTCATGACCCACTTTCACTTTGATGACTTGCACTGAATTGAATGGTAGTCCGGCCATTATTAACGATGACGTCACTCAACCGGAACGGTGTTTCGGTCGCGGCTTCCGCTTTTGAAGTTTGTTGCGTGAAAAGTGACTGCTGTCCGGACAAATGGTGCCTTGGTTCCTTCGCCTTTCTCTTTCTCAGCTCGCTTTTCTCCAGGATGTCCGTGCCGTATTTTTCCATGAACAGTAAGTAAATGCCGCTCCATATTACCCTTCTTTGGTATTGCGATGGTAGACCGGCAGATGAGGCGAACGCACTTCGACAATGTCATCGTAAAAAAAAAAAGGCAGCCTCCCATTCTGATCAAAGTAATAAGTTTTTATCTTCTGACTTGGTCCAGCTCCTCCGCTCATTTTACACCCTTTCTTAAGTTTAAGAGAAAAAAAACGAGGGCTAAAAATTGGAGCTGACGTGCTTACTAGCGTGTTAGTTTTGCTGTACTTCGCGCCGTTGTTTGTGATAATGTCATCTGATCAGATGATGTCATCTGATTGGCTGCCCTGTATATCAATCAAGTGACGGGATAGATGATTGGCTGAGGTCTATGTTTTGTTAATGTCATGGGATCTACTAGTATTACCTTTGCGATGGACAGGTAGATCGCGATCGATGTATTGAGCACCCCTGATCTATACTGTATGTGAATTAGAAAGAAGGGTTTTTTGTGTGTTTATGGCGTGTGTATGCGTGTGTGAATATCTCTATATGAATTATGAATGAGAAAATGAGTGGTCGTTTGTCTCTATATGCGGCCCTGTGATTGGTGCAAGGTGAACCCTACCTCTCGCCCGATCACAACTAGGATAGGCTCCAGCAACCCCACAACTCTGCAGGATAAACCATATATAGAATGAATGAATGAATGAATTATTTCACTGCCGTCCAGGCAATTCCCGACGTGTACAGATACACCCTTGATTACTTTATGATTACTGTATGTGGCCCCTCATGAATACCAAAGTGAGATTGGGGTAAATCCTCCCCAATACTCAATGGACAGTATTGCGTACGAGCAATACAAATGATGAGGATGGTCACTTTTGAAAAAGAAGTTTAGTCCGACTGAAACTGCGGTAAATGTGAAAAAAAAACACGAAAAACAAGGGGGGAGGCGTCGTGGAAACATCTTAGCTGCCTGCCAGTGACCTGGCGGGACGGGCGGTCTGCCTGTGGGGTCCTCACATCACACACCGGGGCGAAGAAGGAGGGGGAGGGTCACTGCCGGAGTCGCTCACCTGTGTACACATGCGGTTAATGCTCCGATGTTTTTGCCAACCAAGACAGACAGAACCGCACGCCATGAAACCTCTTAAATGCTCCTCGTCCTTGGCGGCCTAAATTCCCCCCTTGGGAGACAGGAGTGTTCGGACCGAAGCGAAAATTCAGACAAACGTCTTCTTCTTTGGTCTTTATTTATTCGTTTAGCGAGAAGGTTGGTTTCACAGCCTGCTTTAGTGTCGGCAGACAGTCGTGCTAATGTTCCCTAGCGTATTGTTCCTGGCCGCAGCAGTTAGCACTTCCGCCTCACAGTAAGATGGTTGTGGGTTCGATTCCGAAAGAGAGGTCTATGTTCTCCCCGTGTCTGCCTGGGTTTCTCAGGAGTTCTCCGTTTTCCTCGCACAGTCCAAAAAGAGGTTAATAGGAGACCCTAGATTGTCCTGACGTGAATGAGAGAGTGAACGTTCGATTGTCTCTTTATGATGTGAACAACTTGCTGCCGCTCCGAGTTGAGCTCCGCCTCGCAACCAATGAAAGCTTAGATAGGATTTGTTTCTCCTTATGACAATGAGATGCGCAATAGTTGTACGTCTCTTTATGTGTATGAGAGGGTGAATGGCTGTATGTCTCTATTCGACGTGTGAATGACAGAATGAATGGTTGAATGTCTATATTTGTGGCCCTGTGATTGGTCCAGAGTAAACCCCGCCTCTCGTCCCACGGTATCTGTGATAAGCTCCATCATCCCAGCAACCCTGAATGCAGGATAAGCGGTATAGATGTATGAATAAATGAATGAATGAATGAGGGAGTGAATGGTTCTATGTTATTTCATGACATGTGAATGACAGACTGAATGTCTGTAGAGTGTAGTGACAACATGGATTGGACAACTGCTGACACAGCTGAAAGATGGGGATGTTGGAACACTTTGTTTACGGTCTCTGTTGTGATTGTGGAGATCCGGCGGTCAAGTAGATCCCTCAGGGGTCAAGCAGTTCTCTCAGCGGGTCTCAAAGACATTCAGTGTTTCTGAATTTTCACTGGATTGTTGAGATATACTAGTCAAACCTCGATTTCTTTGACTTTCTCTGAACCAAAATGGTCACGAACCGATTCAGTGTTTCCCGTTGAAATCAATGTAAGTCTCATTGACCCATTTTCACAGACCAACAAAACATACTGCACTCTTTTGAAACTTTTTTATTTATTTGTGGCAAAAAGAAAGGAATTGAAGATTACCTTAATGTTAATGTTTTTGCCGTTCTGTTTCTTCTTGCCAGCACTTTTCCTTCGGAAAATCAGCATGCAAGAGTGACACTTCTTGGCACATGAGACCCATCTCATGAAACCATCTCAGCCGTCTTTTGCCATCTTTGTTCTTCAGGATTGTACAGGATTGTTTGACCTAGCCATGTCGTGGTGCTCAGCCGGATCTGTAACAAGAACAACGCTCAAACATTTAGCAATAATTTCCTTCTTCGGATCCCCAGAAATTCTTTACTTCTTCTTAATACCACTATCACCAACACTTTACCTTTTTCGGAACCACATAGAGGGCTAGCTAACTGAAAGAATCCCCCAAAATACACAATAATAGGAGAACACACCGATGAATAACGTAAACAACATGGAGTAGCACGCACGACTACCGCTTCAGTACAATGCCAATGTTAGCATGTTTGTGGACAGAGGCTTGCTTACGGCTAAAATAAAAAAATAATTGAAATACCTCAGCCGATTTGTTTGTAATTGGGGCCGTTCGTAAGCCAAGATTCTGCACGTTAATATTAGTTTGCCATGCAGAGCTGTTCAGAGTTACAGCTGGTTTACAGTTGAAACAGTCTGATATTATTGTTCAGCTTGAGGGATGTTTCGAATCTCAAAATATTTTGCTGCGCGACCGCTCCTGGAGCCGTTCACCATCGTTTCCGTCCAACATCAGCCGTGTTTTTCAAACCGCCGATCAAAAGAGGGGGCTGTGTGATTTGGATCCGCAGTTTCTCGAATTTGCCGCAGAATGGCCCAAAACCCCCAAAACCCCACACAGCTCCTCCAGTCTACCGTAAATCACAGCTGTGACCCTCCGATACGCACAAACAGAAGCACACACACACACAGTAAACTACTGGGTGGGATTTACGGGGTTAAAAATCCATTGGTTCATGACCAGGTTCGCACCTCTACACCTGACCCGAGCTTCTTGTGTGTGTGTGATCAGATTATTGAATTGCATATAGTCTTGTCTTAATCTAATGAAACTGCTTGTGTGTGTGTGTGTGTGTGTGTGTGTGTGTGTGTGTGTGTGTGTGTGTGTGTGTGTGTGTGTGTGTGTGTGTGTACGTTTTGATACTCAGCCGCCTCCCCATTGAGGCAATGTCATGAAATAACGATGCCGCTATTAGTCCACGGGTGGCTCATAGCTGGGTGGCCCTGGCCTTTGCGCAGATGCACATGTGTGTGAGTGAGTGTGTGTGTTTGCGTGCGTACGTCTGCATGTGTAAGTTTCCAGTCACTCCCAATCTCTCTTCTGGGAACTACCATGTTGTAACCCACAGGTCCCCTCAGAGCAGCTTAGTCTGCCGCGCCACGAGAAAAGAAGCTAACTCTGTCTGCGTCCGTCCCTCAAACACACAACCACTCCTCCGGTCCAATCCAAACCCTTGCCCCCCCCTGGCGTGACCATGAATGAACTCTGTGTTCGCCACCTCACACACACACACACACACACACACACACATGCGCGCAGCAAATGTGAATGGGCCAAAAAGCCTGATGATATCTTCTCTTCCAGAATTGTCAGTATTAAGCTTCAACATAAAGGACGAATACTTTCAATGTTATTGGTTGACATTGATTGGCTCCGCCCTAATGGAGGTCACTGGATGCAAACCGCCACATTTTTGAGAGGTGAGACCCTCGGCATCCAATCCAACAAGGCGCCTTCATAACCACTGGGTGGCGCCTGCTTACAATAAGAAAAGCCACATTGTGCGGTCGTCTACTTTCACGGAAACGTGATGGGTTGTTAGGTTGTTTTTTTTCACACTCCATCTTTTTTTTCATCTGTTTCTACGTCACCGAGGGGGTGTGAGGAGGGGTGAATTATTTATTTGTTTCAGAGGACTCACGGGAAAATCAATCACGGCAAAACCACAGCGGGGCTCGTCAAAACTCTGGCCGACCTTCTGACGCATCTGACGTTTGAGATTACCGACAACCGCCACACCAACCGAACGCCCCCCCCCGTAGGGACCCCCACCAAAAATAGCCCCTCCGACGGCTAAATCTGCCCTATAAACTTAATTCTTCCCATTTGTTCCCCCTCCATACACGACTCATCTTTTTTTTTTCTTAATCTTGCAAACTCAGCCATTGTGCCTCTTACCCTTTGCACATTTAAATTCGGGTTGGGGGGGCGGACACACACACACACACACACACACACACGCACAACAGATCCTTTTGTGTTTTGACTCGGTTACACACCATCTATTATATCCCCTCTCCGTTTCCAGTGAATGTAAATGAGTGGCTTGTCTTTAAGGGAGAGTCACATTGTGGTAGCCGGCCCTGTTTTTTGCCTCATTTCATATGTAAATTCTCTCCTCAGCAGTTACGACATCTGAAAAACAAGCGTGTCACGCCGGCGGTAACGCTGGTTACTTTGAATTAGCATTAAAATTAGCAGTAGAGAGAGAGTTGAAGAGGACTGAAAAACAACGGCACTTAAACCCATCTCTGTGTTGCAGTTTTGATGTGGACGGCGACAGAGTGATGACATCGGCGTGACGCCACAGTTGACAGTTACCGACGATTCGACTTGACCTACTTTGACGGAGCTAAAAGGGGTTACAATCCGGACAACATTTGTTGTTCGATACCCATGGCAGTTTTCCCTAAGAACGGAATGAAGGTGTTAAGAGAGCCATTCATTGCCTTAATGGAAATTTCCATATTATGACTAGCTGTCTGAGGGTCTCCATGTTCCTCCATGTCTGTGAATGCTCGTTTGTCTATATATAAGATATTTATCACCATATATCATTTGTAAATGAAAGTGTGAATGGTTAGGCATGTGAATGAGAGGATGAATGGTCTTATGTGACTACTTGTGTCCCCGGCATTGACTGGCGACCGGTGCAGGGTGCAATGATAGCTGACGCTGCAACCCTGACAGCAGGATAAGCATACAGATAATGAATGAATGAATGGAGGGATGAGTGAATGAATGAATGACCTGCTGTTTAAGCTCTATAGGGAGTACCTTCTGTGACACTTCATTGGATACAGCAGAAGCGGCATGACGTGGCCTGCCCGGGGGGTTGATACGGTTGAATTTGCACATAAAATCAGAATATCACACCCTGATGGCCGTTTCTGTGACACAATATGTATATATTTTTAATCTTTTTTTTTTTCTTTTAGAGAAAACTTACAATTTCATCCGTTATGAGATTGAGGTATACAGACACATTGACTAATTGTAGATAGCCTTGGTGACCACCGTCTCCCGAATGCGACAAAGATTGAGCTTAGAGATCTAGAGATTCGATGTCAGCTTTACATTTTATTTTATTTTTTTTACTTTGAGGCCGATGCCGGCTTTCGAAGTCTTGCGTGTCTCTGCTGAGAAAAAGTGACACGGTGTGAAGGAGCCGGAGCACAAAGTTCAAAGTTCAAAAATCCTGTGTGCCAGCAGACCGCGTCTTACGTATGGTGGGCCTCGGATGGGGGATCTCCCCTCCCCCCTTTCCCGGCTGTCAGGGCGGATGATTTGTCTCCCTACACGTGGCCGCGCGGCCTCCGACGCGAACCATCGGAACACCGCATTTGATCCCGACGCTCGATTCGCTCCCGCGATCCAGACAAACCCCCGCCCCACCAGTAACCGCCGTGAAGCAGACAGCCACCGTGTCGCTATAGAAACCAAACTGCGCCGTCGGGGCGTGTGGTAGGTGGCTGGCTGCTTGAGGTTGGCTGGATGGCTGGGTCGACCGGCGCGTCGGCGAGCTGGCTAATCACCGCGGCCCCAGTGTGATGTCTGTTGCCATCGTGCCGTCGACGCCGGCCAAAATGAGCGGGGGAAACCTCGCACACCGCCGCTCCTATAGACAGCGCCTTCCCGACCGGCGGGCCCGGGCCAAACCAAGATAAACAAAACACCAGCCAATCGCAACCGTACTCAGACTCTATCCAAAATGCGTCCAAGTGTAACCGAGCTCCACCCTGCCCCAACCCCCGCCGTTTGATATTTTAGACTCCAGACATCATCCAGCCGCCGATCTTCTAAAAAGTCGCCTACGGGAAGATCGAGCAGTGGAAGAAATCACCGTCGATCGCCAAAAGTCAGGACCCCATGAAAATTCACGTCCGCGGCTCGTACATTTCCAAGACCACCAGGGAAACTGCACGATGAAGCACCTGGATTCTTGGCCGCCAAAAGCCATAAATAGAAGTGTGAGAGACATTCGTGGGGAATATCGTTATCCTCAGACGCGTTTCCTTTGCTTTTAGTTTTTTGCTTTGGATCTTCTGCGGCTTATCCCGGGCGCGTCCGCGGTGACAATATCCCCGGCGTCGGAACAAGTCAAGAAGACACTTTCCAGTGAAAAAAAAAAAAAAAAAAGAGTGAGAGAAAATTATTTTAACCTTTATTTAAACATAAGCTGCTGAAAAGCCCTCCGAGTCCCAGTCACGTTCATCTGACTGTAATTTGTCTTTGCACGCAGGCTCAGACCGGTGTTGACTTACAAAGGGGCCTCCGCATGTCTCTAAGACGGTAGACTATACATGTCAGGCCAAATATATACATTATATTGACGCCATGAAGGTTGTGGAGGATGAGGAGGGAAACGAGAATGTGCGTTAACGCGGGGGGAAATACGGAGTGGGAATGGAATAACAAATAACGGGACAGCAGGGAATTCCAGTGAAAGGGAGAGAGAGAGAGAGAGACTTTGGAGAGATAAGCGACAAACATCCCTGACGATGCTTGGTGTCACGTGTCATTCCGCGTCCGATGTTTTGATCCTGAGTGTATTCATTGGCCTGTCGTCGCGACGGCGCCGCCCGGTGCTCTGAATGAACCACTGTGAGATTCCAGCGCCTCTCAGCGAATGCTATCATTGCTAAAATTGCATTAGCGCAAGACGCCAAGAGAGATTTCCAGTCATTTTGGGTTCTGCAAGGGGTCAGAGGTCAGCGAGTGACAAACCTGTTCATCCTCGGTGCAGTGATTGACGGCAAATATGCTTCATATTCTCCTCTACCCAGATGCTACTGTCATTAAGTGTACGCCTGTTTTATTCTGCTCACCGACGTGCCTCCTGAAATTCAGTTGTTTCTTGGTGTCACCAAGAAACAGCTGTGTTGAAAAAATAAACACGTGTCTGGACTCGGCCTTGTTATTAAGAGTTTATAAAGCGATCATTGTCAAGCTCGATTCAAAGGGACCGGCGCTCGGCGTCGTCTGACATCATCGTCATCATATGCGTTGGAAAACTAGTTACCAGAATGGAAGTGATCACATGAAAAGTCTGACACCCAGCGAACATAGCTAATTATTCACAGTGGCTGCAGCATGTGCCTCTCCTTTCCCGGACTGGAAAAAGGGCTCTGCTGGTAAATAAATTCAACATTTTTAAATGTTTAATATCTGTAAAACCAAGTTTTGAGACTATTTTCGCACACCGCTGAATTACGTCTGTAACAGTTTTACAAACAACAAGTGAAACGATTGAACTCCTACTTGAACTTTCCGATTTCACCCATCAGTCAGCATATTCATTAACTCCTTCGTGTGTTCATTATCTATACCACATACCCTGCATTTAGGGTTTCCCAGCTGGGGGTATCCCAGCTGTCATTGGCTGAGAATTAGGGTTCACCCTTGATCAATCACAGAGCCACATAAAGAGATATTTAGCCATTCACTCTCTCATTCACACATCATATAGCGATAAACATGCCCACTGTCGATGACTAGCCACTTCCAACAACTAGCCAAGCTGACTATTCCCAGCTGGCCACACCCACTGTCCCAAAATGTACATGCCCGCTGTGCCCAAATGGCCTCGTCCAACAACTAGCCATGGCCACAGGCCAAAACTAGACGCTGTCCCCAACAAGCCGAAACCACTGCCTACAACCAGCCATTTCCACTGTAGCCACAACAATTATTCCCAACTGGCCAAATCCACTGTCCCAAATTGTACATGACCACTGTGCCCAACAAGCCATGATCACTAACTAGCCACGCCCATTGTCCCTAACTAGCCACACCCACTGTATCCAAATGTACATGCCCACTGTCTACAACTAGCCACTTCCACCAACTGGCCACGCCCACTGTCCCCAACTTGCCTTGACCACTAACCAGCCATGCCCATTGTCCCCAACTAGCAACACCAACTATTCCCAACTAGCCATACCCACTGTCTCCAAATGTAAATGCCCACTGTCTACAGCTAGCCACTTCCATCAACTGGCCACAGTAACTTTTCCCAACTAGCCACGCCCACTGTCCCTTAATATCCATGCCCACTCGCCATGCCCACCATCCCCAGCTAGCTATTCCCACTGCCTACAACTAGCTTTGTCCAGCAACTAGCCACACCCACTATCCCCAAACAGCCACAGGCACTGTCCCCAACTAGCCGTATTGACTTTCGTTGAATCCTACGAGTTTTAGCATGTCCACGGCCTAAAACAGTGATGTCAGTTGTCTGTTTTGGCCACTAGAGGTCACAAACATTCCTCAACAAGCTGACGAGGCGCTATCATTTATAAGATATTTACATTGTTAGTTTATACATCCAGTGAATAATATCACTGTCGGTGTCTTACAGTCGAAGGGTTTGTGACTTTCCACGACCCGATGAGTCAAATGGGGTCAGCTCATCGGGGCAGCTAAAGGTCATCCCGGTTAGCTCGGAGGAAGCGAAGAAGACACAGAGACGGTGTCGGTTTGCGTCCATATAGATGAAGTCGACGGAGCAGTCTGGGTATTTGGAGATTGTATGACGGGAGGAAGCCGCGCACTGTGCCAGTACGAATAGGAAGAGGCAGTTCCTCCAGAGATAGACCCCGAACACTGTTAGCGCATACACACTTCAGCTCTATATAGACCCACACCGTTCCGCACATACCTTGCTTTCTCCGCCCCCACCCCTTCTCACACACACATATGGGCACACACTCCTCACTTCTTGCTCCTTCGCACCCCCTGTCCTTCGCCAACTCCTTCTCCACTCCCGCGTCTTGCCAGCTCACACTCCTCTCCTCCGCCCGCCCGCTGCCCTCGTCTGCCTCTCGGGTTTCCCTTACTCATGTTCTTCTCCGCTCTCTCCATTACAGAACTGGCACGGGGCCACGCATAGCTGGGATGGAGCGCGCAAATTCCTCGCCGGAGTCCTCCTTCCTCTTCAAGGACTGAATGTGGCCTCCGTAAGTCTGGATCCATCTGCCTCCAAATAAAATTGCTCGTGGCCACCTTCACCTGCCAGGATAATTGACTTACACTCAATGTTCACCTTTTTGGCGATCGCCTGAGAAGTTCTCTTGTGAACTTCTGCAGTGGCACGCTGGAGAAGGACAGTCCAGGCCACACACGGCCGTACGATTCCCCCATTTTGGTGGGCCCATTGGTTAAATAGAGGCCCGTTATTTCATTATTTACGAATGTTAAACCTATTCTTGAATCACATCACCAGAACTGTTAGCGCTATTGTTATTATTATGAGATATCCCTCTACCCAAAGTGGTAAGGGCAGAAGGCGGACAGTTTCTGTACAAGTAAAGGGTCATTTTTCCTTGCCAGTATCAACAAATGCTTGCCCATGGGGGGAATACCGGGTGTTTGTCATCTTGAGGAGTCTGGTCCAGAAATGGACCAAAATGTCATCAGACGACTGGGTTACGGGTGTGGGGACGCTCACACTCTAGTGACTGAACCACAGCTGGACAAAGTACTCAGATGCTAATGCTCAGAGGGAATGGGGTTGACTGTATTCATTTGGAAAGCTGGCATCCAATAATAAGCACTCAGCGCGGAGTCCTGTCGAGGCTGATAAGTAGTTGTTAAGAGAAAGTGTTAGATAATGATAGCGTGAGAGGTCAAGCATTAACGTCGGAACTGGTCCCTTCTCCACTTTTCCACAGGGAGGCGGCTGTAGCTCAGTTCGCGGAGCAAGGTGTGCCCTCCGATCGGAAGGTTGCCGGTTCGATTCCCGGCTCCTCTTATCCGCATGCTTAAACGCCCACGGGGCAAGACGCCAGCTAGCTCCCCGAGTTGCTTTACATGGCCCGGTCAGAGTTTCACATGGCATCAGAGTGCATGAGTGAATGCAATTTAGCATTAAGCGCCTATTAAAAAAAGGTCGGAATCCAACCGGGAACCTCCTCGCTGCGAGGCAGAAGCGCTTACCACTACTTTTTATTTTCCTTTCCGCGTTTTCAATGATCAACTGACGACTTTGTTTGTTGATAATCACAGCGGGCCCGTCTGCGTGCAGCCAGAGGTTTACGGCTCCGCCGAAATGTTCCTCTGGTCCTCCTGTTCTAACAACAAGCTAATGGAAAGAGTTCTACCACCCCTCAGCTTTCCCCTTCCCCCTTCCCTTTTTAGCCTCCCCCCCCCCATTTCTTCCATAGCCTCATCCTCCCCTCTCTCCCCTGTCTGTCCTCTCTCCTTCCCAGTCTGTGAGCGTGCTAATCCCATTACACATGTGTGAATACCAGCTGGAGGAAAGAGAGGCCGACAGAAAACAGAGCTGCCTGGACGGACGGGCGGGCGCTGGCTATTATCCTCACAATTCCCCAATATAATGTTTTGAAGTTTACACCGAGGAAGGCCGCGGGCGTGGAGGGTGCTAATTTTCATATATACATATACGAACGCGAGTGTGTCTTTTGTATTTGTTTATAAATAACTAGATTACACCGGATACCTGCTTGGCTTTTTTGTGCCACTGTCGAATGAGAATTTAACATTTGCATGTTTGAGCAACGCGCTCAGAGATGTCCTGTTTCGACACTAGCTGCTTTCCCACTGTGGGAACTTTTTGTTGTTCCAGGAACCTTTTCAGGAACTAGGCCGTTTTCTCCGTGCATTCAGACAGCAGAGGAATTGAGGAGTACGGACTTCGGCTCCCAGAACCATTTAAGCCCCTACTCTGAGGCCGGGTCTTTGTGAGCTCATGTGATGTAGCTGTTTGGTGCAACTCATAAGCCACGCCCGTAACTAGATCAGCGACATTTTTTAAAAACCTATTGTAATCACTGGTTTTCTTGGGGGAAAAAAAGCAGCTTTTGGACAGAAAAGTTCCAAGAACCCACTTCTTGGAATCAGGCTCCAGGAACTACCCTCCTGCAGGGGAACTTTTTAGTTTTGGATTCCCAAAGACGGTAAGGGAACACGTTAGGGATGGCTGTGGCGCCGTTCGCTTACTCGGTACTTATTTTGGCCAAGATGCTTTATGTTCCTCTGCAAGCCCTGGATACCCGTCTGCCAGGCAAAGAGAGCTTGAACTTCCTCAAAGGCCCACTTCTTGTTGCCCCATTATGTCGCAAGAAAACAGTTGACCAGTGACTATAAAAGTTACACCAATCACCAAAGACCTATGTCACATGTTGTGGAACCATGAAAAGACTTAGCAGGAGCTAAGACGGTTCTAAGAACTGAGGTCCATGGTTCTTCTGCTGTCCCAATGAACCAAGAAACAGATTAGTTCCAGAAAAAGTTCTGGGCACTGCAAAAAGTTCCTACAATGGGAGGGAGGCTCATATGGACACAACCAACGAAGCGCTCCAATCTCTTCTGGCTTGCTATGCCACAGAGGGGTCCGGCCTCTGCCGTGGCTTTTCACTGCCTGTGAGAATGTAAAACTAAAACCTGGAGGAGGCTCAATCCTGGAATCCCAGTCTAAGAACCGCGTTCTCAGAATGTCTCCTCGCGGCTGTCATTTCCGTTCTCATGATACTGAGTGATACAAAAACCGATGACAAAAAGGGAAGCCGCAGTCAGGTGGATGGGGGGGCAGTATGTCGAAAGAAACAAGGCCAAAATACATATCGAATGAGCGTTTTCATTTCCGCGATGAAAATTCCTGGTGACGGGACAAATATTCGCTTCCCCAGGATCCAGAACTTGTGTTCTTCATCGCCGACTCTGAAGTTGGTTTCTGTTTGCGCGGATGCCACCAACTCCCCGTGGAAAAGAAACCTGAAAGCCAGAAGATGATCCGGTCGCTCTGCTGCTCGCCGTGGTCCAAAAAGAACCGCCGCATCCCTAAAGACCCCCGTCCGAGGGGTCGTGGGGGTCGACCCCGCTCACACACTCGCTCCGTCACCTGACACCGGTTCGGCTCCGCCCCGTTAGCATGTCGGTCCCTGCCTCAGTTCTCGGAAGAGATTTTTTTTTTAGAATAAGATCTTTTTATTTTTAAAAACAGCCGTAGTTCAGTCAAGGATGTCTTCTTGAGGGGGTTCTTTTTGAACTTTTGTGTCGTGTTTATAAAAAAAAAAAAAAAACTAAAAAAACAAACACATGATCTGGTGTTTTATTTAAAGGCATCGTAGCTCCGGGACCGGGTGTAGATGCGGAGTGGAGATACGCCGCCAAATCACGACGTGATCTGGAGGGTGAACCAAGGAAACTGGATGTTGTTTAGGATGAAATATTAGATTTCCACTCACGTAGACCATTTGAAATGTCCTCCTTCAAATTTTGAGCTTGTGCCTTTCGGTGTAAAAAAACATGTTCATTGACTTATTATTCGTTTGTTACAATGTAATGAACATGTTTTTTTTTCCTTTTGTTTTTTTTTTTTCCCAAGTTTGAGACCCCTATTATTGTCCAAGGTTACGAAAGAGTGAAAAAACAATGGCTCGCCGAAAACCAGCAGAGTCAGGGAGGGAACAGACCGGCTCAGAAGAGAACTCAAAAGGCGAGAACCACCAAGAAGTGAAGCATTTGACAGAACGACAAATGAGAGTAAACAGATGCCATGCTGCCACCAAATGCCGGCTGCAGACTGTTTCGGACCAATTGTCCATGTCGTCAATCGTCTTTGGCGGCCAGCGGCAACAATATCTGTCAAAAACCCCAAAGGCTATTTGTCCCTCGATAGGCGACGATGGGCTCGCCAGGACAAACAGAACCTACTGAGCGCTTTTGCACCAGAAAGTCTCTGTTCACTAGTGCACTAACACACTTATGGCGGGAGCACTGCCATGCAAGGTGCTAACCGGCAGCTTGGGAATTCAGCATCTTGCCCAAAGACACTTCGGCATAGCGACAAGAGGAGCCAAGAATAACTGCAAATCTTCTGACCATAAAAGTAGGTAGATCGGAAACCCCAAATTGCAGAGACGGGGCAAAAGTTGTATGTCCATATATGACATATGAATAAAAGAGTGAATGGTTGTATGGCTCTATATTGTATAACACATCTATATCAATCCCTGATTGATCCAGGGAGAACCATCACCTCTCACCCTATGATGGCTGAGATAGGCTCCAGTCCTCTTGATTAGAATTTCTGAGGTCAGAGGTCAAATGTGTGATGGCATAGAGAATAATGGTAATATAAGGGTGAAAGGTTATGTAACTGTGACGTGTCAGTGTTGATCACTTTCCCCGCCCTAATTATAGTTCCCTTCGCTGTAATAACCCAAATGACACGGTAATAAACCGTATTGTGGCAGATCGTTTTGAAGGTCTTGGGTTACCACGGCTCAAATCTACCGTATTAACAATAGAAAAAAAATGCCAAATTTCAATCCAAATCCGCAAGTGTGGAGATATTTGGAGCAGATTGTGATGCATTGAGGCAGAACGTTGTAGTTCTTGATAAATGGCAGTAATTTCTGTTTTACGCGTGATAGTAGAATGTTGAAGGGAGGAGCTCCTTCCGGGAAGCCGCTGCACAGTAAATGAGTCCGTCATCATGCTCCTTTGTTTATTTCCTAAGAAGACTTGGGTTGAAAAATGCTGAAAATGAAAAGTAATTAAATCAGAAAAGTTAGTTATTTTATTGAAATGTGGCCAGTATCTGGTATCGCCAATTGTAAAAATCAGTAGGAATTCGCTGTAATTACAAAAGCAGATGGTTATTACATAATGTTTTTAGATATGCTGGAGAATGAGACGAATAAAAAAAGAAATGAAAAAAAAAAAAAAAAAACGGCAAAAGCTCTGGGTTTATTTCCAGGGGTCGGACACGGCAAAAGTCTTCTTGGGCCCGTCCTCCCTCTGCGTGAACCGAGGCCCGGTTGCTGGGGCGCAGCGAGGCGACGAGGGTGCGAAGTGAGACAGCGCAGACAGCCCCGACGTGGCTCCTGAGGAGTTCAAGCGCCAAGAAAATAAACAAGCCTTTTGATCACAAAGGGCCCATTCACCCCTCTCTCACTCCGTCCCCCCCCCCCCCACCTCCCCTCTACTTATACTCTGTAGTTCTCAGCTCTCCTCTCTTGACCTTTATTTTTGTATCCCCTTTCCCTTTCCTTCGCCCACCCCTCCCCCAGCGCCTGTTCGTTTCCCTCCATTTCGGGGCTACTTTTTCTCCCCTCCGCGTCCTGCCCCGGAGAGAGAGGCAGACAGACGGACATCATCTGACCAGCCAAAGGGCACGGAGAGACAGACGCACAGACAGACAGGCAGAGCCGCGGACAAGGGCCCCCTTATTCCGCCACCATACGGTCATGGTGGCAGGCAGAGGAACCCGACATAGAAAATGCCTTCATAACTCCGTCTGAAGCACAAAACAGGAACAGGAACCGAGGCAAACTTTTCCCCTCTGGCCACTCAAATACTTTCTGCTGTCACGATCCTGCAAGCTGCCTCAATTGACAACTACTATTACTGTGTGTGTGTGTGTGTTTGTCTTTGCTCAAGTGTGTGTTTTCCAATGCATACAAATGGGCTGGTGTGAAAAGGCCTCTCCGTTTACAGTTTTTTGTTGTCATGAGTTAGCGCCGCTCACCCCTGGGTGTGGCTCGGCTACCATTTGCCCCCTCAGGCCTGTTTTCCATTTTAAAAAACACAGCAGATTTCCTCGAATAGGAAAAACACCTCCGGAGCAAATTAAAAAACAGGAACCCGTCTCTCTCCTCTTTCTCTAACTGAGAATTGCTGATGGAGGTAAAACCCAATTTGTGTCCATCGACCTCCCAGACAGTTTTTTTTTTTACTCTTGAAGAGCGAGGAAATGTAGTGTTGAAAAAAAAAATCACCCTCAAATTAAATGAATATACATTTTGTTTTGTACAAAACATGTCATTCAAACACTAATCATGCAGGAACAAATCTAAAGTGTTAAAACTATATCTATCAATATATATCTACGTATATCTATATCTCTCTCTCTATATATATAACAGATTTATAACACAAATACGTAAGGTAGCCATTTCCATTGTTTCAGAATTTGAAACTTTATCATACAACTTTCATAAGATTAAAAGGAATTTAAAATCATGTTATCTGTAGGTATATAATTATTGGTTTCGACAAGTATTCACTAATATAACTTTTATTAGAAAATACTCCCTTGAGTTTGAATTTACTTTATAACCACCACGTCCACTTCCAAAACTTTAAACCCTTTTGATGTCATCATCCATCCGTTCATCCTTGCGCCTCTTCATCATTCACCCATCAGCTGTGATTGACGGCTGCTGTTTACCGATGGGGGTCATTAACACACCAGTAATGAGTTGACCCTCCACTCTGCTCATCAATTAGCCCCCATTTCACGCATATGTAGCCGTCGGGCACCCCGCCGGGATCTTATTGTCATTGTCTTCACACGCAGTCCGGGTCTTCGACCAACACCCACCCACCCCCGTCACCCACTCCCTCCCCCGTATTTCAACAGCTTTCTCTTCTTGGCTGCTCGGCAGGAGAAGAAAAGAAAAATTCAGACTCCTCCAACTCCAACTACTCCGAGCTGACGTGCTCTGGGAGCTTACAAATCGATTCCATCTGATTGGTCAACTGGAGTTGTTACTTATTGGTAACTGCGCCCCTTGCACTCCATCCCGACACGTATGCTCTTCTTATGCACAAGTCCAAATTGTCAGTTTACTCTTAGTATCAACATTGAAATCAGAATACTTTATGGATCCATCCATCCATCCACCTCCTTCCGCT
The DNA here is from genome assembly GCF_037954325.1 of Fistularia commersonii. Classification (NCBI taxonomy): domain Eukaryota; kingdom Metazoa; phylum Chordata; class Actinopteri; order Syngnathiformes; family Fistulariidae; genus Fistularia; species Fistularia commersonii. The sequence continues at coordinate 9,563,769 of NC_141313.1, read as the reverse complement.
TATCCACGGGAAGATGGAGCCTATCCCAACTGTAATTTGGCAATCACGGGGCCACATACATACACAAACACCCATTCCATCACTCATTCATTCGGGGTAATTTTCCCAATTAAACTGCATGTTTTTAGACTATGGGAGGAAACGGGAGAACCTGGAGGAAAAAAAAGAAAGCGAGAGAATGGGATGGTTAAGTTACTAGCATGAAGTACATACATGGTGGTAATGTTTGAGTATGTTAGCATGGGGTGCAGGAGTTGTACTAGTGTAGTACGTGTACTGTTTTACTGCAAATACCCTACATAACGAAACGAAATGAGCTTGCTGCACCAAGGTAGAGCTGGCCAGCTGGCATGATCAGGGATCACGCCATGTGGAGACTCCCGACTCCGATGTCTGGACAAGGCGAGGGCTTGGGAGTGATTGATGGTTGTCAAGGCCGCAATACAAACCGTCAAATAGATTGGACATGGTCGGGTGGAAAAAGTCATCCTAAACAAAATATAGCATTTATCAGTGTCTCGGGGGCAAATATATATATATTTATTTATTTTGTTTATTTTTTTTAAATAATGGCCTCTGACCTCACATGGAGTGTTAAAGGGAAGCTTCAATATCCTTTTAAAAACTCAACAATCACCACGGGCATCGGGGCAGACCATAATAGTAAAGGAACAATGGCGGTCATGAGCAGCAGACGTTTGCATTCGCTGTTATGTTCACAAACAAATCATGCTTTCAGCCCGGTCCAGTTGGGACATGACGGCAGAGAGGGGAGTGAGAGAATCTCATTCTATACATATATACATGTATGTCACCCATCTCACACACATATATATATATATATATATATGTGTGTGTGTCTGTGTGTTCATATACACACAGACACACACAGAGGTATATGTGTATATACACACACACACATGCATATATATGTATGTGTACATACATACAATTATAAAATACACTGCTAAAAAAAATAAAATAACACATCCTAGTTCTGGATGAATGAAATATTCTTATTAAATCCTTCTTTCTTTACATAGTCGAATGTGCTGACAACAAAATCACACAAAAATTATCAATGGAAATCAAATGTATTAACCCATGGAGATCTGGATTTGGAGTCACAATCAAAATGAAAGTGGAAAAACACACTACAGGCTGATCCAACTATGATGTAATATCCTTAAAACAAATCAAAATGAATGAATGAGTGTTGCTTCTAAAGTGGACAGTTTGATTTCACAGAAGTGTGATTGACTCGGGAGTTAAACTGTGTTGTTCAAGTGTTCCCCTTTTTTTTTTTTTGAGCAGTATGCAATTGTCCGATATGTTTGTGTGTGTGTGTATATATACACAGACAGTATATATAGATATACATGTAGATCTATATACACACACATGCATATATGTGTGTATATGTATATATACTGGTATTCATACATAAAATATAGGTACTGTATGTGTATATATTATTCTCATGCTGATAACACATATGTATATTTGCATATGTATATATTCGGTGTGTATATATATATGTATATATATGTATATCTTGAGTTGACCTGTCCTGGAGAGGGGAGTGGGTATGGGTTGCAGGGGTCCCAGGGGTTGAGTCGGTGTCAGCGAAAGGCTGATGAAGTCAGCTTTGATTCACCTGAAGACAAACATTATCTCGGCCTCTCTCTCAATGTGTTGCATCTCTCACGCAGGGCGTGAAAAACAAATTCAGAAATTCAACACGGCATCGGAGCAATGATTTGACGACTCCTTGACGACACCGGGTTGGGGTGGCAGAGGCAGACACAGCAGGCCTGTTCACACCTCCCACTCCGAAGGTGTTGGTCCTGACATGTCTTCAGGTAAAGCTAGGGGTCAGCAGGAGTGTCGGAGGAGATCTGAGCTGGAACTGAACGTTACAGGAACGCGACGAACTACAGTCGGCTTCCCATATCATGTAGATATACAACCATTCACACATCGAATAGATGTCATTAAGAGATATACAACCATTCACCCTCTCATCTAGACTTCAAGTGGAGACATACAACTATTTGCTCGCTCATTCGCAGACAAATTAGCATCTCCAATGGACCTCCTGCGTGTTTTGGACCGTGGGAGGAAACTGAAGAACCCGGAGAAAACCCACGCAGATACAGGGAGAACATGGACACTCCACGCTGAAAGAATCCCAGCGGGAGCTTCTTGCTGTGACGCAGAAGCGCCTACCACCGCTAACCAATCCAATACATCTACTAAATCTACTAAATATAATTATTTAATTTGTTCAATATGGTAAACTTGGCCTGAGAACCAAAGACAGACTCTGAAACCAGAACTAAAAGCTGGGGAATCTTTGAATCCACTGAAGGACATGTAGAAATGTCTAGTTTGGACTTTTGGACTCCCTGTGTGACGGTAATTTTAATCATTTTGAATTTCGGCTGTAATTTCCCCTCCCGTTAGCGAAGTTTGATTGAACCCCTTCCCTGTTTCCATGACGTTACATAAACCCCCGGTGGAACTAACAGACGAATCACAGGGAAAACAACCAACGGACTAACAGACAACTCCCTAATCGTATCAGCGAACTAATCACGCAACTTCCTCGGAGGAGATAAATCAGAACAAAGTTCAGTTCTAATGACACACGCACACCCTCACGCTATGAATATGCAAGCCACTGAAGGAGGTGGGCACGGCGGCGAGGAGAGGAGGATGTCATGTGGGCAAAAGAGACTTCAGAAGGTAGGAGAGAGGACTTGAAGGAGGTGAGGAGGCGAGAAGAGCACGAAGGCAAAGGGAGGTAAAAAAACAAAGTGGGAGTTTGAAAACGGAGATGGATGAAGGGCCCTCACAGAGCCGGAGGAGGAGGAGGTTGGTGGGGCAACATGTGAAGATGTGCGTACGTATGTGTGTGTGTGAGAAATTTTTTGACGATTGCGCGGATGTTTCACGACCGTCTGGCCTTCACTTCCCACACGCTGCCACTCAAAACAGAAAAAAACGAGTGGCGCAGAAGAGCGATGGAGGGGAAGAGACGAAGAGCGGACCGATTGATTAGTAAGAGGCAGCCCGAAAAGGTTCTACCAACCTTCTTCCCGCCACTTTATTTCCCTCCCATTTTCCATCCCGAACGTCTCCTTGCTTATCTGTTCACACTTTTCGTAATTACTGCACCCTTCTTTCACCCCCCACTCTCTCTCTCTCTTTCTCTCTCTGCAGCATCCTGGAGCTGATGTGAGTGCTGAAGGGCCCTTCATTAGAGAGGAAGAAAGGAGTGTGGGAGAAAAGAGAGTGTGCATGTGTGTGTATAAATGTGTGTGTGTGTGTGTGTGTGCCCCCACAATGGTAAGCATCTAAGAGGCCGCAGGCTGTGCCCTCCTCTCATCATAACCCATGTAAATTTTCTCCATCCATTCCAGCGAGACAAAAACACCTGTCGCTTGGCCTTTTCTTTCCTGCTCCTCTGTGCAGATGATGGATGGATGGATGGATGGATGGCGGCTCCCTGGCTGCCTCCCCGTGGCAGTTTACAGGTAAACACGGCGGCCTCCTCATCACCCGCGGCGGTAGCGGGTCTCCAAGGCAACGCGGTGACGCGCCAAAACGGAGAGGAGAGGGATGGGGTGGCGAGCCTGAGCCTGCGACAGCAACGGCGGGCGTCAGGCAAATTGCGGGCCTCCTTCGGAGATCGTCTATACATACGACCAATCACTCCGGAATGAAATGAAAGTTGATTAAAATTAAACGTAAAGGTCCTATTTAGATATTTTTCCATGTACGTTAGAATATGTCCACTGGCTGGGGGGGTAAATACATTGCATGGTCAGAATGTTTTTTTATTTCATGATGAAATTAGACTGGAGAACCGAAGGGAGCGTTACAATGAGAATGAAAGTGCTTTATCGTCACATTCAGTTATACATACAGCACAACATCGGTGAAATTTGACCACTACATTTGACCCATCGTAGACGAACACGAGCAGTAGGCAGCCACAAGAGCAGCGGCAGTGGAGCACTGAGGTGTTCAGTGTCCTGCTCAGCAACACTTTGGCGGACAAGGAGGAACATGGGAATCGTGCTCTGTTCCAAGACGAGTGCGCTAAACCCCCTGAACCACGCCATTCTATGGTATTGCAGTATTTGTTTTGAGAACGTATATAGAAGTAAAGGAAAGGTCAGAGGGAGCCTTTGTAAATCTAGAAAAGCATACGACAGTCTGCTGAGAGAGAAACTATCATACAGTATGAGGAACTCCGGGGTGGCGGAGAAGTGTGCTAGGATGGTGCAGGACATGTATGCCAGCTGTGAGACGGTGGTGAGGTGTACAGGTGTGACAGACAAGTTCAAGATGGAGATGGGAGTGCATCAGGGATCAGCTCTGAGCCTCTTTATCTTTGCTATTGTACAGGAAAGACTGACAGATGAGGTTAGACAGGAATCACTGGGGACTATGATTGTTTGCAGATGACATTGTCATCTGCAGTGAGAGCAGGAAGTAGCTGAAGGATAATCCAGAAAAGTGGAGGCATGCTCTGGAAAGCAGAGGAGTGAAGGTTAGCCACAGTAAGACAGAATAAATGTGTGTGAATGAGAGGAGCCCAAGTGGAACGGTGAGGCTACAGGGAGTGGAGATAAAGAAGGGGGAGGCTTTTAAGTGCTTTGGGTCAGCAGACCAGAGCACTGGAAAGGGTGGAGAAGAGGTGAAGAAACTTGTGGAGGCAGGTTGGAACGGCTGGAGAAAAGTGTCAGGTGTGATAAAAAAGTATCAGCCAAGCTAAATTGAAGCGCCTCCTGCCGCCCCTGTGGGGTGTTTCTATTCTGCGGCAATTCAGTCAAAAGAAGACAGCAGAGGGAAAGCCAGCGAACCGGTGGCAACTCTGCAATCCACGCAGGGGAGAGAATCAAAAAACAAGAGCCGCCGCAGCTCAAATTGCTGAAGAGGTTCGTGCTGGTTTGGATAGGGAGACGTCATGACACGAAATGCATCGCGGTCCGTAGATCTGTCAGAGCGCCTGTCCAGATCTCTTTCCACCCATGAAGAGCCAACAATGAGCAGATGAGCATCAGAGCAGAAGCCTAGCACATTAGAGGAAGAGGCTGAAGAGAATCACCCAGTGTGTGTACACTTCACTTACCTGAGCTGAACACTGCGCCAGGACAGATTACTGGACAAAGGCATACCAGCAGAGGTAGAATGAGGCTTTGTGCAATGTCCTCCTTGGAAATCTTTGGTGTGGTCTCTTATGTGGATGCAACTTTGGCACACACCATCCAAAATTGTTGCACACCACATTGACATCCATACATAACGGCAGGAAATTGCCCACTGTCTCGCTGCAGCAATAGTTTGTGGAAACAGGAATTCCCAGGTGTTGGATGGAAGTCTGAATTCACCAGCTGTCACCCCAGAGCCAGATCTATGGGATGCGCTTGACATAACCAGTCAAATTCATGGAGACTGAAACTCATGGCAGATGCCACAGGACTCCCTCATCTCATGAAATTCATGCCAGAGTTCCTGGTTTGATTCTGGTTTGATGACTCCGATGCAACACTATGAAGATATCTTCATTTTTCGGATGTTTTAGTTGACTTTTAGTATAGATATATTCAAACTTTGTGCCTGGGGCACTTGCAGAAGTGATCTCTGCTACCTGGAGATGTTACAAAAATAGATGTACCATTTATTCCCTTTCAAAAACCAAAAGCAAATCCTGAAAAGCATAGGCTGTTGATAAGGCTGGTTGGACGTCCTCACACCCGCTGAACCCTTCGAAGATCCACAACCCAGCTTTGTTCACTCTGAGGAAAGGTATGACTTTGTTAGCAGGTGTTAGCTGCTTAGCCCGAAGTATCATATGGCTCTGTGGGCACTAACTTTAGTGGTGAAGGTAGTAAGCTAGCCAGCTAAGCTAGCCAGCTAACCTAGCGCAGCAAGGGAACGGATACCCCGGGTTGCAAAATTAGGAAGGTTAGGTTATTCTTATATAATCCCAGTTCAGATAGTTAATACATTGTGCTTTTTTTATTATTCTAATTCTCTTGCTTCAGTGTGTTGCCCAAGAATACTTGGTTATGCAGAGAGGAAGAACTGGGAATTGAAAAGCCAACCTGTCGATTAGCAGGCTCTCTCAAAATGAGCCATAGCTCCATGGGTTTAGACATGGGTTACAGGTGATGTGTATAACAAACTTGCACTCCACAATATCGCAGTATTTAAAGTAATTTTTCATTTGCAAACCCAGACAGTACAATTTGAAGCCGTCATAGTTATTTACTTAATAGCTGAAATGACTCAAACCAGACATGACAACGGAAAAGTTGTTTCTTTTTATGCAGGAACACAACTTTCTGATCTTGCTAAAAGGGGGACAGAAGAATTGGAGGCTGATGTTGATGGTTGAGAGGGGCTAAAAGTATTCTTTCTTCAGTGATGACGTCACGCTTTGCTTGATTGACACACGTCAAAACTTGCATGCAGTAGTTTTTGCAAATTTGTGTGTGTTGGCGGGTGGTACTATTCAAACCTGTGTAGCGAGTCACGAATGTTGAGGTTTATGTTGATGCTTGTTTCTGTGTGATTTGGGGAATTTGGGAATTTTGTGGGTGTGGTTTTGGGGTGCAAGGAATTCAGTTTTATTTTTTTTTACCCAGGAATTGAGCAGGAACAGTAAGTTGTATTGCAGGCTTGTGTGGCGTGGCTCCGGCCAACGACAGCTATTGCCAATTAAACGTCCGTTTTACCGTCAACCAGGTGTATTCCCTGACTAAAACGCTACACCCGAATAGATTATTTGCAGGTGGTGGAGGTAGAAAATGAGAGATGAGATGAGATGAGAACAACTTTATTTATCCCGAAGGAAATTGTTGTGCCAGAGTTTCAAGTAAAAACACAACAGTAATAGATAATAGTAGAAAGGAGGATGAATAAGAAATACAATGAAATATAAATTGCCTTAACTGTTAACTGTAACTACAAAGATTTGAGGATTCCCTCCGGCTGAGGGAAAAGTCAGGTTAGTTCAAATTAGTTACTAGTCCAGTTGTTGTCTGCCTTACAAGAAAATAAACGAACAGAAATTTTGATGAGATGTGAACGGACATAGTATTTAAATTATATTTATAATATTTAATAATAGACGATTTAAATGTGAGTGGGTTTTTTGTTTTAAGGTCACCATCTTTGGTGTGTCATTTTTGTAATGTATAGAAAATAGACATGGAAAAAAATATATCAATTTATTTAACAAAACGAAACCATAAAAATAAATAAAATTATTTAAAAAAAATCTCTGCCACTCCCACGGTTTGTGTCGTGCGGCAGTCGGAAACCTCCGCCCCCTCCCCATCCCCCGGTGCGGCACTCGCTGCTAACAGAGACGATCTTCGGCGAAGAAGTGGGCGTTGAGTTCCTCTCTCCGTCTCTCCCTCCGCGGTCAGCGTGGGCGGCCCCGTGTGGCAGGAGGGGAGCGAAACACGACACCCCGGCGGAGGAACGAGGGGAGGAGGATGATGAGGAGGAGGAGGAGGAGGAGGAGGAAGGGGGCGCTCACGGAGTGAGTGACTGAGTGAGTGGAAAAAGAAAAAAGTGTGCGCCGGAGAAAGAGAGGGGCAGAGCGAGAGAACAAAGTTGGTACTTATTTTTGTTGGAAGCGCCGTTGTTTCAGACGGTCTGCGAGGAGGAGGATGATGATGAAGCTGACGATGATGACGACGATGACGATGATGATGTGGAGGGGAATTCGAGTACGCGACATCGCGGCGAAAAACGAGTTGGTTTTCTAGACTCTCTCGCATTCCGTCGCTCCGCCAACGAGCACCGGCGGTACCGCGACCTGCGCCGTTCACGCCCGGGCTGCCGGACTCCACCCGCCCGGAGGCTCGGGAAAACTTTTCACAGCAGCGAAGAGGCGAAGAAGAAGAAGGCTAAGGAGAAAAAAAATACCCGGCGCTAAAAGTTGTTTATTTCGGAGTAAACGCTCTTGCGACGCGTTGGAGAGCCCGAAAACAAACTCACAAAAAAGTTAGCCGAGGTTTTTTTTTTGTTTGTTTTTAGAAGCGGCGTTCGGGTCGTTTCTAACTCAGCCACTCGGTGAGAACAACACCCGGGGGAAGGAGTGGGGAGTCACGGCTAACTCGGCTAGCAGCTAAAAGAGCTAGCCCGACTCAAGTGTAAAGTTGAAACAGTCGACGGGGGAAAGTGAGCCAAGAAGTGCCCGGAGGACGACAATGAAAACCCCGGCGGACACGGGTGAGTCGACGGACACGCGGTTAAATAACTACACCTTTCAGTTTACTCGTTTATTTATTTTATTTTTCCAACCAAAACGAAAAAACACGTCACAGTCGTTCTTGAAAATGAAAACAACAGCGCCCTAGCCTCGGCGGCTAGCTGGCTACTAGCACCGCTGAGTTGTGTTCCAGTGTGTGAGGGGGAAAGTGCGACTATATTATGGCGCTGGAGTTCGGAGCCCCGTCCGACTCCCGATGTTGTCTCTAAAATCTTTAAATCCGTCCCCGCAACTCGATTCACGTCACCGTGCGTGAGCCGAGACACTGGTTACATTTCTAATTCTTTTCACTAAAAAAAAACCAAAACTTTAGTGACTTTTTTTTCTCTTGGAACGATCACTCGAGGCGGACACGGCAAGGGTAGCCGTGAGTTAGCTCTGTTCACCGGATCAGCAGACTGGGGGGCGGGGGGGAGAGGCGTCAGGTCGGGGCCATCGTGCAGCGATTTTGCGGTCACTATGCGTCCGAAATCCCCCACCCCTCCTCCGGCAAACAAACACTTCACGCATTCAACCAGCTATCTGTGCGGGACGGTAAAGATCAAAACCCTGCAGGCTTCCCCCCCCCTCTCTTCCTCCTCCCCTCCTGCTCCACATATAAAGAAAAAAAGGAGATAAAAGTGAGTGCTTCTCGCAGGGAGCACGTCCAACATGGCCATCTGGGAAAGTAAAAGTTAGAGGAGTTCAGCGAACAGTTTCCGGTCTTCTTGCAAAGAAGAACATTGAGGGGATTTCAACCAGACGTCTTCCTCTCACCGCTGCCTGCTTTATTGCATTGGTGATTTTAGAAGCCATTTGTAGTAGGATAAGTTAGGGGATGTGGCTGGCAGGCAGACTACCCCCCTATCCCCCTGCCGGATAGTTGCCGTCAGCTGCTAAGAATAAACCTGGAAGCACCTTTGACTGTTTTTGTTGACAAAGTACAGTGCTGGCTTCCCATGAGGGACATCTTGCATTCAAGCGTCTTGAAAAAGACCCCCCCCCCGCCCTCCCCATAACTTGAGTTTCCCCTTTTTTCTGCTATTCACCCGCATAGCTGATCTCTCTTTTGTGGCCATTTTCAACTCAAAATGAAAGGGAATTAAAGGTGATCTCTACTCGACCACATCGTTTTTCAGAAATTAGTTTGTGAATCAGAACACTAAGGTTCAAATAGGGAAGCAAATAAATTCTTCAAGATTTAGCTTTGGCCCCTTTTTTTCATTTGCGAGCTTTGAGGCAGTGGCCTTCACAGTTAATGGTAGCTGATAATGGTTAGTTAGGTCTTAGCAAAACTAGCAGTGCTCAGCTGAAGATTCTTCAGCGATAGCTAAGCTATGTCCAACACTAAGGTTCAAATGTGAATGGACGGAATTCTCTCTGTTATTCAAAGAACTCCAGCATCAGTTGGACATTTAGTCATGTCAGTGACTATATTTTAAGTCAGGGGGCCTAACTGTCATTGCCCTGTTCTACTTTAATATTAAGGAAGCATTGCATATCCTCATCTACCATGAAACTATTGTGGATCAGGTGTCTCTATAAGCTTCATTATGAGACCTGGGTCTGAACTTGCATCAGATGAAAATGTAATGGCACCCCTCCCCCTAGCTGTATGACTGCTCCTCTGCAGCAGAGGTCTGATTCTTCTTAACACGCAGGGCCAAAGGTCAAGCAACGGCCCGTCAGCAAGCATTCTTGCGGCGTAGCCTCCGCATCGGTATGGGATGTCACTAGTTGCTTTTCAAGCAATTGAACAAGTTCAATCAGGGCAGCAGGGGCTGTCAGTCATATCTATTAGGTGGATATAGAGGAGGAGAGATGCAGCGGAGCATCACAGCAGAGGATCTGACATAATGACTGGCTCAACATTTTCTCCTAAGTTTTGGACTTGATTTCATCTGATTGTTCCAAACAAAACTAGTGCCCTCGGGCTTTCTTTTCCCCCTTTTATTTCTATAGATCCGACAAATTCTCCAACAGAAATTATGTTACAAAACCAAAAGCAATTATGACAAACCGTTAAGTGCTTTGTTTATACCCGCAGTGAGAGGTCCACTTCCTTTGTGAATAATGGATGCCCTCCACCTGCTGGCCTGGAGAGTTATTTCCTCTCCATCAGGAGCTGGACGAGCATGCCGACACAGCATTAATTTAAGTTCATCTCAAGTGTAACACCCTCTATGTCAAGGTCATGGGTTGTGGTGTAAATGGCGGAGAAACAGACCCATTACTAAAATGTTCGGCACATGTGTGTGTTTGGGGGGGGGGGAGGTCAAGGAACCTCAACAATCACAGCTGAAGGGCCCAGGAGCATGATGCATAACCTGAAACCGCTCCTCGCCCGTCACATGATGACGTGGCCACTGTACACACGTATATTTCTCATGAGTTTGTTAAAAGTCAAAGCAAGTTTATTTTCAAGTAACACATCGGGATCAGATGAGCAGGTTTTTAGTGGGGTGGGTCTAGATGAGAGCCATCTTAATTATCTTTTTCTTTTAAATGATTCTGCAGCAGCCGAGAATGTCCTTTTTCGCTTGTCTGATGGTTCTCTCAGTAGGATTATGTCAAAATCACGAGTGCTGTTTAGTTTGAGGGAGAAAAGCCAGGAGGAGAGTATTTTGGATTACATAGAATATATAACACTTAAATTGACAGATTTAATTCTGCATCAGGATACAACTCAGCTGGGAATTCGCCTGGTAATTGTTAGTTCTGTTTTAAAAATCGCCAACTCATAGTCAGGTTTGATGCATTTATGATGTGAGTCATGCAAATGGTGACTTGAATTATGTTTCTTTACAAGCTTTCATTGACACACGGCTTTGATATTTTTGTGGTCACATATTTTTGTGTGGAGAGAAGAGCCTTGAAGGCCCCCCACTGGAGCCCACTTATCTGCATCTACATTAAAAAAGAACCGTCGTCCTGTCAGCATTTCTCATGGTGTCAGAGCCTGTTGACTAATACAGACTAATAGTGTGTGTGTGTGTGTGTGTGTGCCTCAACTCTCTTCCTATCAGGAAGTCAGCAGTCTGGCCCCAGAAACACCAATTTTCCACTTGTGTTACTCCTTGTATAAACAACGCACCACACGTGAGACGTCACAGCTGTAGACGGCCTCGGCCAGCAGGCCATGCTTTGTTGTGTTCGCTGTAAGAGCGCTGGAATATGGTGCATGCGTCCGTGCACGAGGTGAATGGAGCCATACATGAGTAATGAGCTGATGTTAAAACTGGTAAGGGTTAGGACTGCTGTTAATGACTGAGTGTATTTATGTGTTTGTGGCCCGTGTGTGTGTGTGTGTGTGTGTGTGTGTGTGTGTGTGTGTGTGTGTGTGTGTGTGTGTGTGTGTGTTTAGGAAGGGCAATGCCCATTAGTCTGTCAGTTTGGCCCTACCTGGCACTGATGTGGTCATAACAGTGTTCGTCTCTTAACCAATGAAATCCTTTTTCGCTGCATGCAAGTCTCAGAGCAGCCAGCGCTGCAAATAGTGCATGTTTGAGGATTTTCACATTTAATTTAATTTTTCTATGATATAGTTAACACACACACACAACAAGATTCAGTCAAGGAGCTGGACCACACACTTTGTCTTTAGATTGGCTGTTCTAAAGACTTGGAATCTTATAGAAACTTGGCCGATTACACTCGATTTCAGATATAAACAAACACGAGACAGACCATCGTTGTGAGCTGGTCTCACCCATGCATAGTATTTGCATTGCACAAAAACAAACATTAACAGTGGATGAACTGAGGGCCGAGAAGAAGGGTTCAGCTCAGTTAATGGATTTTGCTGCTTGAACTGGAGGTGAGGCGCTAGTAGGGCTTCATTTTGGAGCGGAAAGGTGATGGCGTAGTGAGCATAGCTCCCTCGCATTAAAAAGGATGCTAGACCTTGGGTTATTATGTTGAGTCTGGGTGTTTTCTGTATCTGTGCTTGTTCTCTCTGGCCTCCAGAATCTAAAAATTAATACTTTAAGTTAACGGGAGATTCTAAATAATGTTGGTCCTTGCTTGTAAGCCCTTGGATTAACTGGACCTCTATCCTCCCCATCTCTCACCTAATGTCAGCCACCATACACTCCAAAACTCAGGACACAGTCCTCATACCCCGACGTTCTGTTCATTCGTCTGAGGTTTTATTTCAACTCACTCTCATTGTTTATCGCAAGACTTCTGCTTCACATTCCGTTTCTCTTCATATCCTGATCAACAGTCAGAGGCAGGAAGACCTCTTTAGACAAAAGGTAGTAAAACGAGGGTCTCAAAAATACCCTAATTTCAAGTCAGTGCAGTACTCCTTTATAAATGGCTTTGAATACCATAGCCATTCTTTTTTACTTGACCAAAACACGATTTTGATAGCTTTTGTACAGTCCATATCACATTTACCCGTTGCAAATAACAGAACATCACCTAAATAAAATTGGCCAGCTTATCTTATATGGAAATTGAAAAAAAAGACTACAGTGGACTGTCATAAGTGGGTTCTGCTTAGTAAGTTGTAGCTGGACCTGAGGTGGACAAACACTTTGTGGACTGAAACCTTCAGGTCCGCAAACATTCTCTCCGAAAGCCCATGTAGTTCACGAGATTTCTGAAGCCATTAGCATTAACTTACATACAGTATTTCACAGCAACAGCCATCTAATATCTCATTTTCTGGACCCCTTGTGTTTGCTACAGGACATATAGCTCCCCTAGCAGCCGTTGGCTTTGGGTCAAATGTTTTTCTTCCTTGGGGTTTCATCCTGCTTCCTTGCTTTGAAAATCTGTCGGAGCTGAAGTTGACATTTTGCTCTCAGTCTTTTTTTTTCTTCTTTAAAAAACAGTCATTGTTTTCAACACGTGTTACTGAATAGGGGAAAAGACCACCAGTCTGTCTAACTTGGAGGAAAGACTCGTGCCTTCATCCAAATCTAATTGCTAATATTGATTTTTAAATTCCAATTTATGTTAATTTTCACTCTGTGGTGTCCTCAGGTGATTCACCCAGTCATTGGTTGTAGGCTAGCAAACAGAACACTTTTCAATAATGTAATAGAGCAAAGAAGTGAAGCAGTCAATACCAGTTAGAGAACATTTTTTGCTGATGTTTCAAAATTAGTGATGTTGAGAATAACCCATCCAATGTGATGAATAACAACCATTCCATGTTACCCTCAACCGCGGTACGTTTATGTTCCATAGTACACAGATCAGGACCGTTGCAGGACTGAGCCACCTCCTATTTTGACTCAACCAAAAATCTATAAAAGTCTGGTTCCTCACAGGATATACCTTTTCCCCGTTTTTCCGCCCGTTATATTGTTGCACGGAGTGACGAGGTCAGCACAAATGTTGAACTGATCACATTCCTGATTACCAGCGAGCCAAGCCTGGACAAGAAGCTCCTGGAAAATCTACCGCCGCGTGACGTCAGCATTTCTCTGGTGTGTTGTCAAGTGGCAGCTCGGGTCACTGTTGCTATGATCATCTCGATGTTACGGCAGGCCCCCCTTCCTGGAAGTGTGTATGTATAGTGGCTTTGGTGACCCATACAAAGCTAAGAGAATAGACAACTGGTTGCACTAGCTGGGACATGCTGGCCAAACAAACACCGGGGCCTCTCTCTCAGGAAAGCCTGACAGCTGGCTACTTTACTGTTGATTGACATTCGTGTTGCAGCTTATTTCAGGTGTATGTAATTGTATGGTTGTTTTTGCCAGAGACTATTTCTTACCCCCTTTTTGGCACCAAATAGTTTTTTCGACACTTGTAGCCAGCGCAGGCATAGACAAATGAAATGTCAACTCTTGCACTCCCTTTCAGCAGTACTTGGAGTGATTTGTCAGAATTATGAAAATGTTTTATTTTTATAATAGTCCCTTTCTGTTGTACATGTATTTTCCACATTCACTTACTTTAATAATGACATTCTACAGCAATATATCCAAAAGTAGTTTCACTGGTAGACCAGACAAAGGGTCCCGAGAAGAATGTGAAATATTGCATTTGTTACTGAGAGTTCAGATGATGCCCTGTGAACATTTCAGAAGAAAGCTATGAAAACAACCATTGACATTACAATTGTTCACTGATGAATGGCCATTATTACTCATAAATTCACAATATTATTTTGTTTGACAACATTCAGAGGCCCAGAGGCTCTTGTGCATTATTGGTAACGCACGGCCGTGCCTCGCCAAACTCAAATGTCTTGTCAGTGGATTTTCATTTTGCTTTGAATTTAAAACTGACATCTAAACATCCTTTTAATTTTTGATTGGTTATCAGTATCTGGTCTGATGTGTATCCAGATAATTTAGACCAAATGGAACTGCCATCTAGGGTTTTTAATCTGATTTTCACCTGGATTTGTGTCATGAGACCATTGGCAATATTTCCATGAACAACCTCAAACCAGCAGCTGCTGCGGCCCTTGTGTATTCACTGAGACTGTTGGAACAGGCAGGATTTATCGACACTCGATCGATTGGCGGTTATGAAGTACTTTTAAATGTAATTGGTCAGCATTTGTAAGAAAAGCTAGTTTCTCCAAAGGTTCTCAGTCATCTAGGTCACGGTCAATCATTGTGAAATTATCTTGTGGCAAGTGGACTTACCTAAGTAGTAAGTTGTGTCTATCTATCAACCCTTACCTGTCCTAGCGGCAAAAAGTTCTACCCTGCTATGAGGTGGGAAGAATGAGTGAGAAAGTGATCTTTTTTTTCCCCTGTAACGTGACAGAGCGTAACGTTCCCCTAAGAAGCAGGGCTTTGCCGCTTTGGAGTTGGAATAATGCGGTCCTCATCTACAATGGTTTAACTAGGCCCCCATGTTATCTGTAAATATTACAGATGGAGTCAATTTGTTGAAGGTCAACTCCCACCCTGGCAGATTTAAAAGGTGAAAATATCGAGACATCCTCCACTTATAAGTCTCACCTTATTATTATGGACTTTTTCTGTTTTTCTTTTTTTGACGTAACATTTAGCAGTTATAAATGTGAAACCGGGAGGTTGAGAGTGACAACTGAGGGAAAAGAGCGAAGAGTGAATTGCGTCTTGTGTCCAGCTGTTTTGGCTGGAGTCATCTTCTCTGAATGAAGTGTGGAGAGTTTCCTTTTTTTGTTATGGCTAACATCGCTGGTTCATGGAGGGGAAAAACAAAAGGATCTGGCTTTACACCTCAATCAAGATGACCACCTTTATTTTCACTGCACCCATGATGTGCTTCTGTATATATGCACAGTACAATTCATATCAACCCTCCCAGTGGCTGACCAAATACTGTTACAATGGCATCCGTGCGAAATACTACAATGATGCCAAGCTTTCAGAGACACCTTCTTGACCCTTGAAGATTGGGCTTGCCAGATTGTACGCTCCAAATTAGAGCAATGATGGTTGGCAACATCTAGGTCAGAATGAATTTTGATACAGAATTGGGAGCATTTAAATGTTCAATCCAACCGTGGTATTTTTTGGAAATGCAGATGGAAAGTCTTCTGTCAGAAACTACATCTCAGCTAATTCAGACACCAGTTGTTCAATGATTCAATATAAATTGGATTCATTTTCTCACAACCGACCACCTCAAGAGCTGCAGGGGGAAAACTGCCAACAGGTTGCAGAGGGAAAAAAGAGCACATTTGGTTTTGTGGTTGTTTGGACTAGGTTGATCCAACCCAGACTTTTCCTGCCCATACATGTTTTGGCATTGCACCTGCATTTTTAGCCCACACCGCTTGATCAAAATGTGAAGAAAAAAACAGCGTCTAGAAAGGCAAAGCAAATATTAAACCCTCCTCTGTAAACTTTTCGAACAGTGGTGTTTTTTCTTTGAACGACCAATCATGGGCACTTTTTTTCCACCTCTTTTTTGCTAACAGGCTTAAACACATCACAAAATATCCAATTTATTTGAAAAAGCAAAGCAAAGGAAAGTCAAACCGAGAACATCATGTAACCAAGATTTCTAAATATAGCTTTTATTCAAACCTCAGTAGAAATATCCAGTTTAAATGTTTGGGTGTTAATGATTTCTTTTGGTCTTGTGCTAGACACAGTTAGAGGGACATTAAAGCAGCCTGGGGCCTGTGAAATATTAATTCTAATGGGACAGGCACTAATTCAGTATTATTTTTTGTGTATTGGGTGAGGCGTGTGTGTGTGTGTGTGTGTGTGTGTGTGTGTGTTTAATGAATTTATTTTTTTTTAAAAGGAAAGCATTTCCAAGGCAAACCATTGAAGAACCTTTCGTATGCTACCTGTTAGAATTCCAGTTTAAGTATCATTTTGAAAAATGTCATTAGTACAACAGACTTATATTTTTTGTTGGTTGGTGTCAGTTCTTTGATTCACTGGCAACAGGGGGGATAAAAAAAACATCAGGAGCTAGTTAAAACAAAATAGACTTTTCATCAAATCATTGTCTAATTCTTGCATCGTTCAGGAATGACCTACCATTGCATCCATGTTGTTTTTAGTAGAAAACATGCCAGCGTTTCTGTGTATTATCGTTTTCCCACAACATGCGCACTTGGCTAAATCAGACATCTGCATTTAATGAGTGTTTTGACAAATGTCCAGTTCGCCTAGCGAGGTTACATTTCATGCGCATATAAATGTAATTAATAGCATTGGTTCATTTCCTGCAACGCAGTCTTGGACACAAAAACTGTTTGTTCATTATAGCTCTGCTTCCAATCAAGTGGTGGAAACTGATGCATAGGAAATTGAGGTTTTTGCCCAAATTCGAGTATCGGGGGGTACGTGTTGAAACTTTAAGGGCAGAGGTTTTGGTGGGTGATGAGACACAATGAAAAACCTGTCGGGGAGATGTTTGAGCAAGAAGAAGAGACTGTCTTTGTCCTTGTTTTATCTGCTTCTGTCATGACTGTGCTGGCAAGTCTGTGGTTTTTGTCTTTCATGGCTGTTCTAATTTGTCCAGAGACTCTGCAGGTGTTGGAGGTTTTTATGTTTGATGTGACCTTATGTGAGAGACTGTCAGAGGTCAAATGTATCAAGAGAAAGATAACTAAAGGCTAAACTCACAGGAATTTTTCCGTGTACAAAACTGCTATGCTCACAGTAGAGGTGTTTTCCCCGCTTACATCAACAAACATCAAAAAACTTTGCCCCAGCTCCTGTGTCACCTCCAGACATTAGAATCCACTTCGCAGGAGATATTGTAAAACCTCAGCCCGACACATTCCATCGCTGACCAGTAATACGAAGGTCAGCCTGGTGTTAGACAAAGCTTTTCCACTTCAGAGTTGGTCAAAATAGCCCTATTACGTTTTCTGTTGATGAGCGTTTTGATGAATTATTACGGCGGCGCCGAGTACGCATGCAACGAGAATGCCTTCAAGCTGCTGCTGCTGCTACATTTGAAGTAATATCAGGTTCGGGCCTGTCTTGTTGGCCTCTTCAAAGGTAGGCAATAAATTGCCTCAGTGATAAGAGTGGCACCATTTAATCGAGTCTGCACCATCAAACAGCCATAAAGCTATGTTTAATTTGTCTCCTTTTCTGTAATTTATTACTGGTGGCGGACAAACTGCTACTGTTTTTATAACACAAACCTAAAGTGAAAAAGAACACAAGAGGCATCTTTTTAGTCTTTGTGGCCCGAATCTGATTATTAATGTGAGCTGTTACAGTCTTCCACTGACCCACATGACCAAAAAAAAAAGAGCAATATGATCTGACATGTAAGTGATGAAACCACAACCACTACTGGTTTAAGGGCTCAGTGACACTGTAGCTACATTCTTCGCTAACCCCATACAGCCATTTGTTTGACTAGGCGTCTGCTATTTTGCTACTCTTCTTCATCATTGTCTATCTAAAAAGCAGTGCAGTGCATACGGGCACGCCGTTTGGTGAGAGTTACTGTCTGTTATTCTCTGGCTCTCCGTCAAGGTGTGTTTATGTTTACTCACGCTAATTGAAAGAACATTTCAGAAAAGATTATGCCACAGCCGTTCGAACCAAGCCGTTGTTATAACGTGATGAAAGAGCTGTTTGAACCCAGTAATCTATATGAGAATGAATTCTGAATCATTAACCAGTGAACGGTAGTTCACATGCTGAATATATTGGTTCGAAAGGGCTATTGATCTTTGCCCCGTTGAGTCCCTAAGAGGCAGAAATCTGAGTCGTTCGATTTTCATATTTGCCGTCTGAAACGTCCATGCCAACGGCTTACATGAGTTGTAGATCTATTTTCACTGAAACGTGAACGCCAGCCTGTCCCCGAAGACACGCGCACTCACCCCTCTCGCCCGCTGACAAAGTTTGCACACGCCGTTAGGGGCCCAGACCCCCCACAATAAAATTGGCCACGTCTGTCTTACATTAACATACACACACTCTTTTAATATTCTCACTAGAGTAAGCTAGCATGGTGTGCTCATTTCGGCTGCCATTTCCCTGCGGTGACGCCGTTGTGCCTCTGTCTTTAATGATTTTACGCAGGGAGAGAGCCGCTCAGTCTACAGACTTGAAGATGGAGCTTTAATGTACTAGACTGGGAATTAAGTCGGAATTTGCTCTGCCAACGAGGAGCGGCTGAGTAACAGACCCCAGACATCACACTTGCAGAAAGCCCCTTGTTGCCTGTTTGTTGGCCAAATAGTTTACAAACGTGCTCATCCAGGGTCAGTGAATGGTGCCACGGTCATTCATTGTAGTGTTTTCTGCATGAGTTCAGTCGCACACATGAGCACTCATTGAAGAGCGTCAGATGAGAATGCTCTGACACCAATAAAGGCTATTATCTATCTTGGAAAAGAAACAATTGCCAACGTTCGTGTATGAAAATGTAATATTTTATATGCAGTTTAGAACCCTGATTGAAGAGAAGTGTTGCGTGCTATTGTTGGGCCGCAGAAAATTCCTCTGTGAAAATGTGCCCATTTTCCTTAAGCTATCTCGACAAAAAAGCAACTGGACTGCTCTGCACCAATGTTATATTTCCAAGTATCAAAAGGAAAAACCAGCCTTTGACTCCCATTATTATCCAAAAGTGATCACACAGCATGCGTTGCTTTTGTAAAGATTATTTGTTGGATTAATTTAGAATATGTACTATTCTAAATTATGATCAGGATAGAAAACTTCTGCTTATGGCTTCACCCATTCAGGAATCGTCAGCAAGACTCGGTAGAACCAACTGCATTTATTGTGTCTTTACAGGGAATAAAATAAATGCACTACACTTGCTTTTTCATTACACTTTCCATATCTCTCATGAGATTCTGACCGTGACTCAGTTGTGAAAAACAGGAGCATTGTGATTGAAACATGTCAGTATATAGTACCCCTGTGTGGCTTGTATTTCTAAGAATTTTTTTGGTGGCCATATGATTGTAATGACGACTGCCATTTCATCGTTAAACCCAGTTACGGGTTTCGTGCAGTGTTGTTTTCCCTTCATCGAGTTGCTGGTGTTCCTCTCGCTGCTTGCCACCACCTTTCCTCCATATGTTGCCTAAGCTGCATGTTCATTAGCGAGATCTTAGCCCTTAGTTTTTTTAGCCATGACTGGAGACCTCATGTTATAAAAATGTAGCTAGATGTTATATAGCTGCCTCAAGTTGAATTTGCTCGTTTATTATAGTCCAAACCAACTCAACATGAATATCCCCGGTAAACTGTTAAATCTGTATTTATTTCTCGTTTCAGGTAGATTCAAAAAAATTAGATTTGTTTTTTTCTTACTTTATATTGTGCTTATTCTATTTAGTGTGGTTATTTTGACTGCTTCCTTGAGTTTTCATTAAATTCTGTCATTTAACACATGGAGTGATGACAGTAAAGCACCTTGAACCTTCAAAAATAACACAAAGTGGAAGTTAAACACAGCTTCCAATGGCCTTTTAAGCATTCACTCCTTGACAGCTCATACAGTTGTTTACATACCACCTAACATGTGCAGGCACTTATTTTGATATAAATTTAGGCTGGCGGGACTTGTAACTCAAAAGTATACAAAAAGCCAACGGTACAGCCAGAGTGGACTGCAAGTCCATAGGAAAAGTTTCCTGAGGTTTTTTTTTTTTTTAGTATAAAAAGGCCTAAACTCTACTATTTTTGGTATTAAATGTAACTAGCATTTAGGCAGGGCCTGTAAAATCCATGCATCAGTATCAAAGTAGTTTCCTCTCTCATTCCTTTTTATCCCGATGTCTTGTTTCACCATCTTGGGAAGAGGGTACTCATTTAGAATTTGACATGTATCACAAACATTCCAGAGCTAGATTTTGCATCTGAACAAACCTGGTTGAAGGAAAGTTCAAAAACTTACTTCAGCCAGTCAACAAGTTCTCATAGCTGAAAAATACTTGAGGACATGTGTCGATTCTTGGAATCCAAGCTATAATCTGCACAAATATGCATGTCCCTGCCAGGTTTTTTTTCCCTGACACTGGTAATAAAACTGGTTATTCTGCAGCTTTTAATATGAGTTCTATAACTCCGAGAGGCCATTGTCTGGCGATTCAAAATACCAATGTAGAACGTGTACCTTTGTTGATATTTTCAATTTTTACTCATCGCTGCCACATCCATGATGCCTAACACTAGGATCGTTGGTTCACTCACAGGGTATTATCACCTTGTTGTGTGGAAAAGTGCTGAAAGAAATGTGCGACGATGAGGAGGGGACTTAAAAAGTGAAGAAGGAATTTGATTGGCAGGGAGCACAAGACCGAGTGACTCATCCAGCTCCCTGGATGTAGAGCCACGGGCCTATTCTGGGCTGTGGTTGTGCGCGTGTCTGTGAATGCGGTTGTGTGCATGTGTTCACTAGCGTTCTCATGGCTCAATCCAACAACTGAATTCACCGTGTGTGTGTGTGTTGGAGGAAAATGAAAGTAGTCTGGCGACCAAACCACAATACAGGAGCCAGATTTAAATGCAGATATTTATCTTCTCTGCCTTTGCCACTCTGAGGTCCCCTCTATGCCACCATTTCTTTGTAGATCACTACAGTTACACTGTACCTTCATTTACTTCTCACAATATTCATTAGAAATATGATTTTATTTCAGTTAATGGTTTAAGTAAAGTCTGGTTAACAATACAGTTTGGCCACAGAGTTAGGAAATGGTAATATTATGGCAGAGGTACAGAATAGTATACCTTCCAAACAAAGGCTGTTATTATCCTGTACCAGAGTCAAAAAACTCCAATTATGTACCATCTAGAACTGAACCACACCCGTCAAATATTTGAAAGCCGAGACTTAAATCTATGGAGAACACATTTAGACACCGACCTGTCCGTTGTTTTAGAATTGTTGCAGGTACATTTGTAAATCCAAGTAAAATGTTCATCAAAAATACACCACAAAATTAGGGCCTATCTACTCAAATGTTGAGTGTATGGGTTCACATAAGACTATCAGTATTCTGCCATCATTCAGAGCTTTTCTAACTAACTTGACAAATAAACAAGTTTGGGGAAGGGTCCATCTCAGCTTTGCCTTCAGGGGGGACCAGAAGCACCAAAAATACCCCAAATCATTAAAGCTGCTACACAAACAAGATTATACCTGATCATCAGATCTCGTTCTTTTACTTTGCAAAATCGTTGAATTTATGTAATAGATGGAAACAAAACTGAAGTTATGGATCACACATTTGACAGAACACCAAATGCGGCCCGCTACATTGCAAAAGCAAAATTCTCTTGCGTCCTTTCTCTGGCTGGCAGAACTGTTTACTTGTTTACTTCTAGTGTACTTCTGTGTAGTTCATTAGCAACACAGCAATTTTTTTGTTTTGCGATTCATCCTCCCAAGTTTTGATGGCCTACATCAGTTGTTTTTATTTGTAACAGTACAGTAGCTCACTTTTACACACGATTCGACACGTTGCTTTATGACACCAAAGGAGGACCAGCACACCCTTCAACAATAGTTAAATCAAGATTTCTGGTTAAAAGACGGTCTCTTTGTTCATTCTGCCAGCTGGCTACCCTGTCGATGATCTGAAGTCAGAAAGCAGCTGACAGACCATGGAGGCCGCTTGGTGGTGTTTAACATTGGTTGATCTCACTTAGCAGCACACCAGCCGGACTCATTTCCTGCAGACACACAATGGATCATAAACATGTAGGAATTTCAACACATTTGCTTGTGCAGGCCAGTAAGTGCTGCTGTACAACACACCAACCATATCTGCCCCGGGTCTCTTTGTTATTGCTCTCATACGTCTCATGCGTTTGCACATACAAATGAACACACTTTTCAAAAATCCCCTCCATCTCGTAGAAGCTTTAGATCTACTCTGAGATAGTCAGTTTGCTGGAGCTTATTTTAGCTGAATGGTTATAGGGTGTCATTCCCTGGACGGTAAACGTGCTCGGACACATTATAAAACATATGCTAATTCTTGTCTGTGTTCTTGCTCCTTGATCCGAGACCCGATACGCTTCCAAACTTTGCATCGTTTCAACAGCCACTGCAGTTTAAGAGACTGAGTTTTGAGACCAAAGATCACCAGCGAAGTGATTAAGGATTTTGTTTCTCTCCAACTTCATCTGCAAGGTTTTATGGGGTTGGCATCCACTGAGTTACATTACCACCATTTCTCACGAAGAAAACAGCGATATTCATGTCTTGCTTACTGTTAAATCGTCTGCGATAGTATGCACAGAATGCCTCCTGAGCTTTTTTGGAGTATAATAAGGGTTTGCCTTATCAAAACCTCCAATGACCGCTCCAGCAAATATCATAATATTTTGGTGGATCCACCGTGTCACGTATTGGGGCAATCTCGTTATCTCAACTGGAACTGACTTGTTTCATAGAAAATCTTATGGGTATAAAACATTACCCCTCAATTTTACCATGTTTTGAAATCTTTTTTTGCCTTTTTTCAGGCCCCAGGATCACCTCATTACATTTGTCTCTGCTCTGTGCTATTCATCAAACCTGTGGCTTTGTTTAGTTCAGATTACTTGTCAATAACCGATCCAGCAGCTGAATTTATTGGACCAATGACAGCCAGATGATCATACTTTACACTTTAGAGGTGTGAATAAATCATTTAAGTGACTAGATTTTACACTTACCAATCATCCACCACAAAAATTTTTGATTTCAAAAAATGGAACTAAGCTGCCATAGAGCAATTTAACATGGTACACTCTGTGTTTAACTGGTGTATTTAATGTTTCTTTCCTTTACAAAGAAGATTTTTGGTGTGCCCATATGCACATCTTACTTCCCCCCAGTTAAACCACACAAAGATATTCACACACTATCTTGTTTCATTTATTCTCTGTCATACTCTTTTTCCACACAGCTTTCTATTTTTCCTTTGGCCCCATAGTCCTGTGAAGAAATCTCCAAGTATGCTAAAAATGCCCAAGCATTATCTTTCTTTTTCGTTTTCTTTTTTTTTTTTTATACAGTTTACCATTGCAAAATATCACAGTTGTTTTAATATCAGTATTCTCACAACTCTGATTATCAGTTTTGTGTGAGCCATGGTAAAACACTGCAAAGTTCATGTGTCTTCATGCTTAATAGGAGTTTCAGCAGAACCACAGAACCACAAGGTCCTCGTCTAGCTAGCTCTAGCGTGGATATTTGCTATGTCAATAACAGCTAGTTCTTGACCCGTGGAGCTGTGGCCAGTTTAAGAAACAGCGTAGATTCAGTCAGAGAAAGATCGGTGAGTTATTCATTCTGCAATAGAAGTGGGAAAACTACTCAGAAAAAAAAACAAATTACATAAATTAACCCTGCTGAAATAAGCAATTAGCAAACAAAGTGTATATTTGTGGTAAACAGACATGTGGGATGCTTATTGTATGATCACAACACAGGTCAGAACATGATTCCGCCACCAGGTGGGTGGTATCACTGAATCAGTTTGTTAGTGTGCCTGGTAACGGATGTTTTTCTACATTTCTACAGTCATTTTACTGTCAGGTCAAAGAAGGGGTTCCCTTTTCACAGGGTTTAGAATTAGTCCAAGATGATTGTGTCAGTAGGTATTATTGAACTTACTATTATTGAATTTGAACTTAATGATGTAAATCCATGTTTAATGCTAATTGTCATGCAATATCAATTTTAAAAGCAATTGATTGACTTTATTGGTAGCACAACACTTGCATCTTTCTTTGTCTTTGTTTCTTACCACTGACCCCATCTCCTCCCTCGTTCTCTTCTGGTCTTGTCTCTATCAGCCCCTTCTCACATTATCTGTCTCGCTGATATTTATGTAATGTAGAAATCATGTGAGAAGTGAGGTGAGGGTTCACGTCACACACCTGCAGACAGCCATCCTCCTCTTCCTTTGATCGCTGCAGGATTGCTTCTATTCCTCCCCTCCCCATTCTCACTAATCTCCCCCCCTTCTCCTTTCCCATCTTTCCACCTGATTTCCTTCCCCTCCTGTCTGTTTTGTTTTTCTGACTCTTCCTGGCGTAAAGCCACTGGCTCCTTGAATCTAAACTCCGTCCTTTAAAGGATAATTATGAGATCAACTCAGCGAGGTGCTGGAGTTTTTTAAACAACCGTTTGGGCTGGAGGACTCTCGAAAGCCAGCTTTAGACAGTTGCACTCCCTGTACAAACAGGTATTTCATTAAGTTGGGCAGAAGAAGGAACCAAAATGACTACCGAAATTGGATCGTCTTAAGACTTTAGATGAGATACTGAACCCTGGTAACAGGAGGAAGTAGTAACGTGTAACGTTGTGATGTTTCACTTTTAAAAAACATTGTTAATTTGTGTTTTGACCCAGGCGCTGGCTTTCCATAGAAGCCAGGGCTTTTTTACACACCGCGGGTATTCCCATTTTCCTCCTCGGCTCCCTTTGGTTTCCTGCCTTTTTGTGTTGCGCGATCCCATCTCCGATAACCCCCATCCAAATTTCAGCAGCCGGCCAGCCAGCAGCTATTTAGCCTGCCCTGTTACCTTTATGCATCAGTCACAGTGCCCCTGAATCATTACCCTGCAGACACAGACCGACCTTTCCAACAGCTAAATATAGACTCACCAAAGAATAGGAGGAAGGGAGGGGAAAATAAATGGGGGGATAGATAGAACGAGGGAACAGCATGTTAAAGAAACTTTTTGTGACGGCAAGACACATAAACGACGAAGGCCACTCGTGTTTGGTCTCAGGGGCCGCAGACATCCTGGACAATACCCAAAATGATGGCTATCTGTTGCCGAGAGAGCTACTCCGTCCGTGGTGACGTCAGAGTCCTGCATGTTCAACCCCCTGGCCAACAAGCCGGCTGCTGCTCAGAGACCCATGTTTCTTTTGGAAGGTAGAACACAGGTGGTTTGGGACTGCAGACTAATAGTAAATGAGTTTTTCTACCCTGTACTTTTGCTATATATAGAATCCTGTAAGCCTTGAAATGGTGAGTCTCACCACTGCCTGACAATCAACAGTTTTTTTCCTGTCTGGAGTAGAGCTTGTGGGATTGTACAAAGGCATTTGTGTTTCTTTTGTCTACTTCACTTTTCTCTGACTTGTAACTCTGTGTCCGGGATTTGCCGCCGGCCAGTGTGCACAGACCAATTTTTTTTTTCTCTTTTAAGTAGCTGTAAAACAAGCCATATAATATAGTTACACTTTGCTCTATTTCTTTAAAAAAACAAAATGAAGAAAAAAAATATCAATAAAAATGTAAGAGGTTTTAAGGTGCCCGGTGGCATTGAAAGAGTGATGTTTTTGAAGAGAAACTACATGTCACATAGTCTATGGATTCTGCTTTAACTCTGTCGCAGTTGCAGCTCACCGTGTGAGATGCCAGGTAATATTCAGACTTTCCGTCTGTTTACAGAGACATTTATAATAGCCATAACATGGTGGTTTCACATCTGAGTGAATGTTACAAAATTCAAGTCTGAAACGACCCAAGTTTCATTGCAGTGGGAGGACTTCCTCCACTGGGCCACTGGTTGACTGATGTTTGATTCTCTGTGCTCAACTGCTTCCTGGAAAGAGTATCTGTGTAACTGGTAGTCTATTCCATGTAGTTTCGGATAAAATAAAAAAAGATCCACCAAAGAGATGTAACCAGGCGAGAAGCAACGAGCAGTAACATCAAAATGTTCGCTAGTTGCCTGACACCTTTCGTTGTGTGTGGGTTTAAAGTGATTTACAACCAGGTTAATACAAAATAAGTTTTCCGCAGGTTGGAACATGCCTGAAACTTCAGCAACACAGTGACACTACAGACACACCCTCGCTGGAGTCACTTCATTACAGTCCAAAAGGCATATATGTGCATATGTTACCCCGCAATGTGGACTGTAAAGTAAGAATTTTACAATAGATTTACTTTCTTTTGATTTGCCTTTGAGACTTGTTACTCTTTAAACCAAGAGAACCATTTCATCAAGAGAAATTACGCTCCTTCGTGTCAATACTCTGTTGTCCTTGAACAAAGCTAGAATTTTGGAATTGTCTGAAATCTGCTTTTGGGGCCTTTTGTGAAATTTGGATTGAGACAAGGCGCAAATTGAATCGTGGCCTTTTGTTTGGAGCACCGACAGATCTGTCGTCCAACACCCTAGCACGCCGAAACCGTCCTGAAACTCCGAACTCTTTTCGGCCACTTTCTGTAATCGAATCATATTTTGTCGTGAGTTGGCCGTTTATTTTTAGAGCTAAAAGCATTTGTTGCTAGGAGACTGTGTCTTAGGAGAAGCAGAGCGAGGGAGGGACAGAATGAAAGAAAAGAAAGAGCGATGGCATTGGCGTTGAGGGGGAGAAAGGCGGAATCTGTGAAAGCTGAACGACAAAATGAATAAGCTATGAGTCAGCAGGGACATCTGCAACATATACATGTGGTGGGCACAGTTGCTATTCCTGTGTTCTTTGTCTGTGTGCTCTGTGCACCCACGCATGAACCCACTTACCTCTCCCACTAACCTGTGTTGTGTTGCCTTTGTACTTTGTGTGTGTGTGTGTGTGTGCGTGCGTGTGTGTGAGATGTATTAGCTCGCCCACTTTGACCAAAAACAGTGCTGCTGTGTGCATCCGCATGCAAACATGGACTTGCACTGCCCGGCTCATATGTGCATTTGCTCACAGCCACGCACCAGCGTACCCCATTTACAGCGATGCATGTTTTTCTGTTCCCCCAGTGACAAGAGCCTTATTGTCCAATGCATGAATCACAAGCTCATACCCCATTAGTAATCTGCCTTCAAATGGTTATTATCAACTCTGTCTTGTCTGTCTGTTGGCTCAATCTCCAAGCATCCGAGTAGATCAGTCAATCAGATACCGGTGCATGTTTATTAGTCATCAAGAACAGGTTTGTTTTTCAATTTTTTTTTGTGTTCATTTTGCTGGATTAGTAAGCATTTAGTAGCGTTGTCTGTCTGTCAGTAAAAAAACAAACTGAGGTTTCTCCCATATTCCATTTTGGAGAGACAGACAAATCCCTTCTTTGTAGCAACCAACCTTAAGGTCCTCTTTTTCTCTCTGTAAGATGTTTTCATGGTCATAGTTCTGTAGAAAAGAAAAATTAAAACTATGTATACGCAGACACAGCACACTTGCTATATTTTGTGCCAATTAGAAATGCAGCTCCTCCACTGCCACCCCGCCCAGAACTCTGAAACAATTAGTTCATTAAGATGATCCTTCTTTGCAAATTAAGTACGATCGTGAAAATATATTTGAAAACCACAGTATCCAAGAAAGCAGAGTATTAGACCAATCGCTTTTTAACGTTAATCAAAACTCTATTTGGTATGATAAATTTCTTGTGACTTTTAAACCTACACGAAGGGAACTTTGTCTTCTGTGACAAATGGACATAAATGCGCGATAAAGAAATAATGGAAGTACAATTTTGGAATCTTCAATCTTCCCCACTTGTGATGTCAAGGCCCACTTACCTAACAAATTTGTCTGTATTATTTAGCAAAGATTGTTTGATTGTTTGCAACGCAAGACAAAAGCACAAGAAAAAGTACAAAAACAGATTGCAGACCCGCTAATTAGCCGCCGTGATCATAAGGGAGTTTGCAACATTGTCTGTTTCTAAGTGATTCTGCAGAGCTTGTTTGCAGGGTTGTTTTTTCTCCTTCTATGCCCACACACACACACACACACACACACACACACACACACACACATACACAGGCGCACTAAAGAAATCATATCCCCTTCCCTTGCCTATTCACTTGAATTGAATTTGCAGTGTTTCATGTCTGGCCAACTTCTCCATACATATTTTAAATCTTCTAGTTGTCTATTTGTCTGAGTAATAGGTCTCAGGTTCCAAATGAATATTTGTTGAGACAAGATGTTCCTTTTTTCCCCCCGTTACTTCAACTTCCTCCACAACCACACTTTGCACACCTGACGGCGGACTTTGGATCCACCGTGGCCTCGTCGTTTTTTCCATGACTCATTTTGACCGCATTTACACCGCCTATTAAAAGTGCGCCGTGTGTCCGGATTCAAGTCGGGGCCGTAAATGAGCGCAGCGCCGTGCGCTGAATTGGGCCGAACATATCAGCGCGTTGTGATCGATATCAGCAGAGTCAGCTGTTTATAAAGGCAGTGTGTTCCTTTTTCTGGAGAAGGCACCACAGACGTGGGCAGGTGTGTTGTGACTCACTCTGGTGTTCAGTTCAAGAAGACTCGAGCAAGACTGGGTCCCACCATTCCTTCCCTCCTGTAACAGAGTCCTGTAAGACCATTGTAAACTTCTCTTTATTTTGTTGACAACTTACGCCGTTGTTATTATTGTTATTATTGGCTCAATAAGCCCCTGTCACAAAGTGGGGACATGAACCACGACACATGCATTTTTATGCAATTGTTAAAAGGCAGCATGTTTTTAAAGGCCATCTGTGCTCCACATCCAGACGCTGTTTTACCCTGGAACTCCGCGGCCAGGTGTGTCTTCCTTCTCTGCCCTTTTACAACTTTCTCTGGTTTTCATCTGCTCTTATTTTTCTTCTGAGCATTCTTGTGTGTTGTGGTCCTTTTTTATGTAAGCATCCCTCCGCACTCTATCAAACGCCGAAAGGGCAATAAAACGGGGGCAAAAAACTATACAATCACCCGCGTAAACGTGTCTGATCGTTCGCCCGATCAGATGTGAAGCAACGCTTTCATTTTATATCGCCACCATAGGTCATATCCCGTTAGCATTATGCTTGTAGCCTTGAACGCATCATTGTTAACAGTTCACCATCACTGCCATATAGATACGGCGGCCTTTGTAGTGTGTGGGAAACTGATTGTGGCCTGGGAATTTAGGATAGTGTTTCTTACATAAATATGCACATAAAATTCCGCATTGTTACATTGTGCCCATATGCTTCCCACCCTCGGCTTTCTCAACCCGCCTTGCCAAGGCACATCTGGTCCTGATGAGGTGCGTGTGTGTCACTATGCCTTCGCATTGTAGATGTTTAGCCTGGCCTTGTGATGTTGAGTCTTTTACTACCACCCACCGCTTCACAGCACATAGCCAACACTTTAAACCGTCGGATAATAGCGTGTCTTTTTGTGCGTGTTCTGATAGTAGTTTCTAAAACAACAGCTTATATTTTGTCTGTGCGTACGTCAAGGCCCTGTTAATCTGCCTCAACAGTGGCGATTCGCTCCATCTCTGCTGGTGGTTGCAGCGACTGCGGTCTGTGGGATGGCGCTCGGCTCGAAGCGCCTCATGTGCCACACCGAAATCCATAGGCAGATGTGTTTTGGATTTCGTTTGGCATACTTAATCCAAAGTTTCGTCCTGGACTTTGTGACTCCCCACAGCGTTGTGCGCTTCCGCACATGCGTCACTCCGCAAATCCACAGCTTCTGTTCTTTATTTCATGCTGCGCGTATTCTTATTGAATTGTTTGCCTTTTTTCGTTTTTCCACGTTTGTGAAAGTCGGCCTGTCTCAGTAGATGGAGAAAAGCAGCATGCACAAAGTTGAATGTCGCTATTAGTTAATATCAATACACTCTCCTCCACCCCTCCCATTTTGGTTGTTGTCATTTGTACCAAAACAACAGCAGTCAAATAAACTTGAGAGACTTGCGAAAGGTTAGTATTGAATTTTGCCCATTGAGTGAGATATACAGAACACTGGGGTAGGAGCGGATGCTCGCCTCACATCCTCTTTTTATGACTCTGCCTCAGTTCATCCACCTGATCTTCTCCTCCGCTTTTCTTCAACTCAGGGTTTGCCTTCCCGGAGTGGGCCTACAAGCCCGAGTCAAGCCCGGGCTCCCGGCAGATCCAGCTGTGGCACTTCATCCTGGAGCTGCTGAGGAAAGAGGAGTACCACGATGTCATCGCGTGGCAGGGGGACTATGGAGAATTTGTCATCAAGGACCCGGATGAGGTGGCCCGCTTGTGGGGGGCGAGGAAGTGCAAACCGCAGATGAACTATGACAAGCTCAGCCGCGCACTAAGGTGAGACTCGGCTGACTGAGCGGAAAGTGAAAAGCGCAGTCTGCTCCACTGTGACAGTTATTTCAAAAACATGTGGTTTTCTATCTGAAAACAGACAATTGCTTTTTGCCACTTTGAAGTCAGCTAACTTTCACACAGAGCCACACATATATACCCCCCCCCCCCACACACACACACACACTTTTTTTATGCTCTGTACCAATGCCCATCACGTTCATCTGTGGAAAAAAAACTCACTCCCTTATTGAAAAAAACCCCAAAAACCCATTCTAAAACGTTTCTGTACCGAGCCTCTGTACTCCACCCCCCATTTAAACCTTCCAAGACCTTCTATAATAGGTTTGATGGCATTCAGTATGCCATCAATCTACCTTTGAGTAAGTTCTGATGGCATTCGGAATCCATGAAGTAACATTATCTGCATCCCCTAGACTTATCTAAATATGAAAGATCATAAAACCTTGCTTTCCCTGTTATGAAAACATTTATATTTTAGACGTTATAATGGGTGTCGCTTGAGCAGAAATCACATTTTAAATATACTAGACTTCATGATGAGCAGAAACGCCATTGTCGCTACCTTCTACTGATGTGAATCACCATGTTACATTCAGCAAATAAAGTTTGCTAATATTTCGTTAAAAAAATAAGGCTTGCCTATGGGCTGTTTTGCTTTTCCTGAAAGCACAACTTGATAGAGGAAGAATGAAGTTGTTCATCATCACAATTTTCTCTTTGGCATTGTTTACCAAGTGTCGGAGGAGTGTTTCTGCTTCACAGATCAACTTAGTGAAGCTCTTTGAAATCTCGGTTAGACTCCTTTAGGTCAAAGTCAGCCTTGTGACCGTTTTGAGAAGGAAGAAATTGTTGTGAAACGTGCATCTGTAATGCGTGGCCGAAATTCCAGGGTGACAACCGATTTAGAAACCCAGCTTCGCCCTCCGCGTGGCACATGTGGGATGGCGCGGAGTTTTATTTAGCTGTGAATCTGTTCTCCCATCATCGTGGACACCAATGCACACATACACACATGCATGTGCGCACGCACGCACGCACACACACACACACACACACACACACACATACACACAGCTTGTCAGCGTGTCACCTCCTGTGTGGTAGGTTTGTGTGGGTTATAGTTTGCCATGGTGATGACTAGTTAAACTGTCTCATCACACGCACACATACACTTAACACCTTTTTATATGTCAGCACTCCTCCGGCCCATCTGTGTCCTGTTTGTCACTTACACCTGCTCTTTGTTTATGACTTACGCTCAAGATGGTATTTAATGTTTTACATTTTTATTTAAGAACTATCTTCTCAGCTGAATTTTCACTTGATGCTTCGTATTTGTAGCAGCAAAGAGTGTTTTGTGTTATAAATGTGCTAGTGATTATCCCCGTTGTTAATTTCAGCTAAACTGTAGCAGATATATGAAAAGGTTGATCAGGAGGAAATCACTTTTCTCTCTGGTTCACTGTAAAACGTTGCTGTGTTTCCTGTTTGTGGTGCATCTGTGGTCCTCCGTGCGCAGGAAATGCAGTTCATTACACCTAAATTCTCAGTTCGTTACACCTGAAGATTGGCTGCCATATAAGCGTCTCTGTTTCTTCACCGTCTATGTGTCTGTGCGAATTCACATCTCGCGCACACACACACATATGTAATTTTGACTTTGCACTCACCCACATCTGTGTGCTGGATCTGCAGAGGTACAGTCCTCCTAATTTTTTTTTTTTTTTGAATAAAGTTCAATGGTTCTTCAAAGAGCGGGAGGACCCATACAAACCTGCCCCCAGTATGTGAGACAGGCTGACCCATATTGACTCAACATGTACGAGCTAGCCTTTTCCCCAGTTTACAGCATTTGAAGTTCCTTCCATCCATTCATCTGTCCATCTGTCATTTCCGCTTTTGCTGAATACAGCACAGAGCTTGACCTGCCTTTGACGGGCTTCATGCCCCAACTCCATTCCTGAGATTCAGCTTTACCTTTCGGAGCCAAAAGAACAAAAAGATACAAAAAGAGGAAAAAAAATAACATTGTCGGAAATGTAGTTTTTTTTTTTTAAATTAATCACGTTCTAGTTATTATGGATCAGGGAAAAGAATCACTGTCTGCTGCATGTAATAATTCACATTTGCAGATTCACTAAAGTGTAACCACTTCTGAACCTGTTATGTGGCAGATTTAAATGACATTAATAAAATGCCACAGATTCTTGCCACGTGTCTCAAACACAAACATCACTCCTCTTGGATACCCCCTATTAGAATCCTGTGTACGGGGCTCCTTGTACGTCTAGCAGGGCCTCTAACAGTATGAGTCTCTTGTTTCACTCTGGTAGCGATCATACCCTCCGGGTCCTGCAGCTGCAAACAAGATCTCCTTACGTTCTTGCTGAAGCTTCTCCACTTTTCAGTATAGGCAGTAGAACTGCCCTGAGAAAGTATATGCATGAATGGAAATGATCACAAAGTGACAGCTTTTTCCAAAGATCGCAGCTGATTGGATGTTCAAATAGATAACAAGATGCTCTACTAGAAACTGAACTCCAGGTCAAAATGAAGCTGATGTGGTACCACATATACCTTTCCTGAATTGGTTCAAGACCTCTAGAACTGCAGAGGCGACAACTTCCACAATTTAAATTTTCCCTGCAGCCACTCTTCAAAATCGTCAACTGACTCATAATTGTCTATTCAAGAAAAAAAATCCACTAACGTCATCCCCCGTCAAGAGAACTGAATAGATACGATAATGCTGTTTAGGAAATACCTTTATTGCCAAACGTCACAAACTGTGAAGATGAGTTGCATCACGACAGACTTACCAAAAAACAAATCATTTTAACCCATCTTGCAACATACAACTTCCATTTTTTTTCAACTGTGTTGAACTGATGGTCCATATCTACATTCTTCCCCTCATTAAAATCCACAGTAGAATGGTAATGAGTATCAACTACAGATTGACTCATGCGAAGTGAAAGAAACTATGATTCCACACATTGTATCGGAGGAGCCTTGATTAATTACGAACGTGTAAATGTGTGTTTGCATTTGGGCGTTTGGTGTGTATGGTAAAAGTCCGCGCTCAGTCACAGGAAGCCCTTGGCCCATTGAATGACTGATGGCCCCCAGGTTATCACAGTCGTGTTGAACGTTGTTGTCTATCGTCCAGGATAAGAGTGACTAATACTCCACTATGAAGTCAGTGATACAACTCGCCTCCAGCTACACGGCTATTATTATAATATCAATCACTGGTGTTGTATTCCTACTGATTCTAAAAGATTTTTCTGCCTTCGTCCAAACATATATGAAGTCTTTCTTTCTTAATTCAAATATTCAATGGCTCACATCCCCTCGTGGGAGCGTGAAGATCCCAAATCTCATGCGAGCAGAGGTAAAACATAGCTTCCAAATAATCCCCAGACTTCATTTTATCCCTGCTGGTGAAAAGGGTGGGGCTTAATGTTGGGTTGTTCTGTTCATGCAAACATTAATCACCTCTAAGGTACGCGATTCTCTAGTTGCCTCTATTGTGTTTTGAATTCATTGGGAGAGTGTGGATTACAAAAATGACCATTGATGTGATAAGAAAAATTGTAACTTGAGATATCCCCCTGAGGGTCTACATTGCACTGCTAATTCCTGACAGCTCCCTCAAAAACCCACTGAAGACTGAACTTCACCTTCATTCCCAGTGTAGTCAGCCTATTGAAGAATAAATTGAACCATCAGGCTCATCCCTTCTGAATCTACCTGGAATGATGAATAAAATATTGCAGTGTTCAGGAAGAAGCATTTATTCCCAATAGAAAGAAGACGTTGAATTAAATGTAGAAGAGTGCAGCGTTCGTCAACAGCAAACAGAAAGGTTTTTATCATCTTTTCTCTGACCTGTCAGCACAGTCTTTTCACTCCTGTGTATCGCTGATGACTAATGTGCTCTTAACTAATGGAGCTTTCTGGATGAGACTGAATTAGAATGGCTGTCTCACTTCCTTAAGTAATCACAGTGTTCGCATGGTGTACATCTTGTTTAACCGTGTGCAGTCTTTATGTTCGCTGCGCTTCAAGCCTCCTGTACACTGCGTTTCACTTCCTAAAATTAAAAATGTTTCCCCGATTTCTCAGAATTTACTTACTTGAATGGGAAACCCCACTCCAGTGAACCCGCCAAGCATCTTAAGCATAAACTAGTAAACATCATTTACTTTATAAATAGCTTCTTCGTCAGACATCTCTCAGTTCATTAACTTGTAAGAAAATACGTGGAAAGGCGTATCAATCATTTTGATGGCAGTGTAAAACATCAAATAGTAACCCGATGAGTGATGTTCCTGTCTATGTCCTATTCTCCACAGATACTACTACAACAAGAGGATCCTCCATAAGACCAAAGGGAAAAGGTTCACCTACAAGTTCAACTTCAACAAACTAGTACTGGTCAACTACCCCTTCATCGACATGGGCTCCGGTACGTGTCCGTGCGCTGCACTTAAGTCAACACACGCACACTTGAATTCTTACATCCGTGAACATTTTGATTGTGAATACACTCTCTGTGCCGCTCAGCAGAAATCACGTGAAGAGTTCTACCCCTGAAAATGTTCCTATTTTTGATTATATTTTGCATAGAAAATTACTAAGCATGGCAGTGTGAACACTACCACACACCACTGCTGCAGGTGTTACCCTCCCTCTGGATCTGCGGCTATCACATTTAGCCACAAAGCTAGCTGGTCTAGCTTCTCTAACAGAGAAGTTCGGGATTCGCCATTAACCCGCGTGTGCATAGAAACCCTCGCTTTCTTTCATTTCAGCTTCGATAGACTTCAGAAGACGTGCGACTCATTTTGTTGTTAGCGGGGAAAAGGCCTTGCTGTATATGGCAGTTGAAACAGCCAGTCTGCAGTTGTAGGTTGCTAATAGGGCTTTGGCGGTCTCACAGTCTTACATCTTCACTGCTCTTAAATAATTAGATTTTCAGAGGTGTTTTACAGATCATGTGATAACCGACCAGCAGAACTCTGGAACTCCTTTCTGGGTGAATTTAATGACTTTGCAAGTGTCTACATGCCATTTTTCCAGTTTCCTCATCGGTCTTGTCCCAAAAATTCTTAGGGAGCAAAGGCTGCGTGACTTCCAAAAGTGGGTCACGAGACGCTTATGTCCACAGCGCATAGACAGACCCATTGTGACACGGAGTGGAAACAGCAGCAGCCTCAGGAGGCCCTCTGTCCTGGAACAGCTACATTCGCCAACGGAATCACGCAGGCACTGATCAAAGGATAGAATAACA
This sequence comes from Fistularia commersonii, assembly GCF_037954325.1. Classification (NCBI taxonomy): domain Eukaryota; kingdom Metazoa; phylum Chordata; class Actinopteri; order Syngnathiformes; family Fistulariidae; genus Fistularia; species Fistularia commersonii. The sequence continues at coordinate 9,527,765 of NC_141313.1, read as the reverse complement.
TTTGATTTCTGTCTTGGGGGAAATGTGGTCATTTAAAAAATACAGGCTCATTCCACAGGTTGACTCTCGGCACAGTCCATCGTGTCTGTCGACATCCTTAAGACACTATACATTAGTGTGAATAGGGCTGTGGAGTGAAGTCATCACAGTGTTATTCATGAGTCCTCTATCATTTCCAGAGTAGTGTCTGTGTGTTTATGTGCACTTAAACAGAGCTCTTTACTTTTCAAATGATTGAAAGCAGAAATTGTCCCAATTTGTTAGCAAAATAGTGAGGTCAGCCCCCCCCCCCATCCTGACAGCATCCGCTGGCAGCCGAAGGTCTTCTCAGTGAAAACAATAAAGTCATGCATGACAGCGAAGGATATTCGCGAGGTATTAACAGTAAGACAGAACAGAGCCATTTAGTCCTTGAAGCGTCTTGACTTTGAGGTCCTCTTACACGGCTCCTGCCGAATTCATCTGTGAGCCCAAGAGGCTGACAGCTGGAAATTTCAATGTTATTTTCGCGGAAAGTTTCCATCGAGTGTGGCAGGGGACGAGGGATCCCTTGCCAGAATCGGACGTTATAGGAAAATTCACGGAGGCCTTTTATCGCCCAGCCACGACCCCGAGCCAAATAATACACTGAATGCATTTCAGTAATTTTCAAAAATCAGCTCTCTTTTTTTGGGGGGGGGTTCACTGTAGAATTTTGCATACGCTCACACTCAATTTGGGTGTGCATGACTGTGCCTAGTTACTGTGTGCCACGTTACTGTGTGCCACGTCCCACTTCATCCCTCTCCTCCCTCTGAAATCGTGTCTCGCTCTCCTCCCCGGCCACCCAGTGTAAACATAAGCCCTTATGGAGCGTCAGATACTGGGTGACATAAGGGCGGCACAAAACTTCAACTCTAGCCCCCTGTGATGTGGCCCACACGTTGACATGTTGTGATACGATGGTTTCATGCAACGGTTACACACCCCCACACACACACACGCCCACATTGCACTGTGCCGCTTTGCAAACACAGACACACACAGACATACTCCGATAAAGCAACATATTTCTGCTCCCATCATCATGCGTGACACCCAAGGCCCGGCAAAGTACGGCTGTGAAAAAAAAAAAAAGACACACACATTCTCGGCGGCAACTGGAAAAAAACAGTGGAACCCAACCCTTGTTTGTAATGGCAGTAAGAGCAACTTTTCCAGTATTTAATTCTGGCACGTGCGCGGATGCCAAGAATTTATTGCACTGCCACAGTCTCCCTGGCAGGAGAGACAGAGGGGGGAGGAGCCGAAGGAGAAGGGAACTTGCGGCTTTGTGCAACCCAGTGTTTTCTCCCTCCGTGTCCGTGACCCTCTGGGGAAATAGTTTGGATTTTCGGGAGATGTGATGGGCTGTCATCGCTTCTCCCGGGCCGTCCGGATCGAAAAAGATTAAAATGTTCTCATCTCTGTCCCCAATTGGCGGGCATCTGCGTTGATCGTTCGGGCAAAATACATCCGCCGTACTGTTTGCTGAGACGATTTAGGTCCGCTGATATTCTTGTTTTCAGTTCCCAGAAATCCAAAGCAAACAATAGACAATGCGTTTTGTTTGTGTGGTCGTGATATAACCTGATATTTTCTTCTCTATTTCTGCTCAGAAATGCAAATTCAGATCACCATGACTGTGGAAGGAATGCTCATTGATCGCTGCCAATAGATTTATAGATTATCGAGGCAACACAGGAGTTCCATAGCTGTATATACTCGTAGACTAACCCCTCCAACACACACATGAACATGTAAAGAATAAAAAATTTTGCCAAATCCTTTGAAAGACTGTCAGTGAATATTGACAACAAGGTGGCGCTCCCTTCTCTTAGTAACAAGGTCCCTGGTTCGATTCTGACACGGCGGGGGCTGTCTGTGTGGAGTCCCCATTTTCTCCATGGCTATATTTCTATATGAGGTGTGAATGAGGGTGAATGGCTGTGTTTCTATATTAGCGAGTGAGTAGTGTCTCCATATGATTCTAACTATACACACACACGTATATCTTCTTCTTTCAGCTTATCCCTTCAGGGGTCGCCACAGCGAATCAACCTTCCCCATCTAACCCTATTCTCTGTGTCCTCCTCTCTCACACCAACTACCTTCATATCATCTCTCACTACATCCATAAATCTTCACTTTGGTCTGCCTCAAGTCCTCCTGCCTGGCAGCTCCAATTCAATCCGTCTACCAATATATTCACTATTCCTCCTCTGTACACGACCAAACCATCTCAGCCCGACCTTCTCTCCAAAACATCGAACATGTGCCGTTCCTCATTCCTGATCCTACCCATCCTGGTCACTCCCAAAGAGAACGTCAATATCTCCATCTCTGCAACCTCTCACTCTGCCTCCTGTCTTTTCGTCATTGTAACAGTTTCTAGGCCATACAGCATTGTTTTGTACACGTTTCCTTTCATTCTGCCTGATAGTCTTCCATTGCATAGTACCCCAGACGCTTTTCTCCATCCCTTCCAACCTGCTTAAACCCGTCTCTTCACCTCTTTTCCACACTCTCTGTAAGCTCTGGACTGTTGACCCCAAGTACCTGAAATCCTCCAACTTCTTGATCTCCACTCCCTGTATCCTCACTGTTCCACCCGAGTTAATCTCATTCACACACATATACATCGTCTTGCTGCGACTTAACTTTCATTCCTCTCCTTTCCAGCGCATACCTCCACCTTTCTAGATTTTCCTCTACCTGTTCTCTGCTCTCACTACAGATCACAATGTCATCTGCAAACATCATGGTCCATAGAGATTCCTGTCTAACCTGCAAATTAAACACACTTTTATATCAACCCATTTAAATTAAAATGTAACATGTTGGTCATCATTATTTTTTTTTTAAATATTCCTTTTTCCTCCCTAAAGGTCGAGGTGTGCCCCAGAGTGCTCCGCCTGTGCCGAGCGGCGGCACCCACTTCCGCTTCCCCCCCTCCACCCCCTCCGAGGTCCTGTCATCCAGCGAGGAGCTGCGCAGCCCGGGCATGTTCAGCAGCGTGGCTCGCCGCATGGCCCGCGGCTCCGTCAGCGACTGCAGTGACGGCACTTCCACCAACTCTGAACTAGAAGAGGCTGTGGGCGCTGAGGAGCGAGGGGTGGGCCCCGAGAGGGCCTTCCGGGGGCTCCTCGCACCCCGCCTGCCTCACGACTCCCTCTTCAGGGTCTACGGCGGCGCCCCTAACCCAACGGGGCTCCCTCGGCCTGCCCACAGGGTCCACCCGGAGCCCCTGTCTCCGTTCCCTGTCTCCCCTCTGCCTGGCCCCGGTGGTCTACTGCCTCCAACTCTGTCCCCAGCCCTATCCATGACCCCCACCCCTCACCTTCCGTATACTCCCTCCCCTTCTCTGTCCTCCCCCATGGTGGGCTCCCACTTCTCCTTCAACCCGGAGGACATGAAGCATTACCTGCAGGCCCACACACAGTCTGTCTACAACTACCACCTCAGCCCACGAGCATTCCTCCACTACCCCAGCATTGTCATACCCCAGCCCCACCGCCCCACCCCAGAGAAGCCCGCCGCCCACCACCTCCACGGCCCGCCTCTGTCGCTGTCTCACTCACTCAGCCAGCAACCAGGCGGCGGAGAGGATGGGCCGCAGCACCCGTCACCGTTCAAGTTCAAGCTGCAGCCACCGCCTCTCGGGCGCAAGCAGAGGGAATCGGGCAGCTCGTTGGCTGTGCCTTCCTCCTCCTCTTCCTCTGGCCAGTCCTCTTTCACAGGCTCCGGCCATATCAGCAATTCCGCTTTGGTGGTTGTGCCTCCGAAGATAAAGGTGAGCTGCTGAAGTCCTCTCCGGGATTCTCACTGGGAGAAACATCAAGGTCACGCTGCCGACTATAAATCGTGTTTTTCCCCCCCCTCAGGTGGAGCCAATATCTGATATTGAATCAGAGGAGGAGGTGGAAGTCGCCTACATCAGTGAGGAAGATGAGCTGAATCACGACGACGACGACGAAGGCAACATCTTCACCCCGACCACGCAGCATCACCAGCTCATCAACCATTACCAGGCCGTTGGCACCCGCGGCAGTCCCTCCGCGGCTCCCGCGCCCCCAGCCAGCCCCGAGGACGACGACGACGAAGAGGTCTTCAAGACCCCCGCCACCCCGCCGCTCGGCAGCGGCGGCCTGCCCTTCCCCCTGATCAGCCTGAAGAGCGAGCCGGGCCAGGTGCAGGTGGCTCCCACCAGCCCAGGGGGCACCCGCTGCATCCCGCTGAAGCTCCGCTTCAAGCGCCGCTGGAGCGAAGACCAGAAGATGGAGGCGGATGGCGAGCGGGACGAGGCGGAGGATAAGAAAGTGAGGGCCGAGGGCGAGGACGAGGAGGCTGGGCGGAGAGACGGGGAGGCGGAGAACAGAGGCGGAAGGGGTGTGATTTTGGGGCTGATGCTACCGCCTCCCCCTAATCAGCGCAGGGCAAGCTCCGAGCTGCAGAGAGCCACCGCGCAGCTGTCTCTGGAAAACACTGGCTGCTGAGTTCCTCACACACATGTACACACACACACACACACACACACACACACACACACACACACACAGGGAATCCTTCTAAGATTCAAAACATCCAACTCCAGGAGCCCGGTCAACAGTATTTTTATATAGACCATAATGCCTTATTGATTCTAGCCGGCGGCCGTTTTTCCTCTTTGACAATTTCCTCTCCGTTTAGAAAGCAGAGAAGAGACAAGACAAACATCAGCGTCGGTCCTCTCGAACGCTAATACGCCCAATATTCCTTTTACTTCAGTCTTAGCGTCACAAAATGTATTAACGGTAACATTTAGAGCTTCTCACTTAATATGCATGCCTTCCTTTACTCGCCCTTAAGTTTCCTGTGTTTTTTTTTTTTTGTCATTACTCCCCCTTGTCCTTTTTAAAGTTTAGCTTTTAAGTTCTGTTAAACGCACACAAGTGAAGTTAACGGTTAGCAACGGGTCACTCAAGAACCCCGGGGTTCTTTACCATATGAGGTCACGTTTCAGCTCTGCATCTGAATTTTTAGCCATCGTCACGCCACCAATTCCACAGGAATTTCTAAAAAGCAACGCAAGGCGACGTAGAAAGGCCATATCATTACCGTTATGTAATAATATTAGAGGGGACTCTGGTCCTGCAGTTTGTAAACACTGGCCAGCGGACAAACACGGTGCTACGGTGACGAATGTCACCGGCAGATTAAAATGTCGCCAGCTTGATTAAAGGCCAGCACACCTGATCAGGCAATTACTGTTTTACACAAAATATGTTCAGTCATTAAAACAACTTGTTTTTGTTAAGTGTGCGATAAGCAGTAAATAAGCACAGCCCTGCCCCTCCCAGGAACAAACAACCAAATACGTCCATCTATTTTCACCTTAGTGTTCATAAAATGGTAAAGGTCCGAGGCACTCTCTTGCTCTCTGCCCGTGATGGCTGTATGAGCCGGGGGCATTATGATCTATGTGAAACCGCCTCAAGCGCACAAAGTGGTGCACACACACACACACACACACACACACACACGTGCGCATGCACGCACACGCAACTTAGAACACTAATCGACAAACCCCACTCCGGTCTGCCGTGTGAACTTGGAGAGACGGAGCCCATCGTTGAATCTCGTCTGAGGAAGTTGCACCGTCGCTCCCGCAGTGCCAGTAAGTCTGTCGGGGATCCCGCCCAGCGTCACACCCATGCCCACGCAGGCCAGGTCAGCCACAGGGGGTCACTGGGACAGGGGATTCGTCCACAACCGTGGCCCGGGTCGTCCAGCAGCAAAACGGGAAGGGACAAGCCCACCTCCGCCTCCCTCTCCTCCTCCGCCTTACAGATCCAACTGACCAGCCCAGATAGAGATTACAGAGAAGTGCCTCTCCGTCTGCACCCGTTCGTTTACAGGACGGAGGGGCAGGGAGCCCGAGATCCTCCAATCGATCTTAGACTCGTTTTTACTCCCATCCCAGCCCCCTTGTTCTTGAGGTGACACAACGGTGTCCGGTTTAGGAGGAAACCTCAAGGCGCTATGGAGCCGAGCAGTCCCTTCATCTTTGGCTCACTCACTACATAGAGATGAGGGGTGGATTCGGAAGTCCAGAGGGCGGACGAATTTGGGGCCTGACAGATTTTTCGTTGCGAACCGCCACGCGGATCCGCATTTGCAGACGTTCGTTCCTTAGCCTGCCGAAAACTATGCGGTTCCAACTGTACAGCTAAACCCCTCCGCCCTCTCCGGAGGGGTGGGGCAGGGGCTCATCTCTCCAGCAGCCACTATCAAGGCTAAAAACAGAGTAACACAATCGGGCCTTCAGAAATGTGCGTCGGAGCGCCGAGTATCCCCAAGTGACTTCGCACAACCTTTGAGATGTTTGGAGGCTTGAGGGCATTTTTTTTTCTCCCTCAAAATGTAAAGATCAATGCTCTCTTCTGCATTCCCTTGTCTTTATTTTTTTTTTTTATTTGATTTTAAACCTTCTGCTCTCGTTTAAAGGACACTTTTGCCTCTTAAGGACACACAGTATTTTTTCCTTTTTTTTTTTTTTTTTTTTTTTGTTTAGGGCATTTGCAGTGATCCGAGGGATTCGTGCATGTTCGGAGATAACGAGCCGAATCCGCGTGATGTTTTGAGAAAAGAAAAAAGAAAAAAAAACAGCCACGAGTAGAGAGGAGCTGATTTGGTCTCGGGAGAAGCGTGGAAAACATTCGACGAATGTCAAGCATCAAGGTTAACTCAGGCAAAACTTCGCTGAGGTATTGAGAAACTTCTTTTTTATGACCTTTTATTCATATAGTATAAAAAAAAACACACGCCCATTTTTAATAAAGAATTCCAAAATAAGAGCGTGCCTTTTATGAAGCCAATGTAAGTTTTATTCCCCGGCCCCGAACCCCTACCCTCAGCAAAACATCTTCACGCACACCCAAAGTACCATCTTGCCTTCTGTTTTTTTTTTTTTGTTTTGTTTTTTTTGTAAGAGAATAAGTACATCTACGCATATATATATTTTATTCAAATATATATTGAAATCAAATATTATATTTCAATACGGTCATTTGATACAAATCAGAAAGAAGAAAAAAAATCCTGCTATTTTTAAATGGTAAAGATATGTATATATTCTAACGGGCATATTCTTTCCATCGTCAGTCAGCCTTTGCCTTCTCACCCTTGCCTTCTATTGACCGTCGAGCTGCGGTGACAAGAGGCCACCAATGTCAGAGTTTTATATTTATATTGTTAAAAAAAACTGTTATCGTGCATCCATGGGGGGGGGTGGGGGTTGAACTTCTAAACAGACCCGGGTCAAACCGCATCTATCCGGTTTTTATTTTATAATTTTTTCTTATTTCTTCGTGGGTGGGGGGGTGGGGGGTTTCCCAGCTCAGGTACCACAGACGGGTCAAATCAACTCCACGCGCTCAGTTCCATTCTGTCCGGCCTGTGTTTGACCCAGCTCTGCTTAGAAGTGTGGAGGGACAGGTTGTGAACCTGGTGGGTCGGGAGGGAGAGGGGGGGTGGACAGGATCACATGTCGGGTTTGGGAACGGAGTCTGATTGGAAGACACAGATTCGGCGCAGGTTTTCAGGTTTGCGTCACCTCGGTTGAAGGGGGTTGGGAGGTGGCAACAGCTGGAGATGTGATTGTACTTTGGTTTGAGCATGGACTGTGGACCTGAGCAGCTGTGTGTGTGTGTGTGTGTTATATACACACACACTCGCACACAGCCTTGGTCGAAGTGAGGCTACTGTGGCCAGAATAAAGGGAAACATGATGTCACATGTGACATCAGGCGCCCCCGCAGTCTCTCTGGAGAAGACGGCATAACCATAGAAACTACACACACACACACACACACCCTTACACAAACATACACACACACATGCAGGAAATGGCATCACAAAACCTCAGTGCAAAGCGGAGAGAGAGGGACTTCCCATAGCATGAGTCGCTCTCTTTCTCCCCGACGTGTGTAAACGTGTGGTTTCCAGTGGCCTCGCCGACCACACACACAATCAGTTCCAGTCCCGTCTGCTTTTTAAACACACACAGCCCTCCCGTTTTTCTTTTTTCTCCCCATGAAGAGAAATAAACCCCCCGCCCACCCCAGAACACTTTTAACTTTCCTCTAACACTATTAAGTTTTTTTTTTTTTTTTTTTTCTTAATTAGATTTTTTAAATGGGGGTGAAACTCCGTACTTTTTCCCTTCCCGTTCCTTTCACTGCCAGCTCAAAACAGGGAATTCTAACACGTGGATGTAGCAGTTAATTGTAAAGCGACACCGCACCGCGGTCTGCTCACCTGTCTCGTCTTCAAACCCACAACGAAACACCCATTTCTCCCAGCCATTTTTTTTATTTTTTGCTTCTGTATTTTTCAAACATATTACTGTTACTCTTGTAATTATTATATTATTATTAACCTTTTTTGGGGGGCGTTGTTTTGTAAACCCTCGTACCGTGACCCCAACCTTCTCCCTGACGTCCCCCTCCATGAATTCCTGGGTTCTCTCGTGAATTTTGTTCTCCTTTTTACTTTTGGTTCTGTTCTAGTTTGCACTCTGTAACATGGGTTTCAGTTGTTTAAAGCTTTAGTGCCGTTTTTTCTGTTTTTGTTAGTCATGCAGCTTTTTTTTTTAAAAAAAAACAAGAAATAAATAAAACATTTACCGCGGACAAGAGGAGGGTCATATAAAGAGGTTTTTTTTTTTGATGTTGTGTGTATATATATTTCTTTTTTTTTCATTCTGGACAATTCTGTATTGAAAACAAAACGTTCGTGTTCAAGAATTGTATTATTTTGAAAAAACCTTCCCGGTCCTCTCTTTGGGTTTGTCGCATCTCTCGTCCACCCTGATGGGTGAGCCGTCAATCAAAGAGGGCCGACGCGGTGTTTCCATCGTAGAGGAAAGCGCCTGTACTTCAGTTCCTCCCCATCTGTTCATCTTCACGTGTAATTAAACAATTATCAGGGTTCATTAAAAAGGTAAAAAATGGAACTCAACTTGTTTTGTTTTATTTTCCATTTTTATTCCCCTTCTGAAACTAACCTGAGTCTCATCTTCAGATCTATTTAGTCATGTCCAGTAAACCAAACATACCCAGCAGGTTTAGAGATTAATACTCCATCGCTGTGATCCCAAGTACAACCAAACAAACGGTCCTAGATCTTTGTTATATTTGAATGTTATTGAAGTATCCTTGTTATCTTGGATACATCGCTAACACAGAGACCAAGGATGTGGGCAAATGCCAACACCTTCCGAGCAACGGCATTTTTTCTTCCTCAACTTAGGGATGCTAAGTTTAGCATTTAGCTCAGAGCCTCGATGAGAACAAATTCATATGAAGACGCAATACTTTGACTAAAAGGCAGTTCAGCGGTTCGGTCTACAACTTCACAACCAGAAGGTCTGTGGTTCAATTCAAAAAGAGGGTCTCAATGTGTGGAGTTTCCATGTTCTCCGCACATCTGTGTGGGCTATATATTTATATTTTAAATACCCGGATGTGTGAATGGTTGCATGTCTCTATATGTAGACCTGTGAAATGCGCTATCTTATCCTGCGATCAGTGGTCGCAGGGGGGCTGCAGCTGAACTCAGCTGTTGGGCAAGAGGTCGGGTTCACCCTGGAACCACCACTGGGCCGCATCTAGAGACACACAAGCACAAGCTTCACTCTATTTTTCAGGTCTCCAATTAACCTACTGCCACTACTGGAAACTATGATTTTGGACGGTGGGAGGAAACAGGAGAACCCAGATGTAGCCCGTGGGAACACAGGGGAGAACATGGAGACTCCGCACAGAAAGACCCCCGCCCCCGTCGGACGTGAACCAGGGACCTTCTTGCTGTGAGGCAGGAAGCACTAACTGCTGCACCACCATCCAGACTCTTGCTTTATCTGTCAAAAATTTTGGCTTGAGGCCGGAGTCAGTGAAGCCCAGATTTAAAGGATTTCGGTTTGAAGACATGAAAAAAGTGTTTGTTACACACACCGAATCAGTGAGTCACATGTCTGATCTTTGGAGCGGTTGGATTTATTTTTCAATATTCTGCGGCGCTTCCTCTCTATCTCTAGCTCTGATCGCCTCAACAGCAGGTCACTTCCTTCGCATATCAACAAATCTTGATTTGACCTTACTTGGAGATAATGTTCTCACGCCCGCTGAAGAATCAGCCGTGATGACTGCTCTGTGTGCCAGCCCTTACAGTCACTTGTGTATGAAAAATTACCTTAAATGAGGAAAATATAGGGCACCACCCACATCTCACAAGATCCCTGGTTGGATTCTGACATGATGCCCTTTCTGTGTGCAGTCTCCATGTTTCTCTAAGGGTTTCCTCCCAAGTTCTCCGGTTTCCTTTCTATCATGCAGGAGGTTCAATGGAGACCCTAAATTGCAGATGTGTGAATGAGAGGGTGAATGGATGTATATCTATATGTAGCTCTGTGATTGGCCACCGGTGCAGGGTGAACCTCCCGTTCAACAACAACTTGGATTGGCTCCAGCACCTCCGTGCACGTGAGTACATGATAAGCGGTATAGTGAATGAATGAATGAGAAAAACAAAAACAAATTGATCAAAAGTCCTGCAAGACTCCCCCTGGATGATATGAAAACACCGAAAATTTAGCTGGAAGACAGTTCTTTGTTTTGAGAAAATAAACAACTTTTTTGGATTAGCAGTTCGGGAAGCACTTTCTGTGATGTTCTCTTGTGATAGAAAACTGATGGAACACCAACAACCTGATGTTATTACCCTTTACATGTTCGTAGGCCAATTCTTAAACGTCCAACTTTCTCCTATTTTCATATTTAATTTCACGCGAGCCATTTGGCACGGCGGGTCGGTGAACTTAGTAAATCAAGTGATCCATTGATCCTTCTTCTCGTCTCAATCCTTACTTTTGGCTCTATTAGATTTGAAAATGTCACCAGAGGTTCTCCTAAATGTTGAGACAAAAATCCCTCGAGCACTACGCTACGGTTTAATATGTTGGAGCGAGGGCTCTATTCAAAAGAAGGCCTGGAGTGTCTGCGTTATTTGCCACTTCTGGAAGTTCACGCACAATCCTGGTGCGTTTGTGTCGAATTCTCATTGAATTCGGTGAGTAAATCGTAATGATTCTACATCCTGTTTTTAAAGATCACGTTGTCGTGCACAGGAGCAGCATGAATACGCCTCGGCCAGAGACAGGCGAGTGAGTCATGACTGCTTTGTTCAAGTCCCAGGGAAGTGAATCGATGACGGTGATGATAGCTTCCTAAATGACGCCTCAATGATTCAGCCACCCCCCAGCCCCATTTATGTCCTCAGACAATATGGAAGTTTGAATCACAAACCAGACAAATATGATTAATAACCCTCTTATGACTGGGCTCCATTTTTTAAAAGGATTTTTTATTACGTTTTCCGAGATACTCACACTGAACTTAGCATACATTTATTTTTATTTTTGTTTATATTTTTTTCTAATATTTTTTCGTATTATATTTTATGTAATCCGTCAATTTTTTATTGAATTATCCACTTGTTTGGGCCCATTAAATGTCACCAACGGTAGAAAACAGGAGCCAGAGGCCAAAGACATTCGGTTTATTTTTTACGAGACAGGCCAAAACAACAGCAGCTGGTCAGATCATTTAATTTAATTCCACCCAAACTTCCCAAATAAATCAACAGTGGAGAAAACTTGGGATGATGAGCTGCAGTCAAACATCTAAAGTTTAAAATTCTTCTTGTGTTTATACTTCGGGATAGAATATGACAAAATCTTTGACTGAATCATGTATCACTGCGACTAATTAAAACCGTTGACCTCGAGGCTATAAACTTGAATCACAACTTTTAGGGTTTCCAAAAAATATAAATAAACCAGATATTATTCATCGGAGCGGCACTCTGGCATCTCCTGCCGTCCAAACTAAAACATTACATCTATTCTCGCGAGACTTGATGAGGGGGGGCGAGAACGTGTTTGATGTCACGTGACGCCATTACGGGCTTCATAATTGAGTGTTTCCGGAACTCGTGTCGAGAGCGTAAACTTTGAGGGGAAAAAGAATAGTTTATAAACTTCATTTTTACTCACACTTTGAATATCTACGATGGGGAATAGCGTGGTAGAGTAAATATAGAAATCCCAAACCCAAATACTCCACAGAAGTATCACTTCGGTTTGTATTACAGATATATTGAAATGTATTGGTTCTTTCCATAATTACGTTTGTTGCTATTCATAATATTTGAACTATTCATACTTTTACTTATGCTATTTTTACTTGTTTATTATAACTACATTTCAATTATCAGGGATGTTTTAACATTTGAACCTCAAATACAAATTGTGATGTGAGAATCTCCACACACCTTTAAGAAATATAAGGATAATTTTTCTGATAAGATTGAATTTTGTATCTATAATGTATTGATTATGATCTAGGGAGTGAATGACCGCTACCTGGGATAAATAGAATTAATTTTAAAACAGTTTGTCAGGCTGGAATCAGTGACGTGTGCTGTATTTGCTCAGATTTGAAAAAGGTAGGTCGGTTCATTTATTTATTCAAAGTAATTAATCATATCGTATATTAAAAAAAGACACTTAAAACAGTATGTTTACTGAAAATTACCAAACTACTTCCTGCACTGCTTGTGTTAGCACATTATACACACTTCTATTAGTTTTATTACCCAATAACGTTTTTTGCTCTATGCTTGCATTCCAATTAGCTGCATGACTGCACAAACAGGAAGCTATTACACAGAATGGGTTTTAAAAAGGTATTTTCAAAGCATTGCGCTGTCTAAAAGCCACAAGAACACCCAGGCCTGTAAATGAAGTTCCTGGTTTTGATGTAACGTGAGACAATATCCTCCTCTGCATGAGAAATAGACACAAAACTTGTCGTTATCATCAATTTAATTAATTTAGTTAGTAAACATACTCCACACAGACTTCTGTGTCAATTCTATACCAAGTTTGGACTAACCATCTCTATGTAGCGATTCTTAAATGGGCTTTAGGCAGTGGTAACAACAGCTTGTAGCACGCTAAGCTAACTGACTGATTCCCCCTCATATTCTCACACTTAAAAAAAAAAGAGCGATTGTTCCTGTGTGACTCCCACCTTGTCTCCTGTGAGGCCTTCATCTGCCGGTGATCCTGACGGAGCCAGTTAAGTTTTATAAGGAGGTTGATTGACAGGCTGTTTGGCCTCCAGCAGAGACTGCACTGTTGTCTGGCCAAGGGATGAGGTCAAAGGTCAGCCACTAGAGAGCCCCGAGACAGAAAGCAGATCACAATAGAAGGCTAATTATCACACATTGTTACTAGGCTCCTGCTGGGCCTCCGCCTTCACTTTTACCAGCATGTCATACCGCTGACCTCTGACCCCTTGACCTCCAGCACTTAAAAATCTACACGATGAGATTCATTTGATTCACTGATCACGTCGTATCGAGTGAGTAACAGATTTGTGATGGAATGTTCCTGATTTGGATAGGGGATGGGGTTGGATGGTAAATCAACTCTGTTTGTTCTTTTTAATGGGGGAGCCCACTGACAGATAAAACATACAATCATAAAGATTAAAACAGTCATGATTTACCATTGACTTCCAGAGGTCAGTACACCAACACAAAGGAAGCTGTTCAAAGAAGCACATTAATGCACATGATGACTAAACAAAACTATTACTCATTGCTATGCAAGTAGTAAAACGTCAGAACGCTAAAGGGCGAAGTGTATTAAATGTGAAATGTTGAAACAAGATAATAGACTGAAGAAATGCAAAAAGAAACTTTTGACATTTAATGAGATGTAACAGAATAATTATTGGGTTTTCAATTTGATTTGTCTTCTTTTAAAGGAAATCTTTCATTTGCATTTACTTCTCCTTTGCTATTTCTGTACTTTCTTACCAGCGCAACAATGTCTTGCCAAATTATTTGACATGTCTATAGGGTGCAGTAGTTAGCACTTCTGCCTCACAGCAAGAAGGCTCTTTGTTGGAGTCCAACTGGGGGGCCTTTCTATGTAGAGTCTCCATGTGTAGGTTTCCTCCCACTTCTCTGGCTTCGTCTGTTTGGTTATGAGAATGAATGGTTGTAAACTTCTATATAAAAGGGGAATAATCGTTTGTCTCTATATGTGGCCCCTAAATTGGTCCAGGGTGGACTCTCTCCCAATGACAGCTGGAATAGGCTCCAGCGCCCCCACGACCCTAAATGCAGAATAGATAATGGGGGAATGAATCTATCTTAGAGAAGTTGAATTTAAAACAATAACATATTCATAACCTGTTCAAACAAAATAACAACGAAAGAAAGACATATGTGCTCAATTTTTAGAAGACTATTGATATAGCCATGACAGTGTTATCTCTACTCCACTTAGTGTAGTTTAATTTATGCTAAAACGTCTGTTTGAGTGATGATCTAAGCTCACTTACACACAGGCACATTACACACAACAAAATCAAATAATTAAATGAATGATGCTGAAATTGTGTGATATTGAACAGGGAGACCCCCTCTAGAGTGTTTGATTAACACAGGACTTGCTGAAGTCCCAGGTGCTACAGCAGGTAGCGGTCTGTGTGTGTGTGTGTGTGTGTGTGTGTGTGTGTGTGTGTGTGTGTGTATGTGTAAAGGATTACATGCTGACAGTTGCGTACCTGTGAAGCAGCAGGCTTGTGAGTGTATTTCTGGAGGCAGATTGCCCTCACAGCTCAGTGAGCCAGCACAGGCAATGTCCTCAGTAATAAGGATTCCTTATCTCCATGTTATCTGCAAAGTTGTCTTTCCATAGTCAGGTGCATGCACGTAATTGCATGAGCGTGCTGTAACAGGGCAAGGGACAACAATTAGAAATAAAACGCGGGTCATATTCATGAAGGTCACGGGTCTGCTGCTCAGCAGAAACAGTAAAGATGTCATGTGAGTATTGTAATCATATTTAATGACACTCAAAGGTAACGTAACTCTGGATTCAATCCATATGGAAAGATGATATATGCGAACGTTTTTGTGTGTATGTATGTGTCTGTGCGTGCGTGTGCGTGCACTTTTGAAACTACTGGTGCAAAAACATGCAAGGCAACGGTCCACGCAATCTTGTTCTTAGACAAGGTGGCGCCATCTATTGGGCACACTCCTCCATTAATCATACTGAGCCCCCGGCCTGGATGTATAACGTTACTTCAGAAAAGTTCAGCCAAGATTGAGTAGTCCGTCAGCTCGGTCCTGTTTAAGATCTGCTGAGTCATTTTAGATCACTTATTATAGTCTTTTAGTGCTGAGGCATGGAAAGAATGCCAATGTTATCGCTGATATACAAACATTTTATACCCAAAAAATGAAACAATCTGTCAGAATTAGAATCTGCCAGTATTAGTGAAGAAGCTCAACATTTTTATCTAATTAGATTAAATCTGACTTTGCCACATTTTGAAATGACGGATGTGGATTAATAATTTCTAATTTCGCAAGAAAGTTAGTTTCTGCGAATTCCTTTATTGTCCCACTGACAGATTTAAACTTGACAACGATGACTACTCCTCACTGAGGGTTGCCATGACAACAAAGTAAACAAATACTTCATTCGATTGTTTTTATTTTTGCCAGCAGATGCCTCCCCGCTGCACAATGAAGCTCATAAGAAGCAACAGCCTTATTTACAATGTCACATACCGCATATTACAATGTAGTGCCTTGGAAACGTTGTCACGAAGACTAATGGGATAAAGGGCGTTGTCTGTTCTTTTGACTTACAGTGGTGGTGTTGTGATGCAGAGCCTTTGACTAGCGCCGCCGTAAAGCCTGTCCTACTTTCTGCATCTGACTAGTACTCACGCTTTCTCTTGGTATTTACAATGTACATATCAGATAACAGTCGAGTACTCGCTGTCCGTGCATCCATACAATGTCAAATACTGCAATCGGAGGAATCTCTTTTTTCCCCCATCTCCTAATTGAGCAAAATCGATGTCTGCGCTCACACGGTTATTAAATCTTTAAATCTGGAGCGGGCTAAATCCGCCGCGCATGCACTCATCCTTAAAATGTTGTAGATGAGCAGAGTGGGGACTCATCTAGCCCATCTCTCACTTTTACCCCACCCCCACCCTCTGCCCCCTCCAGGCCCAGTGCAGGGTCCCCCGGAGCTGTTTAGTAGTTAAGTGGCTGTAATGCATTTAGTGTAAAGTGACTGGGATTGAGGGGGGGGGGCTTAGCCGCAGCTCTCCGCCTCATTCTCAGAGGTGCTAATTCCAGCTGGATTTATGGAGCTCATTCACAAACAGCTCCAGTTCTTTGCGGCAAAGAGTCGGCGTCTGGTGTCTCTTTTGCAGTGTCAGTCTGCCGCGTCCTTGTTTTCTTCTGTCACTTGCAGGATTCATGTGTGTCTCTTTCGTCCTTCTTCGTCTCAGTGCAGCAACATGTCACTCATATTTTTCTTTGTGTCTTGTCTTCCATATATCTTTGAAGAGTGGCTTTCCAACTGTTGTCTAGCCTCATTCGAAGAGACTCAGGTCTTTGTCTTGCTCTCTGAAGTGTCTCTCGACGACACCTTATGAAACCGCTCAAAGTTGCGTGCTCGCTGTACTCGCCCTACATTTATGAATATGCACTCATCTTCAGTGAATGAGCAGTCGGTGAGACAGACACTGCAGTGCCTCACTATCGGGGTGTGGAAGATGTCTGGAGATCCCACTCCCTGTGCTTGCATGTGTTTGTCTGCGTGTGTTTTCACAGATTAATGAGTCACAACCTGTGCTTGTCATGACCACGACTATCCACAGTACACACACGACCACAGAATTAACCTACACAGTCCTATTTTCGATGTGCATGTTTGTATATGGACATGTTCATCTGTATTGTCCCCCGCAAGAGTTTACGTGTGTGTGCATGCATGGTCCGTTTGTGTGTGTCCCAGCACACGTACAGCTTATGTAACGCCCAGGCATGTTAGAACTCCGCTGCGCCTGCTATGTTTGTGTAGGAGCTTGCTTGTATGCGTGCAACCAGTTGTGTGTTGCTGCGATATTTGTGTGCGCGTGTGTTTATGTATGTGAAAGGCAGACTGCAGTGCCTCAACCAGCCAACTCTCTTATCACCGCCGACCGAACACGCCATCTGTGCTTTTACGGTATAGAAACAGCGTGTGCTCTTGTGTGTGTGTGTGCGTGCATTCTGTTCACATGCTGCCTTGTATTTATAGATGTATTACAACCTGTACCTGCTTGTATACAGGCATGCCTCCTTGACTACATAGTGTGTACCTGTGCATGTGTGTGTGTGAGTGTGTGTGTGTAGGGAGGCCCACAGTGTATGTGGGTCACTCTCTTAGGAACCATAATCCCACGTTTGGAGCAACTTACTCACTGGGGTTTCACTCTTCCTGTTTGGCCAAGCTGATGGCAACAAGCATAATGACCTCACCACAGTACTCGGTCATTGGCCTACAGACCTTGTGCCTCTCGGCCAATAGCACACAGCCATGGTGACGTATGGCCTCCTGTGCCTCCCCTGATTGGTCGGGGAGGTGGGACAAAGGGGATGCTGTGCTGGTTGGAGTGCCTCTGATTAGCTAAGAGGGAGGGAGAGTGAGTTTGTGAGAGGGGTGGGATGGGGTAGAGAGAGAGAAAGCATCACAATTTAGGAGTTACTGTTTCTTTGCGGTTCCCACTGAAACTACACTCAACCTGTGGCTCGCTGCATACGCACAGTGCTGTGTAAACACAGCAAGCTAAAGGCTAGCTAGCTCAGTGAAGCTGCTTTTATCAAGTGTGAAAAGAGGGTATAACATCTGCAACTTTAGGTCTTGACATTTATGATGTCTGTTTATTTTTCTAAGTCATGTCAGCAAAACCTAGGAGGAAACACAATTCGGAAATGTCCCTGTACACTGAGGCCAAAAAGGAGAAAGTTAAAGGGAGATAAATACAATTACAGACCGACAGGCTTGAGGGGGAGCTCTCTCTGCTGTCCTGCGTGCCCGTGTAAGTCACGGGCAGGCAGGCCGAGGGCTCCCATTGGCCGTAGCGGGCTCGCTCGCAACAGCTGTTCTGTGTTTTCCCACACCGCGATTGGCCGCCGCGTCTTGTCCGTCAAATTTACTTTGACATGCGGCCCCGCCCGTGTCTCCCGTCCGCGCGTTTCTATTGGCTACTGTACACGTACGTGCGCCGCCATTGGCCGCCCCGGCTGGTTGTCAAGGCTTCAGGGCTTCATTCACCATTTTGCGACTAGTGTAGAATGTACAGGGCAGTAGTTTTTTTTTCTCCTCCTTTTAAGTTGCTTTGCCGGAGAAACATGAGCGGCTTGTAATTGGCAGCTGCGGAAGATTAGCCACCCTGCCCTATTTTAATCGGCGGAGTTATCAGAGAGTCACCCCGGGGAGCACTGTGTTAGCTCCGGTAAGTACAAGCTAACCACAGAGCTCGCTCTCCTGCAGCACTGCAGCGGGGCTTGTTGTGCTTCCATCGAGCCGCTACCGCCGTTCGCGTTTCGACCGCGGCGGTAAACAAGTGCTAGCCGACCGGCGGTGCGTGTGTGTCCCCCAACACCACCCCCGGTATCTGGGTGGCCCCCGCGGAGAGGACCGGAGGGCGGATTGGGTGTCTTATCCGAGGACAGAAAAAGGGAGAGAGATAGATAGATAGAGAGAGAGAGAGGGAGAGAGAGAGGGAGGAAAAGGGAGCGGTGCGGGCTCGACACAGCGAGCCTGAAACTTTTCCACTAGAAATAAATTCAACGCCATAACTGCCGTTGGACTTCCGAGAACAACTGCTATTCCCCCCGGCGTCGTAACAAACCTCTTAATACGCTCCTCCTTCGTCGCCCTGCTTGTCCCCCCTCCTCACCCTCACCCCCATCCTTCAACGTGGCCACTTGGGTTTTTATTTATTTTTATTTTTATGTGTTTTAGCGGCTTTCGAGGGCCTCGGACTAGTTCGCGGCCGCACGTTTTGACACCGTCGTGGAAATGACGACGAGGGCGGCTGAAAAGTTACCGAGCAGTGTGTGTGTGTTTGTGTGTGTGTGTGTCCAGTCCTTCCCTCCCTGCCCTCCCCCGACAGCTGTCACTCCCGGATGGGGGAGACCGACGACGAGCCGCTTCGACTCTCGACGCCTCCGGACGGACAAAGTTAACGCGTCCATCCGTTCGGGACGTTTCGCACCGGCCGCGTAACGCAGGTACCACCGGGCGTATTACACGGAATTACGGGTCAACACGCCCGTTAAACCGGTTTCCCCTCCACCACCACCACCACCCCACGGGGACGGTGAGTAGAGGATCTCCAAATGGCCTTGTGTATGCGTGTGTGTGCATGCTTGCGTGTGTGTGTGTGTGTGTATGTGTGAAGCCGAGGCCTGGCCGCTGCACGCCACGGCCTGCTGTGTTGTGGAGTAAAACCGGTTGTAATCGTGGTACTACGCGGGCTTGACACTTCCACGGTACTATCCCGTTTAACCCACGGCCGTCGACTTCGTCACCTGTGCCTTGCATATCGCGATCAGGGCATTGTTTTCCCACAAGTAAGCAGTTAGATACTCCCAAGGTTATCATCTGGACAGTTTATTTACACACCCAGGCTTCTCCTTGGTTATAACACCGCAGTTACACACTTGAGTAGTGTGTTGTGGATTGGGCTTGATATTATTTAGCAACACCTAAGTGGTTGAAAATGTGTCATTACTGACAGCAAATTGTGTGCGTACCCCAGTGTAGCGGGTGTGGAAAAAACGTCAGTTTGCAGCCGACCACTATTTTTGCAACTTCCAACACCATCGAGTCATCTCGAGATGACAGTCGCGAATCTCAGTTTGCACAGTTGTGGCCTTTTTTCTTTTCCTTTTTTCTTATTCGTAAAGAGAAACAAACACAATCAATCAGTCAGCCAAACTAAATTATCCTTCTCCAGTAGCAGCGGCCTGTGTTTTTGTCACCTCACATGACTTATACTCACACACACTCCTAATTTCTACACGTATTCTCGTCGACTTTTCCACAAACAACATGGTTTAACCTACATGTGAGCCTAGTCTCGTGTCAGCGTTGAACATCGAGGACAGAGGCGTACTATAGCCACCGTATGGCTTCCTTGTTCTTTATTTCACAGAGAGTAGTGTGAGTTGCATCAGGTTGTCTTTGGGCTCTTATCATGAAGTCTGTGACTCCCACACCAGCTGTTGTACACAGTACGGGACCGAGTAAACACACGTAACATACCTCCACCATGACCAAGTAAGGCTGACTGCCAAATTATTTTATGGCTGCTGCTGTTATGCTGTCTGGCCTAAATACTTACTCATATCAGCTAGGCGCTATCTATCTTTCGTTTTGGCACCGTCAGCATTTGCATGGAGGTTTACTGTGGTGTATGTGTGTGTGGCTTTTAGTCAGAATGCACTCATCTATGAAAATGTACATTACTCCGACTAAAAGACGATGATGTATAATAATAGGGTCTGAATGAACTAGAGGCTTCGCAAGCAGCAGACGGAATAGAGAGGCAAACAACAAATCAGGATTGTTGGAGGGTGAACGTAGGAGCAGGCACGGAGAAACGCACGTGTTTACGAACAGACCATCGAATAGTGGCTGGCAAGTAGAGTAGGCCCCGAGGTAGCTCATAGAAATCAATTCAGGACATTTTGAAAGACAATTTTACAGTCGTCATTTTAAATGTAAAGAATATGGACAATGTTCAGATTGTGCCTGTTATACAATCGGTGTTAACATTTGTCGTAAGCTCTGCGGAGACTGGAGGAAACGAGGCAGCGCTCACAGCGTCAAGGACCCGAGGCAAGTCCCGCGCGAATCAGCCACACGGCAAACAAACCAGTTAAATGACAACATCCCCGACGTTCAAGGAATCAGCTAAATCAATCTGTTATACTTTTTAAACAGAACTGTGAATGAGTCCAGCCAGGAAAAGGATGTATTGTGTTTGACTAAAAAGCAACGCCGTATGACTAAGTATTCTAAACACCTCTACTATACAGGATGACTTACAGCAAAAAAAAAAAATGGGAGTAGAGTCTGAGAGGTAGAAGAGGAGGATAACAGGACGATGAGAGGTTAAAAAAAACAAGTCAATGTTATCAAGAAGACAGCAAAATGCAGACCGAAGGTAAGAAAGACAATGCAATAGCAAAGAGAGGGAGGGAGAGAATAAAGAAATGGGAAGTCAGGTAATGGGCTTCCACAGGAAATGGAGTTTGTAGGGGCGGATTGACTTGGCTTTGAAATACACAGATAAAGGTCGCCTCAGAGAGAGGGAGTGAGAGAAAGGGAGGGTTTCAGAATGCGAGTGAAGAAGGAATTCCCCCGCCTCTACTGCCCTGGCCAAAAAGTTGTGTGTGTGTGTGTGAGAGAGAGGGAGAGAGAGAGAAAGAGAGTGCATGCAGGGAGGCTTGTCTGGGCAAATTTCTTCTCACTATTTCCATACTCGAGTTGTAAGCCCTCGATGTGTTTACCCTAACAATATGACGACTGCTCTCCGTGTATATTTGTATCGATGCAGTCCTTGTGTAATATGAGTACAACCTGTTATGTAACAAATTAACGTGTAATAAATATGTGACTCACGTATTACTACTCTTGTCGACCATTGCATCATATCACAGGCAATGTATCTTCTGCAAGCAATGCCAACCATATTAGTGATGACTGCCCGCCATCACATGGTCCCGCTTAGCTTTTGAGTCGGTGGGGCGGGTGGGGGGGGTCTTTGAATCACTTTGATGCTACTTGGATGTTTTCATAGATCTTTGATTTTGATTCATTTTTTTCCTCAAAGCTGTGGCGTCAGAAGTTATTTTGCGCAGTGAATATGCTCCATGCATTTCTGAACGCGTTTGAACACTTGACTGACTCCAACTCCCGTTCCCTGTCTTACAGCATCTGTGGAATAAAGTGGGCAAGTGCGGGAGTCGCGGTAACACAATACAGGATGCGAGAGAGAAGCCCTGGCAGTGGAGGAAAATAAAGGCAGCGGGAAGGAGTGGAGGGGATAAAGATAAACAAAGCAGAGCAAGAGGGGGGAGAAATTGAGGAAAATCTCGAAATAAATTGAGAAAAAGACTCGTTCAGAGGAAAGGACCGCCAGATGAAAAGATGAAGCCAATAAAAAAGCAGGGCCGGCATTCTCCCCCCTCCACCCGGGCCAAAGGGGGAAAGCGTCGGGGAGCCGGGGATGCTCAAGAAGGCGGCGAGAAGAGAGACTCCGATGAGAACAGAGACAGAACCAACTCCCCGCAAAGACAACCCCCCGCCGCTTTTTCGTCAAACTCTCACTCTGACTCCTCCCAGACGGACCCGGTCAGAGCGCCAGACTCTTCAGACGCGGAATCGCTCGTGATGGATTCTGGGAAATCTTCAGACGACAGGTCGGGACGGTCAGTTTTAAGTGGCGGGAGCCACAGTGACAGCGGCGGCAGCAGCAGCAGCAGTAACAGTAGTACGCCTAGCGCCAACAACAGCCCCAACCCCACCTCCAGTCGAAAAACAGCCACCTTTAAAGCACGTGTTCCAAAGAAGAAGTACACGTCCGAGCACTGCACAAGTACTACTGCTGGTAACCAGGCATCCAGCACTCCCCCTCCTCTTCTTGGCGGCGGGGTCCACAACCAGGGCTCAACAGGTCCAGGGAGTCCCAATGGCGTCTCGCACTCTGACAGCAACAGTCAGAGTCGGAGCATGATGGGATTCCAAAGCATCACCACTGACAGGGAGGCACCTCAGGACAGCTCCTCAGGACCCCCTACTCTTTCTATGGCCGGAGAGAGAGAAAGGCCAGGAGGAGCTGAAGGGGCTAGAGATACGGAGAGAGTGTCACCAAGCCCCCTGCCTCGCTGCTCCTCTACAGACACTGCCAGCGAGCACTCTGCTGACCTGGAGGTGGTTACAGACGCACACTCGATGTCGGTGCCGATGTCTGCCCATGCACCCTCCAGCCTCCCGGACGCTCTGTCCGACGCCCTGGCCAAGGGCTTGAAAAATCAGCGCGTCCTCGCCCGTCAGCTCATGAGAAGAAGTGACGAGGAGGGGGGAGCTGACAGGAGAGGTTCGGATTTGGTGTTCCGTGCGGGGGTGGTGCGCAAAGTCAATGGAGAGTATGGAAGCCTGGAGGTACAACTTAATGGGGAGAAGACCCTATGCCGTTATCCATACAGGCATGACAGCCCTCCCGGGGTGGTGGACATTATCCTGGACGCCCCGCCACCTGGTGTCCAGCCAATACCGGTGGGCACACGCGTATGCGTACCGTTCAGCAACGAGGAAGGCAGCGAGGGACAATGGCAGTGGTACCGAGAAGGCGTGGTCACTCAAGTGGATACTCACCCGGCAGTGGCTAATCGATATCGTGTCCTGCTCTCCGAAGAACGTTCCTCCTCCATGAAAGAAGAAGACGACGGCAGGGGGTCCGCGGCCGCAACCCAGGCGGTGTGGGTGTCTCGACAAACACTGCGGCTCCTGACGCCACCCTGGGACCTCGATCTGCCGTCTGGAGGAGGGAGGGAGGGGGAGGAGGGTGTGAGGGACATCGAAAGGGAGCAGGAAGACAGAGAGGAAATGGACGTGGAGCAGGAGGTGTGTCGTTTGAGCAGGGGGATGTCATCCGGAGGATCGGTGTTGGGAAGAGGAATGCCCTTCCCGGGCATGGTCGCTGTGTCCTCCACATCGGGCCACAACATTACCTCTCCCGTCACCCCGGCCTCAGTTCTCAGCCTGGCCCCTGGACGAGAGTGGGAAATCGAGAAAGACCTGGAGAGGGAGAGGAGTCTCCAGAGAAAGCAGGAAAGGGAGAGAGAAAGAGAACGAGAAAGGGAGAACAATGTAAAACAGCAGCAACACCACCCGTACATGCCACTCACCCCAGAGGAAGACATGGAGGTGTCTCACTTCAGCATGGTTCCAATGGGGACAATCATACCGGGGGCCAAAGCCATGGCAGTCCCCCAGCATCGCCACATCGTCTCTAAGCCCCCTCCCGCCTACCTCAACCCTCACATGTCTGTGGTGCGGGGCATCGGAATCCCCCCTGCCCACCTGGGCCTGAATCCCCACCCCCCACCTTCACCTGTCCTCTTAGGTCTTGACTCGTCTGCAGCGGTCGGCGCTGCGGTCATTTCCACCCCTCAACTAACTCCTCTCCCCCCCATCTCATCCTCTTCCTCGTCCTCGCGAGTAGAGAAAGCCTCAGGAGGCGGCTCGTCCAGCGGGGGAGCGGGTGGCAGCGGCGGCTCAGCGTCGGGCTCCACCTCTTCTTCTTCGTCGCGTTCACGCACGCCGCTGACAGCTGCCCAACAGAAGTACAAGAAGGGAGATGTGGTGTGCACGCCAACGGGCATCCGCAAGAAGTTCAACGGGAAGCAGTGGAGGAGGCTGTGCTCCCGGGAGGGCTGCTCCAAGGAGTCTCAGCGCCGAGGATACTGCTCAAGACACCTCTCCATGAGGACCAAGGAGATGGAAGCAAGCGGGGGTGTCAGGGACAGGGGAGGCGCAAGCAGCACCGGGACCCTGACGCCGTCCGACCTGCGACTGAGCGGGGGGCGGGCCAGCTCGGAGTTTGACTGGGACGAGACTTCCCGGGAAAGCAGTGAAGCCAGCAGCCGCGGGGGAGACTCCCGACCCCGCTTGGTCCTCCCATCCTTGCTTCCCCAGGACCTCTCTCGCTTTGACTTTGACGAGTGTGAGGCGGCCACCATGCTGGTCTCCCTGGGGGGCTCCCGTTCGGGCACACCCTCCTTCTCACCCATATCCAATCAGTCTCCCTTCTCCCCTACGCCGTCACCGTCTCCCTCTCCACTCTTTGGCTTCCGCCCAGCCAATTTTAGCCCAATTACTGCTCCCGCCTCACTTACACCACGCCGTCATCGCCAGCTGAGTGGCACTAAAATGGGCACACCGGGCGCTGAGAGAGAACGTCACTTGTCAGGCATCGTGCCTACTTTTCAGACCAACCTCACTTTCACTGTGCCCATGAGCCCCAGCAAGAGGAAGCACGATGCTCACCCGCCCCCTCCGCTGCCTGCAATCCAGGACTACCACGCCAAACCTGATCAGCAGCAGATGGCCGGAGGGGGGGTGGGAGACCCCAACCTTGGACACAACCCCGCTGCCTTCAGAGTCCTTTCCCCTCAGAGTCAACCGACGACCCCCTCTTCGCTTTCCTTCCCCCGATCACGTAGCGCCACCAGCAGGCCTCCATCCTCTGCCGCCTCCACGCCCCCTCCGATGCTGGTCTCTCCGACGCCTCCCTCCCCGCTACCCCAGGAACCGTCTCCGCGCCGCATTGTGCCACTTCGCGATTCGCCAGTCATTGTCCGCAACCCGGACGTCCCCCTGGCCAAGTTCTCCGACGGCCCGTTGGGCAGGAGAGAGAGGAGCAGGTCCAGGGAGCACAGCCAGCCCCAGCACGCGGCTCCACCAGGCCTGCAGGCCCCCGTTCCCATCAACGGGGCCACCACCAACGGTGCAGTTCTCCTGCGCAACCCCACATCCACGTTAGTCCTGGTCACCTCGAGCACGGTACGGAAGCCGCCATCTTGTTTTCGCTTATGAATTTAGTAAGATGTTTTTCTGCGTTTCTACGACCTAACATTCTGACCCGCCATCCCCCAGTCCCTGACTCCAGCCACAGCGGGTCATTCCGCCCTCTCCAGCTCCTCCACCCCGGGGTCGATGTCCATGTCAACAGGCTCTGTCCTGTCCTCTGGATCAGGGGGCAGGGAGAGAGAGAAGAAACCCGAGGGACGCCAGGAGGCATCCGGAGGGGCGCTGCCACAGCCGGTAGCCTGCCACCCCACGCCGACGGCGCTGCTGCCACTCATATTACCGGCCGAGTCTCCACATCCAGCGCCACGCAAGCAAATCATCATGGGCCGCCCGGGGACAGGTAAGAAAGTAAAGGTAGAAGGAAGCGGAGATGATGATGGAACAGCAGCGCTGACCTTTTTTTCTACTCCCGGTACCTCTCGTAAGCCAGACATTTGCCGTGCCGTAAATGTGGGAAGTGATATGCACACAGAAGCTTATGTACTCAAGGCTAGTACTTCTGGCTTTCATGATCTCTCTCGGGAAACAGGAGTGTCATCATGGTGCTATGGCGATGACTCACGTACACTTTACGACTGCTCGCTCACATTGTATGAAAGTAACCTTTAGTCAGTGGATATATTTTCCCGATTAATCTCCTTTTTTTAGCCGTTTTGACACAGTGCTTTTTATAAACCTGTTTATGATCGGGAATGTTCCGTGGCTTATTATTTGTCTCATCTATGTCACAGCAGGTTCAGCTGTCAATTGTTAATATTAAATCAAACCCTTTTATCAACCATCTGTAATCAAAGATGCAAAAGTTAGAGGGAGCATCGGCAATGTCCATCTTACCCCACGGACGTATTTGTGCAACATTTTATTGTGACAGTATTTTGCCAGCTTTTTGTTCACTCTGCTGGATGCCGGAAAACAGGCCAAAGAAAAATCGGGGTGTTTGGGTTAATTATAGTTGTATGCTTGTTTCCATGCCAACCTTTCGATATTGCATTGTGACAAATCATAGAAAGCGTTAGCTTGAATATATGAATGCGATACATTTAAAATGCGTGAACTCCTGCTTTGTTATTCGGGCACAACACCGACGGACACTAAACCCCGGAAGTGTGATAAATCCATTAGGACTGGGAAAAACATCTGCAGCTGAAACTGCGTTTTTGGCCTATCCACTAAAAACATAAAGTCAAAGACACACAAGCAGGCAGGAAACTTGGCGCAGCTGCGCTGATGCAGGGATTGTTAAAACATGTCTGCCCGCGAGGAGAGCATGTAAACGTTGCGAGGGTCTGAGCAGAGTTTGTTTCACGACTCGGTATTTCATGGCTCATTCCTGATCCAGTGGTAGTTTTACCAAGTTGGCTCGGTCATTGAGGTCGACTTCAAGGAGCGAGGCTCGTTTTTTCTGGGGCACGGAGATCAGGAGAGGTTTAAGATACCAGTCGCTCGGGCACCGGGATCTGCTTCTCATCATGTGCAAGTTTCAACTCCACATGCGGGCAGTCAGAGTAATTGAGTGTGCATCTGCTTGTGTGTGTGTGTGTGTGTGTGTGTGTGTGGGTGGGTGTGCTTGCGTGCCACTGGTGTCACTCTTTGTATGGCATGTATGCAAAAAAAAAAGAGACAAGTGGCGTTTTACTCAAACTTTTAATATTGACATGTCTAGACACGTAAGACAGAGAAAGGGAGTGCAGTAAGGACATTTACACCTCCTCCTCCCACGCGCATACTCACACTCACACACACACACACACACACACACACACACACACACACAAACACATAGAAGCACACACGCCGTGTTCTAGACAATCAACCACCTCAGACAGGGCATCAAGGGCAATTCCAGCGTGATACGAGTGTGTTTCATCACTGCAATCAAAAAAAAAGAAAAGAGTAATCGTAACACTGTCGTGTTGTCATGGATACGCCGTCTCCACTGGTGGAATTACTGAGCTGATTACGGGAGTGCGCTGTTATTCCTCTTTCCCTTTCACATCCCGCGCACCACTGTTTGCTGGCACCTGCCCCTGAAGAGTAACGTTTCCGCCGCCATACATTTTTAAAAACGCCCCGAGCTGGAGCGGGCTCCAGAAACAAACACACGCAGAAGGCAGCGAAGGCCCCGCGGCTGAGATCTCCTAAATATAGCCCAGCTCAAGTGCAGCTGCATTAGCATCACAAGTTTGATTACCGCTCTCGCTCACTACATCTGCAGCCCTCGGTGAGGAAACCGAAGTCCCCGAGCTGTTTCTTATACAGCTGTAAGCCTCTCTATCCCCCCTGAGGTGGATTTCTTTGAACTCGGCTGCTGATTCCAATCATCATTGTCGCTGCTTTTAGTAAACCAATAGAGACAGATGGATATCTGAGAAATGTATCGGTGCTTGATATTTTCATATTTCACTGCTGCTGAGAATATTCATGCGCTTTCCGTACTTCATGGTAAAAGCAGGTTCCTCAAGCGGAAGAATTGTGGTCTTATTTTACACTTTGGCGCTTCCTGTCAAATCCAAGATCCAGTACGTCCGCACAAACTCCCCAAATCAAGGTTCAGTGGTTCCTCCTGCAAACGTAGACCTGTGAAGGTGTCATTTGCACTCAGGTTTGTCAAGGAGAAGATCATTATTTAAGTGTAAAACAAAGTCGGAGTTGTTTTTAGTAGTAATGAAAGTGTTTTGTCAGAATCTATATTTAGCTTGGTACTCTGAAGTTCCAGACATCTTCAACTTTTGCACAGTCATACAATACCGCCAACAAAAGAAAGAAAACTTCACCATCTTCACCATCAGATACGGTCCCATTTGTGGATCACACGTCAAAAGTATCGAATCGGCACCGGGTTTCAGAATGATTCAAACGCTTTGCTGCGTGTTACAGTAAGGACAGTGTTGATAACCCCCAACTGGTGAACTCAAAAGCATTTTCTCTGGCATATAGAGCGCCAAGTAGTTGGGCGAATGCTGTGCTCCAGCATGTACTCGAACCAGACCGCTTTGGACATGCGAGGAGACGCAGCCACTTCAGTTGGGGCACCTCCTTAATTTCCCTGCACGCTTATGTAACGTTATAATTTTTCTTCCTCTGTTTCAAAGAGAACTCTCAGGGGTCAAGGGTGTTACTATGAACTACAATAGCCCATTCAGCTGAGGGAAGTGGTGGCGCTTCCTCACTGTAAGGACCCAAGATAATGCAAAAATGGATTTTTGAAGGTGGTTATATTTTTGGTGCCGTCAGAATATCTTTCCATCAGCAGGATCACATAAAAGCTACAAAGGCCCTATTTTATTTTCTGTTTTTTTCCAGAGCGGAGTTTAGGCGAAAGAACGTGGCCCACGATAGAACCGATTCATTTTAGGGTTTTTGGTACTGGATGTTTTCTTAATGGGTAGTTTGACTGTGAATTTGTACTTGAATTCGTACTTGAATTCAGCCATAACCTCCAGGAAAATCTGCTTATTTTAGGGCTGCCTCTGCAAAGCCAGGAACTTTTGACCAATCTGATCAAAGAAATGTAAGATATAATGAACATCGTGGAGTCTGCCATGAGCCCCGTAGCATTTTGGCAGCAGGATTTAGAATGTAAATTAAAACACCAGAGCAAGTATCACTTCCTCAGCCGCTATTCCCGATCTAAACGGCAATAGCAACCAGTAATTTGTCAGGAATGCAAAGGTCAGGGCACGGTGATAATAGTCATGTGGCTCAGAATCAGTGTTTCAAAGAGACTACTAAGTGTACGAGAAACTACAGTGCATGTGGGACATGCTGCATTTTCCAAGCCGTGCAGAGGTATCTGAATCTGCATTTAGGGAAAAAAAAAAAGAAAAAAAAAATCACCACAGCCAACAAATGGTTGGTTATAAATAGACAAAATTCATACTTTATATCAAAATTATAAATGGAAGCTGGACATTGCAGTACTGCGGCGCAGGGTTCATAGCAAGTTTATTTCCATCAGGATTAAACCTATATGTGGAATACTGCAGTCAGAGAGGAGTTGAGGATTATTTTTTAACCTATTAAGATCATATTCACAAACATGATGAACTGCTACTACTAACATCATGCAGTATTTCTTTGTCAAAGCGGAAGCATTGAAAAAAACGCAGTCGTGATTGCATGGATTATTACTGTTTTCAAAGCTGCTGTGACACTTGTAGCTGTCGTCATACTGATAGTAGCTGTATATTCTGTTATAAATTACCTGGTAATAACAGTAGCCTCTGAATTATCTGTTGTAGTGTGTAGTACTTCCAGAAAATATAGTCAAATGTTTTATGTGTTTTCATTTCGATCAACGCATCAACACAGCTTGCCTATGAGGGCCTTTCAATGCTTGCAATATATGTCACCCTGGGAGAATCCTTTTATCAGGGAAAACTATGTAAGGGGCTCAGGAAGAGCCTCTGAGAGGGAACCGCGTTCCCGGACAGACAGGCTTCAGGAAACTTCAGGAAATATCAGGACGACAAGCTATTACACGTTAATCGAAAAAAAAGAGCAACACCACCAGGCCTCAGGTCATTTGACCTCCTTATCCCCAAGGAGACTGAAAACAGTGAAGACATACAAAAGAAAAACATTTAGAGAATTTAATTTATTAGGTTGTAGACGATGGAAGCAACCACAGGAATTTAGTTTTCATGTTCTCCTTGTGTCTACGTGGGTTTCCTCAGGGTTCCCCGGTTTGTCCCACAGTCCAAAAACATGTAGCAGGTTCATTAGAAACCATACATTGTCCAGTTGTGAATGAGAGAGTGAATGGTTGTATGTCTCCATAGTAAGTGTGAGAGAGTGAATGGTTGTTTGTCTCTATATCAACATCTATATCTAAACCTAACCTTAATAAAAGCAGAGTTTGAATTTTCCATATATTTCTGTTTCTTAATGAGAAATTTTATTCCTTCACTGACACTGCACCTGAAAATAGATGCTCTTCCAGGTTCATCAAAAAAAAAAAAGATGAGAAAGGGGTGCCTTAGTGCGTCGGGTGTTTGACGCAGGCTTGGGTGTGAGAATGTGTAGCTCGGATAGACTCCTGACCTCCTTTGACCTTGAGTGAAGGATAAATGATATAGATAAAGAATTTTTTGATTAATAATAATAATAATATACGTAATGAATAAATCCTCATATTCCGAAAAACCCTCTTCTGGATATTTAGTTATCAAGGTATATTGAGGAATTGAAAATCACATATGATACACACATCATAAATCAACTGCGTCCCCAGAATAATTAAAATTAAATTAACATAGCGTAGGTTTATTGGTTTTGGTTGCCAACTTCAAAGGAGCAAGCATCATTTTGTCAGCTCATTCATGAGAGAAAAAGTTCCTTTGGAAACTCTTCACCTCCAGTCTGTGGAATATTTAGACTCACCTGGCTGTGATATATAGACAGAGACTTTGCAGCTTAGATTCTCAAGTATTTTAAATGCCATTCAGACTCCCAGAAGAAACGGCCTTCATGCCCACTGTATCTCGAAGAGGACAAGGTGAAATACTTGGCTTATTTTTACTTTATTTTCGAGTTAGAATTACTCTTAAAAGCCCTCAAAAATTCTGTCTCCTTTTTTTTTTTTTTTTTTTTTACTATGCTTGGGTGTTTGAACCTCTGCGTGACACTGCAAGCCACTGAAAAATGTCCCTCCGGTCTCGAATAGAATTTCTTCACATCACGACTGTTTCGCGGCCAACTCTGCTCTGCATCGAAGCACTGGCAAGTGAGGCGTGCAAAACAAGCAGCTCGTGTCTCCACATACATTAGATAGCATACTGTTAGCAATAGTTAGCATACTGCATTAAATGCAATAGGTCTTACGAACTTCAGTGCCCATAATGTGGATATTTGTGTATAGTTTAAATATGAAAGAAGTCTCAGCCTGCAGACATGTCAAACAAATAGAACTTGGTCCGTTATACACCGTACAGTATCACATTAGAAAATACTGCAAGATCACAACAAAATGAAAATCAGGTATATTCTGATCTCTCAGCACCCAGTTTCATATCATATCTACCCATTCACTACTTTCTGTGCTCTTGCCACCAACTCCGAGTTATCATGTGATAAAATATCCACAGTTTCCGGAATAATCTTGCTTATTCCCACACCTTTGAGCAATCAGGAGCGTCCTGAGTGTTACTTAAATATGTGTCATATTTGTGGTTTACTCTCAACATGCCCTAAATAGTTGTCGGATGTCAATTGATAGATGATGTCGTCAAAAACTGAAGTTGGGACAGTTTTAGTCACGTGACTTGGACCTGAATCAGAGATTATGACGACTTCGTATTTGACTTGACACAGTCACAAAGGCACACGGGTCTCGTGATTTTTGAGGAGACAGCATCGGGCCTGGATTAGAACCGCAGTGTCAGACCAACGGTTTGCTGGAGACGCGCCTGTCTGGACTTGGAACTTAAATCAGAGCGCGAGTGTTACACTTGAGACTCACTTGGAACTTTTAGCGACTTTGTTCAGACCTTGAGTCAAAGCATGTTTGAATGTACATTGAGATATATCCTTTATTTGTGCAGACAGCAAACATGGCCTGTTACCACTGTGATGCGGCGCCTCGATTGTCTTTGTGCAGAATCGTCACCAACATGGTGGTAAAGTAAATGCGCGCCACAGTAGCTTGGCTGCTCTGTGGCAGCGGTCTAGACACTGAGTCCGCTCTGGAGTCTGGAATCTCTGTGGATAAAATAACAGGTTCCCTCATCGCATCACATACCGCATGACCCCTCGACTCTTTATCCTGAGGGATGTATGTGTGTGTGTGTGTAGAGTGAGTGACTGAATACACAGCTCCATTCATGGTCTTTCTTCTCTGGCAACTTTTTATGAAGAGCGTTACCTTCTGTCCACAGCCCATGATACCAGGATAGATAAACATGATGACATTTCACTTTTCTCTCTTTCTCTCCCTCTCTCTCTCCCTCTCCCCTTCATGTTCCCACAGTTTGGACCAATGTGGAGCCTCGGTCTGTGCCAGTGTTCCCTTGGCATTCTCTCGTCCCTTTCTTGGAGACCAGCCAGCCAGGAGTGGCTGCCCAGCCTGCCGATTGCCAGCAGCTTGTCAATCAGAGCCAAGGTAGAAAATGACCTCAGTTCCTTTTTCCTTTCTTTTTTTACAGCACATCAATCAGTGCCGTCACACTGTATAAATAACTTTTTAAAGAGCGTACTATTCGCATAAGGGGAAATAACCACAAGGAGCAGATCGCTCCGTACAAACAGCCAAAACACCCAAGTGCAAATGCTGGTTGGACAAAATAGACACGCGGCTGTG
This sequence comes from Fistularia commersonii, assembly GCF_037954325.1. Taxonomy (NCBI): domain Eukaryota; kingdom Metazoa; phylum Chordata; class Actinopteri; order Syngnathiformes; family Fistulariidae; genus Fistularia; species Fistularia commersonii. The sequence continues at coordinate 9,494,874 of NC_141313.1, read as the reverse complement.
TAGCGAGTTTCCCAAAACAGTTGCAAGTGAATTACAAATCAGCATGGTTGGTGTTCCCAAAAAAATGTTGTTGACAAAACTTGTTAATTGACCTGAATGCTAAAATGTATTTAGGCACTAATTCAAACCTACAGAGAAAGAGATAACTTTGCTTTAAGACTCTTTCTTTCCCTTTTTTCATTCATCAGCCTGGGGATTTTTGTGTTTTCATCTTATTTTTGTCAGTGTTTGTGTGTGATTTCCAACAACTCTTCATTTAAAGATCAAATATTTATAAATAGCAGGGATGTTTATGAGCAGGAATGTATATCATTATCGGCGTTCCAAAGCACAAATGTAATGTTATGCTTAAGTATTTGTGAGATGCATGTCTTATGGGAAATAATTATGACGATCACAAATCAGTCAGCCGTCATTACTTTTTAATAAGAACTCCCAGGGCAGCCTCCCAAATGTATATAATTTTCAGACACTTGACAGACGTGTCAACATTAGAATTAAAATCAACATTTCTGATGTATCCCCATGATTGCAAAACACATGCAAAGAATTTTTTTGACTCTGCAGAAAAGACTGCATTAAAGGAGACAATTATATAGGGAGAGACACTGAGTCAACCAAATGTTGCAATGTCATGAAATGACGGTTGACGTGTTTCTTTCACGGAAACATGTAGTCACGCTGCGCTGAAGAGAACGTTTCCTGTGTCAGGACTCACATCGGCCACAACATGGAAACCACTGGCATGATCAGTGCAAATAAAATAATACAGCCTCTTGGTAATAAAGCCTTCCTTTATGAGGATTAGATTTTTGAGTTTTTTTATTGAATCCGCTGGAGGTGGTTGATACATTTTCGTGGTCATTATGGAGGCGGTAAATTGTGGTGCTGTTAAACTGCACTAGTTTTTTGTTGTTTTTTTTGTTTTTTTTTTTGGGGCGGGTTGACTGATACATGGTTTTTCAGCAGTTGATGTTCAAGCCCAGAGAGTGTAGGAGGGTAAATGTTGCTACATATTCTCAAGGCTGAGTTTGTTTGTTTTTTGTTTGGTTGATATTCTATGGTAAACCTGTAAACCTCTTTGTCAGCTGGATCTATGGACGCATAATTGGTTAATTACAACATGACACCAAATTACTGAACCTCAATCAACAATTGTGTGTTTCCTCATATGGATTCTGTTGTTTTACATGCCAACTGGCCACAGTAAGATATTGTAACCTATCTGAAGTAGTGTGTGTATATATATGTTCATGCATTCATTATCTATGCTGCTATGATACATGGTATAGATAATGAATGAATGAATCCTGATATTCAGAAAACCCTTTTCTAGATATTTGGGAATCAAGGTATGTACTGAAGAATTGGCAATCCCATATAATACACAGATGAACAAATTAACAACAATTTAGAATGCCTCAAAGTTCATTCATTTTGACTTCTAGCGCAGGATATGCGGTATCAATAATGTATTAATATACATCTATATAAAGACTTTTTTTTAATTCATAATAGGAACCATATTGTAAGCTATAGTATATAACAGCGAGGTGGTGTGTGTGTGAGCATGCTGTGCGCAGAAACTCCCAACCGAAATATTGCACAAAAACCCTCTGAATCCATCTGTTCATTCAGATTGTGGATCATTAGAAATATGCTGTTCTTAGAGGAGGATGTCATCACGTACATTTCACAACCATTAATCAGACATCGCCATTGCATGACGCCATGTCAGTGATCCTGTCGAACGCCACATCGATGCCTCCAGCATTTTATGTTTCTAAAAAGGGACCTCAAAGACCTTAAGAGTCCGGTACACTCCATCTCTGTCTGTAAATTTAACATTTAGAAATGACTGCCCCCCAACAACATCAGGCGTAAAGCCATACAGCAAGAATAGACCTTTTTTCCAAACTTTTAAATGCTTTCTGCTGTTTCGCAGAGCCTCGTTGCGGTGTGGCCCTCGTGAGCGAAGAGCGACCCGAACCCCCGGATCTCGAGAGGGGCTCCCCGTCCTGCCCTCCCCCAACAAATGACAATCCTCCCACGGACAGGGCCGCGGGCGACAGTGAGACGGAAAGCGACACGGATGACCCGTAAGTGCAAAGAAGTCTCGCCGCTGCGTCAGATGGCTTCGCTTTTTTTCCTTTTTTGAGCGCTGTCTGTGCTAAAAGGTCACCAAGACCTTGCAAAATACACAACATATTTGAACAGCTATTGATTGATATTGCTCGATTTTATACCGACTAGTTAGCAGAAGCAGCAATGAACCTTTGAGCAGAAAATGCCTTTCAACTTTTTTGTCTGAAAATCTTTCAGCCGCTCTGACTTCTTTGTTTGTTCGACATTTTTGGCATCATGAATTGCTGTCACAGCCGGAGAACTTTTCACAGCTTTTGATCGGTCGTTGGGTCAAGAAGTGTGTTATCCACTTGTATTCGCTGGTTCTCGCTCAGAGTGATGTGCCACCACCAGAGTTCGGTCATCTGCTGGATCAAAAAAGTGAAAAACACCCCTGGTTACTGGAGCCACGCATCTGACACCTGCAGACACATTTGATCGTGCTGCAATAACAACAATTTACATTTCACCAAAATGAATGATGTCCCTCTTTTTGCCAGGCCGATCATGTAAAGTTGCAAAACGGCCTTTTAAGCTTGCTCGGTGACTAGAAACAAAAGGTTGGAATTAGTGCTGAGATGCGTTTCAGACCAACTCATGATCCACTCTTAATGCTTTTCACATGTCACTGTTATCCAGGAAAAAAATGTACTGAAAAGTGGAAATGTAATGCATTCAGTGCTGTGTATTTCATAACGCAATAGTGGGTGGGAATGATTGGTCTGTCTGATTTCAGTTGCTGATCGCCAGCTACTTCTAATTTAAATAACTGCCTTTAAAAACTCCGACCGAAGGACGCGACACCCAGGGTAGGTGTACTGACATCCTCCTTTGACAGTGGAACTCAAAAGAAACAATCAGAAGCACACAAGTTGCATCAGCGTGTCTGGCGAGAGCTGTACAGTCTCCGCTTGCTCATTCCACTCGGTCTCGTCCCGCTTCTTCGCGTCTGGCTGTTACTGCTCTTTCAGAGTGACTCAGACGGGCTGCGTGGCTGTCTGGCTTGTAGTGCGATTTTGAATGTTTCAGGGTCGCCGTGCTCATAAAGGCCGCCACAGCTGAAAGAAACGCTTCCGCAGTCTCTCGGTTGTTGCGGCGTTCAGACCGACTAAAGCTCAATGGCGAGACTATACCAACAGAGTCATAGCATGTGCACAAACACACACACACACACACACACACACATACACGCAAAACTACAAAATAAAGAGAAAGAAAAGAAAACCTCATTTTTAAGTTCACAGCTCAGAGGATTTGCTCTCTGGCGATGCTGACTCACAGTTTCATTAGACATTATTATTCACGGCAGTGATCGTGCTTGAAATCTTGGCTGATTTTTGAGTCTGTGCCAAACAAAACACAAGAAAGTGAGCAACACACAGGGCACCACCACATCTTTGCCATACAGTCTGTAGGTACGTTGATGGCAGCAGATCCACCATTTATTTCTATAAAAACCACATATTTGTACATGAGGTAGAGCAGTACTTCACAAGTTGGGCCTTCTTACTGTGTGGTCCGTGGAGTTAATGCTCCAGAGACTGCAGCCTGCTGAGCCTGCATACTTCCAAAGTAGCTCTTGCCTAGCGAGGATTATATCATTACTATCTTGTGGCGCTTACAGACATTTAAATGTACATCTACTGTTTTCAAGAAGCCCCGGGAAAAAGGTCTGAGCAGGGGCAAGTCATTTCCTGTATCTGTGTCATATGGGATTTGCCCCTGATCTGCCATTTTAAGAGTGTATGTATGAATGTGAATGTAGTGAATGTAAGTACGGTGCAAGTACATCAGTAGTAGTACGTCATATGATTTTTTTTTGTTTTGTTTTTCATTACCTCAATGAATGGTTGGCTCAGCTCAAGATAGTTCAAAATACAGAACTAGAAAACGACCCACGCAGAAAAGTTAAACAGGGTCATTAGTACTGCAGCTTGTATAAAATTACTACTAATATTTGTCTTGCTTCCTACTTTTATATACATTTCTATTGCAAGTAGAATACTTTCTCACTTTCTGTTGACCAACAGCCGTGACACAGCAACCTTTTACATTTAACCCAGCTGACGAAAACACTACTTTGTTTGTTTCACACTGAGCCCGGTAGTTCCTTCCCAGGGAACCAATCAGTGGTCTGGGAGGAAAGTACAGTATAAGCCTCAGCGAAAGCAACATTTTCAGTGGATGACTAATCTAAGGATTGAACACACTACCTTTGTAAATTGATAGCAAACATTGCTGGGCGGACGTTTAAGAAAAGAAAAGAAGAGCGTGGTCCCAAAGGGCAAGCAGTTGCCGGGTATGCGTTTTGTGTTATTTCTTTGCCAGATCCCCATATTATTGTTCGACGCCTGGTTTTGGTTGAGAGCCACTCCAAATGGATACTTTTCCCGGCGCAGCACAGATTGATCACAACACACTTTCAAGCATTTTCCCAACAAAAAAAATATTTTCACATCATCATAACACAGAATTTCTCACCAACCTTGATTTTTTTTTTTTTTTTTACTCCTCTTCTGCGTTGAACACAGGTTCTCGCCGGGTGTGGCCAACGACGCCGCAACCTCCAGCGGCCCAATCAAGAGACGGACGCAGTCCCTCAGCGCCCTGCCCAAGGACGGGGATAGGAAGGTCAGCCCGCCACAAAAAATGGCACCGTAGTGAAGATACATGGAACAAACAGATTTGCATTTGATTCCTTTTTTTGTCCGCTTCTTTAAGAGGGAGAAAGACCACATCCGCCGTCCCATGAATGCGTTCATGATCTTCAGCAAGCGTCACCGAGCCCTGGTGCACCAGCGACATCCCAACCAGGACAACCGAACAGTCAGCAAGATCCTGGGGGAGTGGTGGTACGCCCTGGGGCCTAATGAGAAGCAGCAGTACCACGATTTAGCCTTCCAGGTCCGTCCCTTCATTCTGCCATCGTTTTACGTTCTCTCTGTCGGATCGCAGAGGGGGAATGAAAATGAGTCAGGTTTGTTCCAAAACTGTTCGGTACAGCTGATTACCGTATTCCCTCCGTCTCTAGGTCAAGGAGGCACACTTCAGAGCCCATCCCGACTGGAAGTGGTGCAACAAGGACCGGAGGAAGTCACTGTCTGAAGGACGTGGGACCCCCAAGGAACAACGGGAGAGGAGCATGTCTGAGAGCATAGGTGTGTCTTATTTTTTTTAGAAATTCACATTTTTCAAACCAGTTCTCTCTTTTTTCTTCTCTCACTCTCTCTCTCTGCTTTGAGGTCCTGCCTCAGCTTTAACTATATTAATATTAATGCACGCTTTTTCGGAGGGCAAGATATTGCAGTATGTCTTGCTAACTATTGTCAAGCCACCTTACAGACTTATTTTTACCAGTAAACCAAATCTTAGTTTTAAAAATCCCTCAACTGAATTCTGTTATAACACATAGATTCACTGTGTTGTGATGCTGTAGCTTCTGTGTAGCAGCAGCTTCCTGCAATTCCCACACCTAATCATAAATCGAAAAGATGAAGTCATTCTGTGCTTTTTTTGTACAATTGTGAGTGAGGCTACACCACGAGAAACTACTTCCTTCTTTTCTGAGTAATCTGGCAGAAAACTGTCCAGTTAGAATTTGGTTCCAGGAAGTTCCCTCCTGCTGAGGAACTTTTCAGTTTTGCATTGTCACGGGCAGTAAGGGACCAGGATAGGGACCGGTGTGAGACAAGCCTCTGCGACCTTAAGCAGCACACTCAAAAACACATCGCCATGAGGAACAGTAAGATGACACGGATGACGTGGCTAGAGAAGTCGCCACAGCCTTCGTTTTCTACTTGGCAGCAATAATAACCATGGACTATCAAATGAGTTGAGCTGTTTTTATTTCCTCCCTGCACTGCTTTGGCGTGTGAAGAACCCCGCCGTTAGCTAACTGTACTTATTTTGACCGAAATGTTTACGTTACGGCTGCAAGCTCTGTGGCCTCGGAGACCAGAAGAGCTCTGACCTCTTTGTCAGTCCATTCCGTTCTGTTCATTTTGTCCCAAGAAAACAGCTGACCCCGACAGCTTTTATAAACGGTGCTCCGCAGTTTGCTAGAAGTATCTGGTTATTGGCGTAGCTTATGAGTTCCACCACGAGTTCCGACTGAACCGTGAAAATACCCTGCCTGAGAGGGGACTGAGGTCCAAAGTCTCGGTTCCCATGCTACCCCAATGCATGAAGGAACAGACTAGTTCCTGCGAGAACTTTCTACAGTGCGAAAGGAGCTAATGTGTTAAAAGGAACTCATTTTATCTCTCTAACTTGAACTGTCTCTTGCTTCCCCAGAAACTCATTTGGAGTCGCAGGCGCTGGAGGGGAAGGTAGGGGGCCCAGGCTGGCCTCTTGGATCAGACCGTCGAGGGGCTCTATTCGGGGGGCAACACCACCGGCCCCGAGCTTTTTCCCAGAGTGCTGTGCACACCCTCGAGCAGCGGGAGCGAGAGAGAGACCTAGAGAAGGTAAGAGGGTCGTTAATCTGTGTCTCAAAGGCAGCGAACGCACTTGGGAGATTAGCGACAGCGGAGCATACTGTTCCAGATCACCGGTTATCACAGACGGCTTGCCTTACGGTGCAGTCTGTCAGGGAAAAAAGTGCCCCCGCGGGTCTGACAGTCCGAAGAGGGTCACGATCATTTGCTCCCCGTTACATCGGGGGTGTTGCTCTGCGCTCCGGCGTCTTTGTCGTCACGGCATCACGATCCAAGGGAGCACAGAAGAAAAGCGAACAAATGAAATAAAACACACCGGGGGAATTCTGAAAAACAGGCGCGTGTGTATTTGCAGACAGCAGCCGTCTGAGTGTTTTTTTTTTTTTTTTTTTTTTCTGTTTTGCTTTCCCTCTCTCTCTCTCTCTCTCTCTCGAGCACCTCAAATGAAACTGTTCAAATGGACTCGGTTTAGCTCTTTGTCTGGACAGCCGGAGTTGTTGCCGCTGGAAAATCCAGTGAAACGCTCTTGGGGAGCTCAGCCTCCAACTTCAAAGTCTCTACTTTCTACTTCCCACTGCCTTTGAAGGTGTGAGTTGGTGGTGTTTGCTGCTCCACTCCTAATCACAGAGGACCGGGACTGGATGCCAGCTATTTTATCTTGAAGGCATTTAGTAAATGCTGGTGGCAAAGTCGTATATATATTTGTACACTTTGATAATAGCAATATTATCCCTGTATGAAGTATCGCGGTGATTTGTTTTCGTTGGAGTGTACAATAAGTGGAAGGACTGACACCGTGGAAACACAAAAATAAACATTGAATGTCTAATTTTTTGTTTTCGACCCCGGCTCAAGGAGGAAGGGCCAAGTCTGTTGCGCAACCCACCGCCGCCCCCGCCGCCGCCGCACTCCCTCTACCAGGGCGGAGCTAACGAGGACGTGACCAGCGACGAGGAGCGCATGGTCATTTGTGAGGAGGAAGGGGACGACGATGTCATGGGTGAGCTGGCGGAGTGCTTCTGTGGCATCGTGAGAAAACGGCAGAGCGGTTTCGCTTCCACAGTGTTTCCCATTTCAGTCAGCGAAACACCAAGCTTGCAGTCTGTTTGGATAATCACGGCCGTTACTCAAATGGCTGCACATATTTTAATTCATTCATTAGAATTATTCATTAACTTCTTTTACTATTCATTAACTTTTACTATACCGCCACTCAATCACAGGGCCACATACAGAGACATACAACCATTCATCCTGTCATTCACGCGCCATTCATTCACACATCCACTCGTTTACTACAGACAGACCGACATACAACCGTTCTCTTTATCAGCCGTCTATTGTCTCTTATTAATCCGCCGTCTATCGGGCGAGGCACGGGCTACACCCTGGACTGGTCACCAGTCAATCGCAGGTCCACATATACAAACAACCAACCATTCATTCACTCATTCGGGGCAATTTTCCCTTCTCTTATTCATTCACACATAATATAGATACATTACATAGATGGACTGGTTGCCAGTCAGTCACAGGGGCACATAAAGAGAAATACAATCATTCTCTCTCTTATCACATGTCATATAGAGGCAAACAACTATTCACTCTGTCAGTCACACCCTCATTCAAACATCTGGGCAATTTAGGGTCTCCAGTGAACCTCCCGCGTGTTTCTGGACTGTGGGAAGAAACCCGAAATCCACGCAGACACGGGGAGAACATGGACACTCTACAAAGAAAATGGCCCCTTGTTGGAATCAAACCAGGGACCTTCTTGCTGACTTAAAAAGTCATTTTATCATAAAATAATAATTGAGATGTTTCCTGAGAGACTGCAAAACATGACCTAGCACCCACCACATGAAAGTATAACAGTCAAGTCTGAAACTACGGCAACGGAGTTAGCACACTTTTTACTATCTGAACTGTTTGAACAGAGACAATCTCAGCGCCCTTCAGACGACTCATTTGAATTTCAAATTGGGAAGCGGTTCTGTCCCGTCACTGCAAAGTCAATATCTGTTCTCTCTCTTCAGAGGATTCGTGTCCTGAAGGCTCCATCGACCTGAAGTGCAAAGAGCGAGTGACTGACAGCGATGAAGATGAGCCAGATGGACAGGTGGGTTTACTTATACACTCGCTCCGAATTTTGACACGCAAAATCAAGCCAACTCACAATATTCCACATATTTATAAAACTCCGCACACAGAATGGGATCAGAAAAAATTCTGTCTGATCTGATCTTTGTTGAACATTCCACACCACAGGGGTCGCGACCCCAAATACATTTCGTCAAAGTCATAGCGATCTTTCTCGTCAATATCGCTATGTATCAGATCGAAATTTTGTTTTTCCAAACTCCAAATGTGCAGTTAGAAAACTAAAAAAGCACACACCTTGCCGCTCACATGAACGTGGACATCAGCAATAAATAGATGATAGAATATATTAGATACACACGCAGACAGACATCGGACACACATGTTTCCAACAAGAAAGAAATCTGAGGTAGCCTATTTTCTATTCTTAGTATGAAAGTGCAATCAATATCTAACATGCTTAATAGCAGTGTGGACTTGAGCATGAGATTTGTTTGGTTGTGGTAGTACATGTTCATGGAACATGTACACAATGAGCACATTATGCTGCAAAGAGGTTAAGGTTGAAAAAAGAAAGACGAAGGAGTCAGGGCAAGGATCAACGATGTTGAATAAGATGGGAACCTCCAGGTGCAGCTTTGGACTTCTACACTGGCAGACATGTTCTCGGAGTCCTTCATTTATCTCAGTGTTCTTCAGCGCCCCCTCCTTCCAAATAAGTACAATACAACACACAAAGTAGTGTGTGTGATGAAACATGGTGTACAGTGTACAGCAGTACTCACTTAACATGTTTATCAAATATTAATAAGGGGACAGTGGCTTGTGCCACCACATTGAAGCAAGAAGGTCCTTGGTTTGATTAGATAAAGAATGAATGAATATCAAATCCAGTTCCTCTCAGGAAAATCTTCTCAACTTTATTGTGATTGATTCAAATTCGCATTTCGAGCATCGTCATATTTTTTTATATCATCTTGTTTTGTTTCGTTTTGTGAATTTTTCATGTGATCGTTTTTGGAACTTAGACTAAAGCCTTGGAAATTGTGAAATACATTATGTTAAATAGTTTTTCGCTTTAGAAACTTTGCTCACGAAGAAGAGCACTTTGCATACGAACGCTCCCGCTTTGATCTCTGCATCCCTCACTCTCTCTCTCTCTCTTCCCTCCAGCATGGCTTCCAGCCAATGGCTCGCTCTTCTCTCCCCTCCTCCTCTCCCTCCGTTCCTCACTCCGACTCCGCTTCGGTCAAGACGAATGCCGGTGGAGGTGGAGAAGGCTCTGCAGAAGGGTCTGAAAGAAAGGGCAAGAAAGCCACAGATGCAGGAGAGGAAGGACCCAACGGGGGATCCGGGATGGAGGAACCGCAGGCGATGGTGGAGGGGGGCGGTGGAGGCGGGGAGGAACATTCCTCTCTGTCTGTTGCAGGCTCGGCGTCCAACACCCAGGCTCCACTCGCTTACGCCCAGCAGGGGGTGACCCAGGTCCTCGGCGCTGTCCGTATGGCCTCCACCATGGTGACCAATGTGGTGCGACCCATTGCCAGCACACCCATTCCCATCGCCAGCAAACCAGTGGAGGCCGCAGTCGCCCTTAGCTCACTGTCCCAGGACAAGAAAGCCACCCTCCTGATCGGAGGGAGTGGACCTCAACAGCTGCCGATCACCGCAGGGGGTACGTTCACGTCTTCATCATCCTCCTCACCCACTGGGGTCACTTGGTCACTCATCTAGGTTTTAGTGCATCTTACCCAGCTATCCTACCCTTGCTGACACACACACACAAAAACCCCCCTCACCGCTTGTTCATCTGTTATCACGTCCTCGCTCTTACTTCCTGCTGTAAACACACCATCTAGCGCAGGCCCAGAATGTCCTCACCCCTGAAAGCTCCTCCCACCTCCACTCAGCTGGACCACCACTGCCTCCCTGGGTAATAGTGTTAACTCAGATCCAGAGGAACTACAGGTGAGGCAGGATGGGATGACAAAAAAAAAAATCAAAAAACAACAAACCAGGGGTCATCATTTCACTGAGTCACCAAAAGCGTTCATTCATTTTTAGCTCTCCGCTTCCCTTTTATCTAGTAGCTCACCTCCACAGGGGACACTGATGTTTCAGCTGATTGGCTTATGTAAGGAGACTTGATGATTGACAGGGGAGACACTTCTGACATGAGCCCAGGCGCCCACCGCCCACCCACTGCTTAGTCACTCTATTCATAAGAGTCAGAATGAACTCCCTGCACTTTGTTACCAGTGAGGATTTTTCGCTTCCATCCATTGCTGAAATGTCCTCCCCGTTTCAGTGTCTCCACCCACCTGTCGCCCCTGCGGCGTCCTCGCCTCCCCCCTTGACTCGGTTTATCTGTTCCTCACGTTGAGCTATTAAATACTCTTCTCTCTCCCTCCCTCTCACTCATTAGTCCAAACCCAGTCGCCGGTCTTGCAGAGCAAGATGTTGGTTCCCATGGCAACAATGAGAACAGGGTCTACTCCTCCTCATCCTTCCATTTCCCTGGTGGCCCCGCCTCTTCCTGTGCAGAACGGCCCTGCGACAGGAAACAAGGTAGTGAAGTCGCCGTGGCTATTGAAATGTGTCTAGACACCGCGAAACATAATTTATGGGCGGGGTAGTGCCAATAAATCTAAATGGATACAAATGTGTTTCTGAAAAAGCAAAAAAGAGGTAAGTATCGTGCATTTGGAAGAACACTGAGAGCGAGTTGAGTGCTCCTCGATTCGAACGCAGCTGCACCGCGTCTGTACCATTCATAAATCCCTCGCCAGTTTGACACCACCTGCAAATCTGTGGCCTGGAAAAGGTCGCTGTGCCTTCCATTCAGGATGCACAGTAACACCGTAAACAGGAAGCTAATGTAGCATTGCTAAAAATAACAAAATCAATAAAATAAAACAAAATCTGGGGGTTTCCAGACATAGTACAACATCTCGTACTGTTTAGTCAGCCTTAGCAAACTGGCATAAATGTTTCAGTTTGAATCGGTTAGCTACTGGTACACCTTGCTCTTAACGGATGTAAATATTTAAAACAATTACAACGTAATGAATAATTTGGGTGTTCGGTTTGAATTAAATAATGCATCTACCATCAACACTGCTGCTGGACAGCAAGCGCTGGGACTTCTTAACTTCTTATTTACGAAATGTTCTTCCCACCAGAAATATTGTAAGATACAGTAAATATCTAAAGTAGTTTCATTTCTTTGTCAAGTTACTTTTGGGAGGCTAGTTGTGAGAAAATGCTTTTTTTCTTCTCTTCCCATAGATCATCCAGATCGCTCCCATGCCTGTGGTCCAAACCCACGTTCACCCTGGCAGTACCGCTGCGGTGCACCCTGGCAGCACCTTCCCTGTTTCCATGGCTACGGTGATGACTCCCGGTGCGGCGCCCCCACAGACCGTTCTCCTGACCTCTCCACCCACCAGGTTACTAACACAGGCCCGACATCTGAAAGACAGTATTTATGTTCCTCGGCTAGTTCTTCGGCTGCTCAGCGGCTAAAGTTCAACGAGATCACAAGACACTGTCAGATATTGATTTTTTTCACAGATGATCGCATCTCTTTCACCCCAATGTGCTATAAACGGTTGCATTTAGCTCCTTTTTTTGATCACATCTCTTTCACCCCAAATGGTAAATGGTTGCATTTAACTCATGTTTCAGATTTAATCTCATGTCCTGCTCCTGTTTCAGGATCACCTATGTCCAGTCCAGCCCAGGCGTTACCACAACCATGCCCCAACAAGCCCCCTCCGCTCCAGGTCCAGCTTATATCCCATCACCACTGGCGACCCTAGGCTTCACCGCCATTACGCCAACCGGGCAAACTCTGGTTCAGCCTATTGTCGGCCAACCGCCACTGCTAGCTCCAGCCCCAACCTTGAGCTGTCAGTCTCAGTCCCCTACGGGCCAGGCCTCAACAACCACCGGCCATCAGGTACGGCGATTCAACGGCTTTCACGGGCGATGTCTCATTTTACATTCAAAAGAGGAAATTTCATGGCTAGGTGATTCGGGCTTTAGCTTACCTGAATAATAAGGAATTTGGCAGTGCCTGCGTGACAAGAACTCCGCGAGCTACCAAAAGTTTGTAATATGGAAAGTCCATTAGTTATTTATCTTACTCATCTGCTTTATATCCACCTGTAGACTTGTGAAGGCTACTGCAGTCTCTGTGGGGCTAAATATTGACTTCTGAATTTTGCAAAAGGTTTTCTGCTGTTTTTCAAAACATAAAATATCAACATTCAATTCAGCTGTATCAGACATCTCACCTTTTGCTTTGAAAGGGATGGAATGGGATATTTCTTTGGACTGTTTTTACATATTTTTTTTACTGTTTTTTTGGAGACAGCAGGAAAAAATAAATGCATCAGAATTTGACCTCTGACCCCCACAACTTATTACTTTAGCAGAACAAGGGTAAACAAGGTCTAGACTGCTTAAAGTTTGTATGAATTCTTCAGCAATATTTTGCTCTTTCTTCATTTAGATTTTTTGTTACTTCTTTTTTTTTTTGGTGATACTGTCTAGATCAATAGGTTATGTATTTTTTATGTCTGGTTTTGGCTTGTGATTTTTGTCAAAAGGGACTTAAGAATCAAGCCAAAAAAAGCAACATTTTAAAAAATACAAGATTTTTTCTGGACATTGAGGAAATTAAGGCTTATTATTGTTCTTTTACATCTGAAAATCACAACTTTTCAGTTTGTCTCATTTGAGGCTCCAGAGGTTATTATCAAGGAAAAAAAAAAAAAACATGTCACAGCAGAAAACTGCTCGCGCAAGCTGGACAACCACCCCGAATGTTGCTAACTCATGTGTTTGTTTTGCTTTTTTTTCCCCCCATCAGGTACTAACTGCCATCTACCCCGCACCGTCTGTTCCAGTGGCCAGCGGTGTTGTGGCAACTCTGCCACCCGTCGCAGCCCCAGGCCAGGACATGGTAAAGCCCTCTTCTCCGCTGGCCACGGGGGTGGCACACGGTTCCACGGTGGCCACGCCTCAGCCCAGCATGGCGCTGGAGGTGGAACCGAAAGCAGAGGTGAAGATGGAAGGCGAGCTTGATGCTCTGATCGAGGAGGAAGGCCAGGGGTCGTCTGGCTGCGCCACGAATGCCACAGTGGCCGGCCTCACAGGTAATGTTCATTCTTCTTTTAGTCTAACCAAGCGTCGAAACCATCCATGTATTTCTGCCCGATTTGTTCTCGGAAGCAGCCTTCATACACTGGATGCACAGAGACGTGCAAAACTGGGTGGATCTTTCACATAACACGTTGTTTTTAGGTGTTTTTAATTTTATTTACGACATTGCATTTTACGTGTAATTGTATGGAACAACAGAGCTTTGGTGCAGAGTGTGAGGAGACAGAAAACCTTTTAACAGGATGTTTCGGGTGACTGTTTCACAATGAAATCCGGCAAAAGGTGAAACCGCTTTTCACTAGAATGAGAGAAAAACACTTGATCGTCAGAGGAAATTAGAGAGGGCAGTGACAGTTTGTTTCATATGAAATATATCCACATATGTGAATTAGGGAGTGAATGGTTTTATGTGTTCATGACGTCTGAATGAGTGAGTGAGTGAGTGAATGTTATAAGTCTATATGACGTGTGCGGGAGAGCAGGAATGGTTGCAAGTCGCAATATTACGTGTGACTGAGAGTGAATGGTTGTATGTCTCTACGTGACGTGTGAATTAGCAATCTAACAGTTGTATTTCTCTACAATGTGTGAAAGACAGAGTGAATCATATGTTTCTATATGACGTGAATGTGAGGATGAATGGTTGTGATGGACTGGCCCCGGTCCAGGGCGAACCCTTCCTCACTCCCAATCCGTCAACCACCTGACGAAATGTGAAAGATCCCTTAGCATCACATACCCATGTATTTGACACCCCTTTTCCATCATTTTTGTGATGAACCTGGAGCGTCATGTCTGCATCAACATCTATATCTGTTTCTAAACTTAACCTAAATAACAGCAGAGTTTTTATTTTCCACATATTTCTGTTGTAAATGAGAAACTTTGTTCCTCCACAATGTAGACACCTCTCTAATGAAGCTCCAGATTCGTCAAGAAAAAAATGACGAAAAAAGGGGTGTCTATTTCCTCGGTATGTGACGCTAAAGAAGCTTTCACGTATCGTCAAGCGGTTGACACGTTGGGAGGGAGGATGTGTTGCTCGCCCAATGACAGATAAAAGAGGCTTCAGCCCCCGCAACCATTTTCAAGTCATAGCCTAACAATTTGGGGTATACATTCCAGTGCTGCTACCAGCAGCGATCCATTTAATCAGCCGTATGATTGGAGATGACATCACAAAAGTACATCTTCGCATTTGCTGTTTCTTTTAAAAGTCTTTTTTGTTGTCAGGTTTATCCATATTAAATCCGTTCACCCTGTTTTTGTCACCGATATAAATGGACTGAGTTCGATTCTTTGTCTCAGATCCGAACAAGTTTTTGTTTACGGACATGGCCTTGTCTCCATTGTGAATTGTAATAAGCGTGAAATAAACTAGTTTGTTTTTGTTTTTTTCTTTTCTTTTCCAGCCAAAATAGAGGAGGACATCAGTCAGTACTTCAAAGAGGAAGGTGTGAGCAACGGATCCGGCAGGGACAAGCAAAGCGAGATGGGTGGAGAGCATGAGAGAACCATGAAGGAAAACGGTGAACAGAAAAGAGGCAGAGAGGCGGAGAGAGAGGAACACGGCGTGGACGACAGCGACAAAGAGGTGAGACGAACTCCCGCTCCGTTCATTCATTCATTTATTCGTAGCTCCTGTATCTCTAGCTTTCTCATTTGAAATTTTTTTAACGTCACACATAGATGATATTGTCGTCAGGGAAAACATCTCCCACGCTTGTTCTCGCAGCCAAAAGAGGAGACAACAGTGGGGTTGCTGCTTATTCCCCTGTACTTTTCCAACCAGTGAAAGCTGTGATTTTTAACTCTTTTACAGAGAAGTACGTTGTTATTAAATGGAGGTGATTAACTTGACTGTTTATCATAAAGTCCTGGGGAAAGAAAAAGGTTTTCTACAGATGTGAAATGACATCCAGAAAACACTTGATATTATTGGGTGTCCAGTAAAATGTTTTTGACATGATCGGGCACCGTTATCACACAGAGCACAGTATTTGTTCAGTGAGTCTAGTTCGGCTTCCTTTTACTGCCCGTCTTTCTTCGTATTTTTAACTAATTTTCATTCAGAGTAATCGTGACTTATGCCCCCATTAAAACCCTTCCAAGAAGGCAGTTGCCACGGAGACAAACTGTCCTCAAATAAACTTCACAAGCCTGGCTCAGTGCCTCGAGCCCGTCAAAAATGACATTTGGATTTTTAAGCGCAGAAAATCTTTTCCAAGTTCAACGAGGGCTGCGATGCTCCATCTCTTGATTGCTCCTTCGCAGGCTGGACCTCGTTCCCCTCCTCCTCCTCCACCCTCAAGTCTGGACCCGCCTCCGCCGCCACCCGTGGAAAGAGAGCCACCCTCGTCTTCGAAGAAGATCAAGTTCCGGCCCCCGCCGCTCAAAAAGGCGCCCGACTCCCACGACAAGTGAGCGGGGGGAAATTTTGTGACATTTCAGGGATACTTCAACATCTGCAGGCCATGTGTTCTTAATTCAACACGGATGTTTTTATTGGAACTGTGTTGAAATGTGTAGCTCTGGAAAGATCCAACCAACCTTCAATATGGCCGCCGTGTCTGTGTGTGCACGTGCAGGCTTTTGTCGGAAACGTATTTCGAGGAGCGCTTTGCCGAGCTGCCGGAGTTCAACCCAGAGGAGGTCCTCCCCTCGCCCACCCTGCAGAGTCTGGCCACCTCACCGAGAGCCATCTTGGGGAGCTACCGCAAGAAGAGACGCAATTCTACCGGTGAGACTTCTAGACGGCGCTATATAAGCTATATAAGCTATATAAGGAAAATGATTTCATTTAACCTCTTCTGCCCGCCACCAGAGCTCGAAGTGACAGCAGAGGACCCCAGCTCGCCGAGGAGGAAGACCCGCCGCCTCTCCAGCTGCAGCTCTGAGCCCAACACCCCAAAGAGCGCCGCCAAATGCGAGGGAGACATCTTCACCTTCGACAGGACAGGTAGGGCCGATCACGACGAGGAGATCGTACGACGTTTTTTCGCACGATTCCTCGCACGTATCCCTGTCTTCACAAGGTACGGAGGGAGAAGATCTCCTCGGAGACTTGGATCGGGTCCCCTACTCGTCCCTGCGCAGAACTCTGGATCAGCGTCGGGCCCTCGTCATGCAGCTGTTTCAGGAACACGGCTTCTTTCCGTCAGGTAAAACCATCACAAGAAAACCGCAGGCCTATCAACTGGTATTTGGACATTTGTACTACATAACTATACATTATAATACTCCAACAGAGATGGGGAGTTTTATCTGAATCGGTCAGTGTATTCAATCATTCATTATCTAGACTGTTTATCATGCAGTCAGGCTTGCAAGGGGGCTGGAGCCTATCCCAGCTGTCATTGGGCGAGAAGCAAGGTCCACCCTGGGGCCACTGATAAAAACATATAACCTTTCACTCTCTCATTTACACGTCAGATTCATACAACCGCCGAACCCTCTCATTTCCGCATTATTTTGGAGACATTCACTCTCATTCACACATTACGCTGCTTTCAGCGGGCTCCAGAGGAGGAGGAAGCGCGTACCACGCAGCGCAGCTGGCCACGAGGAGTCGGTTCAGTCCGAAGTTGCGCAACACCCCCTCCGGCGGGGTCAGGTCGACGTCAGGAGGAGCGCACCTCCTCCGTCCAGCTCAGTGAGCCGGCAGTGCCGCGCATCCACTCGCATCCGCTGCCGTTCATTCCCCACGCATCCTTTGAGTCAAACACGAAGCAGGGCCAGTTCTCACCGGGTCCGGGAATAAACAAGGCTCATTCTGAGTAAACAGCTCCGGGTAGAGCGGACAGCGAGGAAGACTTCCGGTCGCCAAAAATACGTCTTAATTGCGTCATTTTGACTGACAGACAATGAATGCGTGTGAATTTTCTGGCAATTCATCCCCTTCCCAGTCACAGCACGGCAGAAGGGTCAAGGGAAAAGCGATCAGGTGGTCAGACTCGGTTCGCTGCGCCACTGAGCGCCAGTTCTGCGCAATGATATCCAAGCACCAAATCCTGTTTATACGTCGATCGTACAAGGAGAAGTACACGTCACTGTGATGGGCCGCTGCATGATTAGAGAGATCGGGTGAGAAGCTCATCCGGGAGGGGCGCCGTGGTTAACATTTCCACCTCACAGCAAGAAGGTTCCTGGTTGGATTCCGACAAGGGGCCGTTCTTAATGGAGTCTCCGTGTTCTGCCTTTGTCTGCGTTGGCTTCCTTCCACAGTCCAAAAGCACCTAGGAGGTTCATGGAGACTCTAAATTGCCCAGACGTACAAATGAAAGGGTGAATGGTTGTATATATCCATTTATTGCCCTGCGATCGTCCAGGGTGAACCCTGCCTCTCGTCCCGTGACATCCAGGATAGGCTCCAGCCACCATGAGTTCAGACTTAGCAGGGTAGATGAATGAATGAATGTGTTTTCATTTTCTTGGATCCTTTTATATTAACATTGTGTGCACAGTTTCCTCAAAATTCAGTGGCAGTTCAGTCCCAATGGAGACACAAACCTTCTGATGGAGATCATTGACACTGAAGTTGCATGGGAGTAGAATGGGATGAACACCTCCCAGCCTCTGACACATCTTCCGCGCATGTTTTTTTTTTCGCTGAACGTGCCATCGTAATGTTTTCCTCTGTCCAACCCCTTCTCCAGCTCAGGCCACGACCGCCTTCCAGGCACGCTTCTCCGACACCTTCCCCACCAAGGGGTGCCTGCAGCTGAAGATCCGCGAGGTCCGTCAGAAGATCATGCAGAACGCCGTGCCCGGGACCCTGGAGCCCGGGGGGTCTAACGAGGGCAACCCAGCCCCATCCAACAGCTCCTCCTTCGGTCCGCCGACCCGGGAGGACAGAGGGGCCGAGCTGCAAGAGGACAAAGACCAGACTCTGGAGGAGTCGAAAAGCGAAAGCTCGTAAGCCGGAGACGGCGGCGGCGGCAGGAAAATCAAGGAGGAGACGACGAGAGAGCAGTGTGTGTGTGTGTGAACCCCGCCATGTTCTTGTATCTGTAGAAACCAGTACTCTGTCTAGGAGGATCTGCTCCACTGGCACCGACCCCTCCAGTCGCTCCCAGGGAGAACACACTCGCTGAGATTCGAGGTACCAGAGAATCGCTTGATTCGACTCGGACGAAGCCTCAAAACAAAAAAACAAAAACAAAAAAAAAAAAAAACACGGGCGAATCACGTTCTAGACATGTCGGGTCAAGTGCTTCTTGTAGTTTCCCCGTTTTTAGTTTTTCTTTTCTTTTTTTTTTTTTTTGTTTCTTTTGTTTGTTTTTTTTTCTCCAAAGGTATCCCAGAATATTTTCACAGATCCACTATCAGCACATTTGTACAGTAGTTTTTAGTTTCGACACGAACTCTGTGGTACACACTCTCTATCTCTCTGGCGCGCACACTCGGGAAAAAAAAACAAAACAAAAACACACACAAAAAAAAAAAAAAAAAAAAACCCTGGTGCATAAGTGATCTCCAGCATACTCACAAAGCCACACACACACACGTGCACGCACTCACCAAATTAGACTGTTACTCTTGGTCTGCAGCCCCCCCTCACCCTCCCCTTCCCTCCCCCCCCCCTTCCCGGGAGCTGCCGCCAAGGACCACGACACACAAAGGCACTTTGTCACTTATTGTGCAGATGCAGTTTGCTGTTGCCAGCCGGCCCTCAGATGCCATTGACTTTGACCTCCTTCTCGTCCTTCCACTCCTCAGCACAGTGGTCGGGACGCAAACACAACCCCAACGACCTCCACTGATATTCCACAGCCCCTCGATGCTGCAAGACAGACAGCACACACGCGCACACGCACACACACACACACACACACACACACACAGTGCATGGACACATCTGTGCAATGTACGCACTCAACAATCGACACACACACACACACACACGCGCACACACGAATAGTAAACCCTGATCTGACCAAGCCATCGGCCTGCACAGTTTTTGGTGATTGTAACAGGAAGACGAGCAGAAGGCGCGAGTTCTGTCCGTTCCTGAAGAGAAAAAAAAAAAAAAAAAAAAGAAGCAAAAGACGGCAGGAGTTGCGATTTAGTGTGACCAACCTTTGCACCTTTCAATTATTGCCATTTCGAGAAAAAAAAAAAAAAAGACTGAATCCTCACTGGCAGGAGACGATTAATATGTCCGTATGTATGTTGCGGGTGGGGGGAGAAGGGGGGGGGGGGCCCTTCCGAATCCTGTGTGTACAGGCAGCGTTAAAGAGATTATATGTGTAAGAGATTAATGGTTGTGAGGCTTTGAAGAATCAATGTCGAGAGGCTCGGAGAAAACGGAAGAAGAAACCGGGCGGGCGGGAGGTTTTCCTGTCACAGGAGGACATGTTTGTAGTTTTAACCAGGACGGTGGCGACAAATACGACAAGCGAGAGGGGGGGAGAGGGGGTCAAATTTAAACCAAACTTCTCTGAACCTCCCAGTGGACATGACGTTGCTTTTCTCTCGTTGTCGTCGTTGCCGTGGAAATAAATTTTATTTTATTTTTTTTTCCCGTGGCTTGTTTTTTTTTTTTTTTTTTTTTCTCTCTCTCGTGGCTTGTGTTTTCTTCTCCACACGAGTTAAAAAAGAAATCTCAAAAAAAAAAAAAAAAAAAAAAAAAAAACTCAGACTAAAAAGGGGACAAAATCTGTCTGTGCCCCCCCCCTCCTCCCGACCCCTCCCCATCACCACCATGATTTCACGCAAGACAGTCTTGTGTTTTTTTTTTTTTTTTTTTGTAAAACGTTGAATTCAGGTGTTTGCACAACTCCGCGCGGCCCCTCTTGTCTGAGGCCGCCGCCCGTTAAATCAGGAAAGTATTGTGTTTAGAGATTGTTTTTTCGTAGAAAAAGAAAAAAAAAAGAAGAAAAGAACATTATAACGTTGTTCAATGTGTTATCAACAATCCCCTTTTCTTTCCCCCTTCTCTTCGCCCCCCTCCCTCCCCTTCCCCTCCCACCTCCACCTCAAGCGTTGGTAGAAAGTGCCCTTAAGCACTGGTCCCGGGTCAAGCGCTATGTAGCTCAGGATGGTTCTGGTTAGGGTTAGTTCAGGGAAAGCAGATCCTAGACCAGCCCTGGAGGGCAGTCTCCGGAGCCCTCCCCTCTTCCCTCTCTTATCGACACTTTATCCTTTCCCATCAAATGGTGCAATAGGACTTTTTTGTTTTGTTTTGTTTTTCTCTTTTTCTTTCTGTTTTGTTTTTTTTTTTTTTTTTTGGGGTGGGTTTGTTTTGTTTTTTTTGTTGAGGGGGGGGGGAGGCTCTGTGCCATAGATATTAAAAATCCAGTGCAGTCAAGTCGCTGAGAGGAACGAGCTGTTGTGATACTATCTTTAACTATGGTATAAAACAAAACAAAACGAAAAAAAAAAAAAACAGAATCACACAAATGTTGTTATTGTCGAAGAGATAGAGAGTATAACTTACTAAAAGTCGATTCAATCTTTTGAATAGCACTTTTTTGGCTTCTTCGCTTCCCGAGTGAAGAGCGCGGGGGTTAGTTATTATGGGTATCTCTTTTATTTTCTCTGTATACAGTTGGATGTGTGGAAAAAAATTATATATATAAATATATATATATATATATATATATACACCGGTATTTCCATATATGTGCATTGAAGTCTGTGTTGGGGTGTGTGTGTATGTTTTGGCACATGCAGGTAGTCTCGTTCCTCCATCGCGCGGCCGCATCATCTACAGTGTTTTTTTCATCGTGTTCTATATTCTACTCTATAGAGACAGTATTTTTATAGTCGCCATTGACTATCTTGTCCGCCATTTTGACTGTTATCCAACTCGAGTTGATTCAGGATGCAAACACCAGAACTATATTCAGGATATATACATACATATACAAATTTATAAACACGCAGGTAAACAGAGGACTATCAGTACACATTCATCCGGGGTCGGGTCTGCAAACGCGTCCCATCTACATGCATGTGCGATCACATGCTGGTGTACACACACCCACACGGACATATGTGCATACACACATGTATGCGTGTATACTGTATGATTGTGCTTAAGAATAATCTGTCCTTACTTTGGAGAAGGAATTTTAGGATGAGCGAGGTGAGTGTTTATCTCATAAGCAGGCATGTTGACCATGTGCAATATTTCTAAACGACAAGAAACTAAATATTGAAAATATTAAAGATCTAACACAAAGTCCCAAGGTCCCTGACTTTATTTCACTGCCCCGATTGTAGTGGGCGGGTGATATTTTCTACAGTTTCACCACGGATGTGTTTGTGTTTAGGCAAAACCTCCCAAACCAACTACCTTTGAGAAAAGACTGAAAATGATCGGTTCATCATCAGTTTCCTGCATGAATGCATATTTTCTGCCGTCATACTGTCGTTATTAGTTATTTATACCACTTATCCGGCACTGTGGGTCAAGGAAGGGCGGCGTGGAGTTCGATCACATGGCCACATATAGAGACATACAACCATTCTCCCTGTCATACACACCTCTGTGGGTCCACAGAGGTGTGTTCTTCACGCAGACACGGGGAGAACGTAGACTCCACATAGAAAGCCGCCCCCCTCCCGTAGGAATCGAACCAGGGACTTTCTTGCTGTGATTAACCACTCCAAAACAATGCAGGCATTGTCAAATGAAGCTGCAGTTCGCTAATGGTCGCAGTATTTTTGGATCCTGTATTATTCACTCATTCGTTATCTACACCAGGGCTCGTAGTGGGGCGGGGGCCGGAGGCAGGGTACACCCCGAACCAGTCACAGGGCCACGTATAGACATACAATCATTCAGTCACTCATTCACAAGTCACATAGAACAGGTCACATATAGCAACATACTATCATTCGCCCTCTCGTGTCATGTAGAGACATATAACTCAGTTATTCACACATTCCTAACTACACCATCCCCGTACCTTTATGCTTCTCCCTCCAGCGACCCTCATGAATAGTTGTGATATCACAGACGGCGTCTTCCCCTTGTGTGACATCACACCCTCCTCTTCCTCTTCGCCCAGCCAAAGGAGGGCCTGTGATCTAGTCTGTGAAAAGGTGAGCTGTGAAGTGACTGGAGCTGTCATACAGGAGGGGACGCGCACCGGCCGTCATATCACAGCTTGATCAATATTTCCCAAAAAGCCCCCGGCGCTGGTTTTGAGTTGTGGTTACCGCCTCAAAGTTGTAGGCGGGTTTGTTTGACGTCTAGTTCTGAGGTTGGAGGATGTTCCAGAGCGAGTGTGCTCTGTATTTTGGGTAATATAGGAACCCCCTTTTCATTATTTATAAAAAGATAGTTTCCCATATCCTAAAGCAGATGGCCCAGGTAAGGATGATAATGTGATGTGAGTTGCACAACCAACGCTTAACGTGATCTTGGTTCTCACCTCCTCCAGGCAGGTGTTTCCAGATGTCAAACATGGACTGAAGCTCGGCCACTCATTCACGGGCGTTGAAGAATATTCATTGTCACCACTGCTGATTTTTTTGCATCGATTCCGCCGAAGCCCGACGAAGGAATAGAACTTCGCCCGACAGTCGTTTTGAGGGCCGGTCTCTTCTTCGGCATTTGCAGACGCGCCAGACTCGTGAGCGGCGGGACAGGCCTTCACAAGGGACGTCGCCATATTGATCCCCCGGTGCGAACCTGAGGCCGGATGCCGGAGGAAGTGGACGAACGGTGACCGTGGAGTTTGGGAAGGAAGATGACGAGAGGGGAAGCCAGGTGAGAGGATGATGAGGAGGAGGAGCTGAGGTGGGTTCTCCATTTAAACACTGTAAGAGAACAGCAACAGCGCTTAGTAGCCAAAGTGTGGGCAGAAAATAGAGGCAATTATGTCGTGTACTATACGTGTGGATGATACGTCGTCATGCCACGCTATACGAGAAAGACGGCTTTGTTTCCATTGCGCTATATCCGCGTTCTCTTATTTGTCTTGTTTATTTGGAAACCTTTTGCCCTTCATTATGGCTCCCAAGTGTAAGTCAGATTCGTATATTGCGTGTATTTAAACATGTGAAAGGACGCTTTCCTGTGATTAGAATGCATTCCGACTGGCGACAAAAATCGCGTTACTTTTTGCCGCGTGATCAGAATTCCGATAGAAGTCGAGAACCCCCGGTATGTATGCGACCAAAACTCCGAAACAGCTGGGACTTGGAAATTAGTGTAAAGATTTATAAATCTCGTAAACCTGTAAACAACATATCAGAAAGTGAGACATTTCACCAGGTCGTGGAAAGTCACCAAACAGGTGGATCAAGCAGGACGATGTCTGCCATTCCCTCTTCTTTTAATAGCTGTCTGTAAACATCTTGGAGGTGTGGAGACCAGCTGCTGGAGTTTTGGGAGAGTTTTTTCTGTTTGCAGCTGCTCAACAGTCCTGGGCAGATGATGCAGGATTTTTGGTTTCATGTTGTGCCAAATGCGTTCTGTTGGTGAAAGGTCTGGACTGCAGTTTTCCAGGGAGGCCGTGCTGCTATGATGGATGCAGTATGTGGTTTAGCAACTTTATTTTATTCCTTTTTTTCATTATCTGCCACGTATCCTGTTCTCAGGTGCCGACTTGGGCCTATTCTAGCTGTCGTTAGGCGAACTGACCGGGACCAATCACAGGGCCAAATATACAGGACTGTCTCAGAAAATTTGAATATTGTGATAAAGTTCTTTATCTTCTGTAATGCAATTACGAAAACTAAAATGTCATACATCCTGGATTCATTACAAATCAACTGAAATATTGCAAGCCTTTTATTATTTTAATATTGCTGATTATGGCTTAGATCTTAAGAAAACTCAAAAATCCTATCTCAAAATATTAGAATATCATGAAAAAGTTTTTTTTTTTTTTTTGAACATTTACTAGAACAGGTTCCTTAACAGAGTCACACACATTCTTACAAAACCTCATAACAAGATACACATTATACAATATTCTTTATAGGTCACTTATTTCCTCACTAGCAAGCGAAAAATAAAATTGAAAAAACAAACAAAAAAAAAAAAACACAAAAACAAACAAAAAAAAAACATCTAACCCAGTCAAATAGATATAATATCTTCAACTCTCCAAATATTTTTTAATGGGTGCCCATTTGTCAAGATATAGGTCTGTCTGAAGTTGTAAGTTTGCTGTTTAAATGTTGTTTTTTTTTAATTGCATTACAGAAGATAAAGAATCACAATATTCTAATTTTCTGAAACAGTCCTGTAGAGACGTGCAACTGTTCACTCTCATTCAGACATCTGGACAATCTAAAGTTACCAATTACCTATTAATACTACTTCTAACCTGGCGCTGTCATTTATGGACGATGGGAGGAAACCGGAGAACCTGGAGGAACCCCATGCAGAAACGAGAAGAACATGGAAACCAGAGGTGTTGTCTGGAAGTGAGCAGATGTTGATCTAGAACCTCTGCACACCTTTCGGCACCGATGGAACTCCATCATCAGAGATGCAGGCTTTTGAACTGTCCCGTCTGATAACAAGCCGGACAGGCCCTCGCCTCTTTAGTCCACGTGACTCGGCAACCGCCGCTTCCATAAAGAATTTCAAATAGCAATTTGCGCAAAACAGACCATTTTAAATGAGCGTGGCCATAAACACCGTCTTCTTTGCACGATACGTGATACAGCTTTCGCTTGCATTTGAGGAATCACACACAGTGATTTCCGGAAGCGTCCCGAGCCCATGCGGTGATGTCCGGCTGAGAATTATGCCCGTTTTTACAGCCCACGAAGAGCGCAAAAATCCGGTCTTGACCTTTGACCTTGTCCCTTGAGCAAAGAGATCCCTCCTGATTCTTAGAATCAGGAGGGATCTCTCTGCCAGTGTCCACCATTTCTGGTTGTCACAGATAGGTGAATCTCCACCCAGCTTTACATCTGAGAGGCCTTGAAATGCCCCTTTTTACACCCATTCATGTTACTGACCCGTTGCAAAGTAGTTATTAAATGCTCCTCGCGTTATTTTTGATTTTTTGCCAGTTGTTTTTCCTGCCGTTTGTTGTTCCGGTGTTTTTGAGATGCACTGTCAAATTCAAAATGAGACAACATTTTCAATGAAATGGTGAAATGTCTCAGTTTCGACTACCGCTATGTTGTTTATGTTGCAAATTCTGGTTTTTATTTACATTTCACACAGCATCCCAACCTTTATGGAATTGGGGTTGTACAAAACTATTCATTGTAACGGGCTACAGATCAGGTAGCTTGAGAGAATGAAGGATGGGATACTAGTTATATTGCAGGACGGTGGTGATTTGAATGAACAGATTGTAGTCAGGGAGCAGCTGAACTAAAATGCACAGGTAGCAGGAAAAAGCTCTCAAACAAAAAGAGTAGATGTCCAGAAACAGAGCCGAACACCCGACGGACGGAAGATCTGGAATACAAATCCCGCGGCTCGATAGAAGAACTAATAAGAAGACGAGGAGGAGGAGGAGGAAGGGGGAAAATGAAGCAGAAGAGTGAAGTAGAACAAAAACAAGAATCGAGGCTCAATCTTTGGGATGATGCTTTGAGAGACTGTGGAGATTCCCACTGTTTCTAAGATTAGGAAGGAAAAACACGCTGTTCATCCCCCTGACCTGATCCAAGGAGTATCCAGGAATAAAACAAACAAGTGACGCTTGTCAAATGACGCTTAAAAACCTCTCGACTGCGTGGTGACGTTTATTCCGATAAAAGTTAGAGGAGGGAGGTCGGGGCCGCGGTCATTCTGTTCTCACACATTGAGACATGTAGCTTTGCCGGTATAACTTTGCCGGATTCGGATAATCAATGGAACAGGATTGTATACCAGGAAGTGCTCATCTGCTCCTGTTTTGTGTCACTATCATTGAAAAAATTTTCAAGGATCAGATCATCTGTATGATCTGTTCATATGAAGAAAGTGTTGTTCTCCCGTGACTCACAAGTTGTGTTAGCAGAAACGTTAAAACCCAATGTCCCCAGTGCTGGACGATGGTGACCGTCGATCCACTTGCTCCGATAATCCCTCGATCATAATCAAAAGCCCGTCTTTTTTTTCTATTTCCTGTGTTTTGCTTTCACATCCGCCGAACACCAGACGGGGCTCTTCGGTCTTTTCGAAGAAGCCACTCTCCTGGATTTCCCCCGAAACTTTAGCGCTGTTCAGCAGGTGTCGCTTGGCTTTCGACAGCTGTGGCTCAGCCGGCAGAGCAGGGCATCGCACGAATCGGAAGGTTGGCGATTTGATTCTCAGTTTTTCCAGAAAGCGGCTGAACTGCTCCGGTTGCTCCCGACGGCTTGTTTAGCGCCTGGCATGACCACCAAGGCTGGCAAAATGTGTTGCAAGTGCTATGTAACCAGAGACCATTTAGGCGGAGACACAAAGGACAACTTACTGAGGTCAGGGCGCTTCTCGGGCCGCCATTTCCACGGATGGTCGTACCTCTCCGGCCGTCTGCTATCACATGCCGGCCTCAGTAAATAGTCGTTTTCAAAAAAAAAAAACAAAGTCTCTCAATGTAGAAACAGTGATCCTCCTTGTATTAGGACAGAGTCCACATTTACAGCGTCTAGATAACTATTTCCATTGACAGCTAACTGAAAGAGATTAACTGTCCGGGGACATGTGGCGGCACTTTCCGTTCGGACTAAACCCTTGGAAATAGATGATCTTGTTTCGTTTTACTGTTTTTGCTGCGTTTTGCTGAAATGGTCCAATACATCCGAGAAGCGAGGCATTTTCAAGCGGCGTAATTGTCTCCCACTCATTCCAGCAATCAGTCTGATTCTAATACTAAGTCAACTCTCTCTGTTTTTATTTCCTGAAAATTCTCTTTGGAACTAGGCCTGACCTGATGTCTGTTTGTCCTGCTACAGTCCTACTCCTTGCTGTCCACTCCAGTCTCCACTCCACTGTGGATATTACTCCTTCCCCGACCACAGTGCTGCCCTCCAGACGCGTCTCCTTTGCAGTGCAGCGGCTAGTCTACCCCCTCGCACAGGTAGCCAAAACAACACACTCTTCTGGAAATAGCATCCGGTAGCTCCTTCGGGGAGCAATCGAGAAAATTACAGAAGACCGATGATTGAAATTCACCATGTCGCTTTTTTTCTCCCCAGTTTGTCAAGAGGCGAAGATGAACAGCGACCAGTCCAGCAAGAAGAACACTCTGAATGGGAAAACCGGTCTCTACATCGTTGAGGACTTTGTGGACGAGGGAGCTTTTGGCAAAGTGGTCAAGTGTGTTGAAGCGAGGACCAAAAAGAAGGTGGCCGTCAAAATCCTGAAGACGAAGAAGACCTCTGAGAGAGAGGTAGATCGCCCGGGGCGTTACGATAACCGCGCCCTTACTCGGATGTGTTTTGACAGTTGATACCCGAATGATTGCCACCGTGACACAAAAGTTCTCTCTGTTCTCCACAGATTAGAATGCTGGAAGCCGTTAAGGCTATCGATCCAGTCAAGAACAATATTGTATGTTTTATTGAGTGGTTTGTAGACAAAGGACACACTTGCCTGGCATTTGAAATGCTTGACAAGAGCCTGTGGCATCTCTGGAGGGAGCAACACTTCGAACCGCTATCGCTCTATGATATACGGCCAATAGCACACCAGGTGACGACTATGAAATTCTTATCATCCTATTGACAAAAAAAAAAAAAAAGTCGGTTATTTATCGCCTGAAAATCAAGGAGTGCGCGGACATAAATCTTCGGGATCCTCACCCTCGTCCGTCTCCATTTCCTCCCTCAGTTACTGACGGCATTGGATGCACTTAAGGGCATCGGAGTCATCCATTCTGACCTCAAGCTGGACAACATCATGCTGGTCAACCATGAGGACCAGCCCTTCAGGGTGAAGCTCATCGATTTCGGAATGTCATTTAAAACCTCTGAGGCGTCAAATTTTCAGGGACAAAATATTCAGGCGCTGGGATACAGGTAGGGTCCATCTTCGGATGTGTTTACACCCCGACGGTTTTCCGAGAGGTTTTCTGATCCAAACGCCGAATGCATTGTGCCACGTCATCAGGGCACCCGAGGTCATCCTGGGACTCCCAATCACCGAGGCAATAGATATGTGGGGTCTGGGCTGTCTCCTGGGATGCTTGTACACCGGCAGGCTTCTGTTTTCCAGGGACAACGAGTACCAGATGGTAAGAAGATAAGATGAGATAAGATAAGAAGAGACAAGATAGCGCTTTACTGATCCCCATAGGGGAAATTCGTAGTCACAGCAGCGCAAAGATAACAAAATCAATAAATATGAATATAGATATCAAATAGAAGAGACATATAAACAGAAGAAACAAGTGATGACAACAACAGCGAGGATAAAAATAGATAACAGAATGAAAAAAAACCAAGAGAAAAATTGGATAAGCAGGGTGAGAACGGAGTGACAACAACAAGGATTAAAAAAAAAAAAAGATAACGGAATTAGGACATGACATGTGTGAATGAGTGTGGTGAGGTAGCACAGATTCACCTTCGGCCGGTCAGAGTTGTATCCAGACTGCTGTTGTACAGTCTGATTGCCGTGGGCACAAAGGAGCGCCTGAAGCGATCGGTTCTGCACCGGGTTGGGATGAGCCGTCGCCCGAATGAGCTCATCGTGCAGGGGTCGGGAAGGATTGTCCAGGATAGGTACCGGCTTGTCCAAGTTCAGACCCATCACCGAGCAGGCTTTCCTCACCAGCTTGTTGAGCCTATTGACCTCACCAGTCCTGGCACCGCAACCAGCACACTATAGTGAAGAAGAGCAACCGCGGACTGGCAGAAGGTCTTGAAGAGCCCGCTACAGACACCAAACAACCTCAGTCTCCTCAGGAAGAACATCCTGCTCTGCATTTCGAAACTCAAACAAAAGGGAAGTGTTGTGATTTTTGGCGATTTAATTCTTGATGTTCTCTGTCCAGTTGATGTGTATGGTAGAAACACTTGGCAAGCCGTGCGACCGTCTTCTCTGCGCCGGAAAATATACCCGAAAATTCTTCAAGGAGTGCCAACACTTGGACTACCCAAAATGGTGGTTAAAGGTATCGTTTTTGACTTTCCTTGACGTGTTATCAAATCCCCAATCAAACCTCAACTCTTTGAAATGACTGAAAACTTTTGGGAGACGGTGTCCAAATACATATATGTCCCGGCTGTAGACACCAATGGAGTTCCAACGTGAGACGGGCATACAGATTGACGAATGGAAGAAGTCTATCTGCTTGGAGGCACTGGTAAAAGTAAGCTGTCCTTTGTGACTTAGGAAAGGATCGACACTTGTATGACCCCGGAGATAGGACGCGGGTCTATCATCTGCCTGTTTATTTGTTTTTACCAAATTAGTTACCTTCAGATACACAGGAGTCCATTTTGTTGGAGGATCGAAGAGCGTTTGTGAGTTTCCTCAAGGGTCTTCTGCATATGGATGCTCGGCGGAGGAGCACTCCCAGGAAGGCCCTCAAGCACTCCTTTGTGTCCATGGGCCATCTGCGCGACAAGAGGGACACCAGCACATAGTAAGTGACTATCTTTGTAGGCTTCGATTTTTAGTTTAGACGAACTTCCTGACAGGCATTCTCATATAAAGGGGGTCCAGGGCGTTTATCAACATTGTTTGTTTTTCTCTCAGTGCGAAAAGCAGCTTTCGTAAAATGGGCGACAAGGCACACCCGGGTGCTCGGCTTCCACGAGACAAGGAAAAGAAGAGCCTCCTGAAACGGCTTGGCGATTTGGTCGGCAACGTCAGGCGGATTTTGTGTAAAGGCAGAAACAAAGTCGTTCCCGCTGATTTGAAGACCAAGTAGATTCGAGACGGACAGATGCCCACGCCGAAATCGGTACCGCTCCGAGACGTATTCCATTTCATGGAATTTCTGCCGTCGTCCCGAACGCAGACCGGGCCGCGGCGACGCCCCGCTGGCAGGCTGTGAAAACAGAAACTGCAATTTCACACAATGGAAGCACATCATCTGTGTGTGAGTGCGACTGCGTGCTCCGATTCAACGGTAATCCCCGTGGGGTTCTCTGCAAACAACATGTACATAGGTGCCAATTTTCTTTTCCATCATGCTAAAAATATACGACTCGGTAGTCATATGAATCTGGAAACCCTGACCTGTCCAGCGGGGCATATGCTCCGGGGGGGATCAGCGGCAAGGTAAATGGAAGGAGGGGGTTCACACCACTTGTGAGAGGTGAGATGTGATGTGAAGAGGAGAAACACCATTTTAAAGGGAAGCTAGGATCATGTAAAGGGCAACGTACGCAGTCACGATTGGAACGATCTCGTATCCTTAACATCAAAAGTCTTGAAGCATGTTCGAAAAACTTTGTGCTGCCCAATATCAAAAAGAAACAAGTGTTTGGGTATTTGGCGATACTGCGAAAGGGGAAGCTGTGATGACACATGGGGGAAGCATGTCTTACTATGAATTGAGTTTTTTCTGTGTGTGTATGTGTGTGTGTGTGTGAATGTCAGGCACGATAGCAACAGTGTTTCTCTGTACAATTATTATATGATTCTTGTTACTGAATAAAATGCTTTGTTGATTTTTTTAGGTACTTGTTGAAATGTGATAAACATGCACAAATCAAAAACACTTCTATATTGCCTTCCCCTGAGACGTATTTGATGAACTGTGGATATATTTTCAATAATTCGCTGCAATTGAACACTGCAACGCTTCAATGAAGATGTCTGCAACGAGGCTATCACTCCAGATGTCGTCATTTTATTCCAAACAAGTCCAGTGATCGACAAAGGGCCTCAGAGCGACAGGTCGACAGCTTATAGCTTCTACTCCGAGGTCGCTGCGGTACATTTTCAATTTGGTGATTCAACGCATGCGACTGAACATTTAGCAATACTTTATCATCTTTGTAGAGTGATGCCGAAATCTCGTGCAATTTAGCCAACTCATGTTTTGGTTTGAGCTGGATTATAATTTACACACATTTTGAATTTGCAGATTTCTGTACAGTCACTTATTTATATATCTTTTTTTTTATGTCTGTGGAGGCTCTGTCATCTAGGTCATGGTGAATTCTTGTCTTGTCAAGAATCTCTTCTTTTTTTAATTTTATTCTCTGATGTTCAGAATTTAATGCCGCTACCCCACGTGCCCCCCAATTACCCCTCCGGCACGAATAAAGTGATCTCCGATTTTGATTCAGGTTTAATTCACCTTCAGTCGCCCTACGGTTGGATCACCTTGGTCCTAAACCCTGGAAAAAGTTAAAACACCAGTCAACAAGAGGTCAGTTTCTTCTGCAGCTTTTGATCCATTGTAATTTTTGCACTTTACATATTACTCCTCTGTTGTTACTGCTGAGAGGTTTCAGTAGTATAGGAATATATTTCATTTTATTCGACTCGCAGCAGAATGTGAGGCACCAGTGCGGCTCTTTATATATTCATTTCCCTCAAAGGGGGCGGGATGCAGAGACCTCGCTAATATATGCTAGTAGGTCTTGTTTTTGTAGTTCAATCGGTTGTACGAGGCGACGCCGCGGACCAGAACGACGACCGACCCGAACTACATTTCCCAGAAGGCACCGCGAGCCGTCTGTTTCTAGTAGCAATAGCTATCAGCCCAGACAGCCGGCGGCATCGGGAGCGGCGTTCTACCGTGTCTTCCTGCGTTATTCCGCCGCTGGGTTTCCATAGTCGGTAGTCGCTTGGCCGAAAAAGTGAGAAATAACCCTGACCTCTGTACAGAGATATGAGCGGCAGCGGGCGGCCCAGGACCAGCTCGTTTGCTGAGCCGCCAGGTGTTCCAGGAGCTGCCGCCGCGTCCACCGGATCAGCCGCTGCCGTGGGGAGTAGCACAGGAAAGTCCGGGGTCGCGCAGGCCTCCGGCAGCAGCTCGTCGGGATGCTCGAACCTTAAGCTCACCAGTAAGTTTCCAGCCACCGGCCTTTATTTGTCGCAGCTCGTCTACCAAATAGAAAGCGCCGTGGATGTGGACTGGAGCCGGTTTTTCCCCGCGCGGTCTCATGTGTCACACCCCAGAGGGTCGTCGGTGTCGCTCCCGCGCAGTAGCTACCAACTTGCTAATATTCTCACTAGCTAGCATGCTAACGATAGCCACTTGTTTTGTATGTGATCTCGGTCCCCTCCTCGTTCAGCCAAAGGTTGTATTGGGCGCTGTTGTCGGAATAGCGTTCACGTCAACCGCATACGCCCATTGTCTCCGGTTTTTACCCATTCGGAGACGTACAATAATTATCAGTGGTCCGATGTAGTGACCGGTGCTACGGGCTCTTTGTGGCAATAATGCCCAAACTTAAGTGCTCCATGCTGTGGTCACCCCGGGTGCTCGGAGGGGGGCATCGACGACCAAGTCTCACTCGCCTTGAGACGAGGTCAGGGCGGAAAGTTCCCTTTTCGCAAGGTCACCTGTGGGACACAAGCTTAGCAGCAGGTGGCCGACATCTGGAGGATGCAACTGTCTGTCAGCCACCGCAGGAACCTGGATTGCCTATTGCCAGCTCTCTGCCCGCTTTAAGATGGATGGGTGCAAACAGCCATCTATGTGGAAGTGATCGAGTGTTGACAAGAACCCGGGGATGTGTGACCTGTGAGGGCTGATGTCGAAGGCCCTATCCAGTTCTGATCCCTTGTTTCCCTCTCCATCCTCAGCAGCAGAAAGCGGCTAAACCTGCCAGAGCCCTCTAAAGACCCGATGTTGCCCCCGGTCAATATGGATTTCTTTCGGAAGACGGATGTGGGGTTAGTCGTAGGAGACAAAGGGGGCTAAATTCAAGAGATGTATTAACTCCATTAGCCACATCAATTGGAAAGGAAATGATGCTATTTGACATTTTAAACACTGATAAAATGAGAGGGCCAATGATGTGGTTTTGACATGCCAAACCGTCATATAACACTGGAAAATATACCGTGATGAATTATATGTGCCCTCGAAGTATGTCCACTTTTATGAAAAAAAACAACAACTTTTTATGGGGTGTATTTAAGTCCTTCTACTCCAAATGGAGGTATGTCGGCATTCATAGTCAGAAATTGTAGTGGCGGGTTTAAGAAGTCATTTTTGCAAACTGAATTTTTTCCATTTCATTACGAACTTTTTAAGTTCACAGATCAACTTACCAACTCGTTTGAACGGTTGGTTGATGTATTAGCAAATTTACTTGTTGCCATGTTTTACGCCGTGAAATAGCTTGGGGGATAATGAGACCCAGGAAGTATTTGTTGCAAAGACTTTTCTCGGAGGGTAATGAACAGGTGACAGAGTGCTTGAATGGTCCTCAAAAAACACTTTCAAAGTAAATAAAAACAATCTGTAATGCCACCTTGTTAATCTCCGCTTTCTCCAGTGAAACCTTTATCTTACACAATCACATATTTGGACTTCGGGCTTGTGTTCTGTCGGCCTCCGATCGGATGAATAAAGAATTTTTGGCGGTATGTGCATCTTGTCGTGCCGCAATTAAGAAGCTTGTGGCAGGTGGTATAAAGTGAGTCCAGGCGTGACTTGTTTGGATGGAGCTCCGCTGGACATCTGGGCTCTTGTCAGCGCATTTTCTTTAGATGTGTCCTCGGGTTATTTGCGGACGGATGGTAAGCTAGCTGTAGCTTGCGGAGGCCTAGGTTTGAATATTCGGTCTTACAGTCACGTCTTTTTTGTTTTCTTTTTCAAATTCATTTGTTTCATGAATGACTTTGTGAAAATAAAAACATTTAATTGGGATATTATCATTGTCTACGTACTAGAGAAGTGGTCATTCTCTTGATGGTCAAGATAGCACACATGAGCGGCAGGGACATAACATCAATTTGTACTCGAGCAGTTTTCATGAAAAAGCAAAGAAAACTGAGGGGTTTTTTTATCATTGTTGCAGCACATTGCGTATTAATAAGGAAAACTTACTTGTCTTTTTATATATATATATATATATAAACAACTCCACCTTCTAGTATACAAAATGCACCATGGGAAAGAGCAGTGATGTCTACACCTACATGGGTTTAGTCAGGAATAACCCGTGTTCCTGTTGCATGCCTCTCCTCCTGCACGACCAGTCGGTGACCTGGTCACTCTCCTCACAGATTCAGCCGTAACAGATATTGCTCGTTAGACTATTTGATGACTCTATTTTTATGGCTGCCGTTACTGTATGCGTTATGTTTTTGATGGATGCCAGGACTCGTGCGTAGCTCCAGCTGTAACAAGGCCACATCAGTTTGTGCGGTGTTGTCCGTCACAAACAAAAGTATCAAAGTATGTGAAGGTGGTTTGTCTTACCAGTGATACATCACTGTGACACTCGGTCAAGCACCCCGAGGGAAGAGGTTAAAAGTTTAATTGTCAAGTCATGATCTTGACTCAGGCTTCAATCAAATTCAGAAAGGCAAGATGACAAAGGTCCTGCCGCACTGTCATTAGCAATATCGTCTGTCACAAAGTATGTGCGGTTGCCCCCGTCACAAATCACACTGTCATGAGAGCGATAGTTTCTGTTAGGAGAAAATAAAAATAAAAAAAGATGAAATAAACCCCAAGTTAAACCCCATGAACTAAACTAACTAAGCCAGTTGAACCTGAGCCAATTCCCAAAATGGATTACTTTCTGTTTTGTGCAGGTTCTTTGGTTTCAGGCTTGATGAAAGTCAAAGTCATGCATGCTGTTTGCTGGTATTTATCAAAGAAGCACTGTCACAACAAAAATGTATCCATACACCTTTCATCATATATATACATTTTGATAGACATCATCTGCACAAGGTGCTCTTCTACTAAAACAAGACTTGAGTATGTGCTGTTTGAATTTGATATGATTGATGGTCCCATCATAGGAGTTTTTGCATGTCCCGCTTGTATTTATCATCAAGTGTATGGTAAGTATACATACATTTCAGAGCAAATAAGCGTTTCATCTAACTTCTAAATATTTTATTTTCAAAGTCACCACTAAACACTTCAGACTGTGAAAAAATGAAATTTGAAATAGTTGTGGGGGGTCGCCTATAAAAATCTAGGTGGGTGATCATGCTTTGAGATATGGGAACTTGCCCCCCACACACACACAAAATAAATAAAAAATAAGATGAATAGTCCCTCTAAAAAACGCATCTACCCAAATAATTTGAATTTGTATTTTTTGCATAATGTGCCCAGATTTTAACAACTGTCAGTCCAACTTCTGACAGAGCTGTCGGAAGCCAGTCCCATCCGCTGCACTAATTGCCTCATGTCCCGGTTTGTCTCCTCTGGGTATTTTTCCCGGTGAAAAGCATGTACTCCCAGTGAATATCTTTTAGAGTGTGTCTGCATGTGTAGAGTTTGAGCACAGAAGCGTTTCACTTGATCCTTGGTCTTCCCAGAGTAGCAAGCGTTGGAAAGTTAAGCTAAACATAGTTGACATAGCTGTGTGACCTTTGTCTCAGATTCACAATTTAGAGGTCCACTGAGCAAAATCAGAAAATCCTTCCCAAAAAGGCTTTTTGCTTCAAAATAAGAAATATCCCGCTGTGCATTCCGTCTCAATAATATGCATGTAACTGTCAGCTTTTTTTTTTGCTCTTTCACAAAATGTAACGTTGCTCTGTGTTTACTAGCTTCAGCTCAGAAATAGTGCCGCTGTTTGAAGTGCATGAAAAAGCTCAGCCGCAGCGCTGCCAACTAGATTTTAAGCGGCATACCTGAAGCGTAACAGGACACACACACACACACACAAACGCACACATTCACAGGAAATAAAATGTCATCATAAATGGAATCAATTGATCATAGATTCCAATGTGCTGTAACCATGATCGGCATAGTCTTGGCAGCGACTGATGTCACTTAGATGTTTTACCATACTCAAATAATATCTTTGCGCCATGGGCCTTTTTGTCCGCGCTTCAGATGACTAATTATGAGCTGTGAAATCCATTTCAAAGGCTTATAAAACACCCCGGCACCACAAGGTGTCTTACGGTCTCTGAGGCAGGATTATTGTCCTACATTTGACTGAAAATCTTCATCACTGCACAACGTGTGTGTCCCCCCTCCCAATCACACCCTTCTCTGAAATGAATGATTAGTGAGTTAAATGCCAGTGAGTATTTACATGGAGGCACAAGCATATCGGCCTGCATGTGGCGTAATAAAACAAACAATCTTATAGGACCACTATCGCTCAAAGCAGTTAGAACACCTCAGGACAAAGAAGGCGGCTGACCTATTTTTGGGGCGTTTCAGTTTAATTAGTCACAGTATCTCGGATTTCAACTCGGCCGTCCCTTTTTTCATTTGAAGGTTTTTGTAAAGTTGACATCCGATCACCACGGGGGCATCATTAACCTACATTCTCGAATGGCCACTGGAAAGACGGTCCTTATGTTGAGTCCGGCTGGCGCGAGCGTCCTTTGTTCAATTTTAGGAGAACTTGGCTTCGGTCGGGAGCACTTTAAGATCCTCACCTCCGGGTAGAAGGAGCCAGCGGGACTCAACTTGTCTGTAATTCTTCTGCAGTTAAGCAGTTACTTTACTTTGACCTGAGCGCTCTTTCAAGTCAAAGCAGGAAAGATAAAGTGATTGGGACATACTCGATCTCCTCACATGACGCGAATCTCGCGCCTGTTTGTTTTTCCCCAGGAGACAACGGGAAGGTGACAACGGTTGTGGCCACACCAGGTCAGGGGCCGGACCGCCCACAGGAAGTCTCATACACGGACATCAAGGTGAGTAAATCCGAATCATCCCTGGTTTGACGACGGTAGTAAAACTGTTTACTGCTGCATCATATCTTTTGATGAGTTGGTTGATCAGCACTTGTGGATGTATTATTTTTGGTGAGTTTTATTCACTCACAGCCCACTTTCTCTTAGCCACATAGATATCTTTGTCTTGGATGTGTTATGCAAGGGTGTCGGTCATGGGCCCATGAAATGACACACGGCTGGCCCTGTGATTGTGTCGAGCCAGACCTTTTGATTCTTTTCCACTTGTGTGTCGGCCGCTTGTAGTCGTAGATTTTCAGTGAAAACGGAATCTGTCGACATGACAGGTCTTCGTGCCGGATTTGCTCCCCTAACCCGTTGGAAAGGATGATTGACAGGTGATTATCGATCAACTCCAGCAAAGCAGCAGCAGTTTCAAAGGGATGAATAGGGCTGTGTGCTTTGTTTTTTGCCAGGCGCCTCACTCCTTTGCCATGATGTTGATTCTCTGTAAGCTTTGGGGAAAAAATATCAATTCAATGTATGACCTCTTTGCATTGACCCCCCCTTCCCCCCCCAAGGTGATCGGCAATGGGTCGTTTGGTGTCGTGTATCAGGCTCGGCTCATCGACAGCCAAGAGATGGTGGCCATCAAGAAGGTTCTACAGGATAAGAGGTTCAAGGTGGGGAATTTAATGTTGTCCATATTTTCCCTGTAATGTCCTGATTTTGAAATGTGTGTGATGAATTTCACAGTACTTTTCTCCCTCAGTGTGTTTTTTCTCAGGGTGGGTGGGGGCATGATGTCCAACAGACATCAATGTGTCTCCTTATATTTGCAGAATCGCGAACTACAGATCATGAGGAAACTGGACCACTGTAACATTGTCAGACTACGTTACTTCTTCTACTCTAGCGGTGAGAAGGTATGTTCTGCAAAATAATGCATTTCTGTGTGTCAACAAATAGCCAAATCATTGTAAGTATAATAATTATTTCCTGGAGTACAGTCCTGGTCTGTGTCACTATACTCCCAATTTGTTCTCCAAATTTATTGTTATTTAATGAGAAACATTTTACAATTCCGATGCAGTGTTGATACATTGTTTTTTTATATATATATATACACACACACACACACACATATATATATATATATATAGTTAATACATGTGCAAAACAATTTCATGGACTGCCAGGTTGGAATTTCCAGTAATGTGGATTTCTAAAGGAGGGGAAGAGAGGGTTTGTCGTTTTCATCATAAACAGGAAGATGACAGCTACAGCACCTGTTGTGTGTACGATGATGACAGTTTCAGGGAGAGGTGGACTGACTGATAATATGGCGAAACATATTTCAGTGGGGTTAAATTCCTAGAATACCACGCACAAAACACTTCACATGCAAGGGCTGGTGCTTATCTTGAGCTCAGTGACATCAAATGCTACAATTAGTCAACTGTCATGACAGCATATTAATCATTTAAATGATGTCAAGTAAGATTTTATTCATATGTGCCAAACAACATTCCCCCATGAGCAAGCACTTGGCGACCACCGCAAGGAAAAACCTGGCAGAAACCTTGCACAGATCCGAGCTCAACACGGGCGGCCTTCTCTCTCGACCATGATGTTGACCATCTTATTAATCTTTCTTTGAGTTTACCCGCATTATTTAATGACGCGTTTCCCTGATTAGAAAATTGTAAAAATACCCCCTGAACCCAACCAGTGCTACACAACCAAAAAATAACTTGTCACTAGTCATGCATTTTCCAGCTAAATTACCTCAGTTCAAAAGCTTGCATGTAAATAGTCTTGACAACACCACAGTGCTGTATGAATAAACATGAGCAGGAGCAAAGTAGTCAGAAGTGCTGCAACACGGCATAGTTAATGCTGAGTGATCTTACTTCATTGGTCAGAAAAGGATGATGCAATCTTCTAAGAGCTCCTCAGCACAATGTGACGGACAGGTATCTGTGTGAAAACAGCCCAGTGCCAGAGCAGACAAAACCTCAGCAGTGTTGCAATGCAAGGGGGCGGACCAGCTGTTGACGTCCAACGCAGCGCCATAATGCAGAGCGAGTGTCTAAACTTGGATTAGTATTTATTTGGATCCTCGTTGTTGCCGCTTTTCGGCAAAACTTTGCTCCCGAGTGCCTGCTCAGCTCGCTGTGTGATTCTCACCCTGATACTTCACACATCATGCACTCCCGTGAATGGGAATCCAGCTAGAATCTTTCTGGCAAGACGGGTGGAGTGAGCGATCAAATAGCTGTCTAGTAGTTCTAGTGACACGCAGAATAATGTTTAGTTGTTTTGTTTGATCTACACATCTGCAGGCCTAATAGAATTGAGCACCATGTTGTCAATTCGAAATGACTGTTAGACTGACAGCTGCCTCTGGGGGTACAGGTTGCTCAAATACTTCTTTTCTGCACCAACTGTTAAGCGGGTATCAGCTCTGAGAGTGACGGCCGTAAGCCGGCTAGATTAAGGTTTTGCTTTTACATTATGGTCCCTGCCTGGCGGTTATATTTCAGGTGTGTTCTTGTGGGGTGCTTCACTTTGATTTATTGCACTGGCCGGTCTTAAAGTGGCCCTGTTGCTCGGCCAAGCGGATTGGATTTTGATTATTCCATATTTTAAACTTCGTTCCCTTTCCCTCTCTTCAGAAAGATGAAGTGTACCTCAACCTGGTGCTGGACTTTGTCCCTGAGACGGTCTACAGGGTTGCCAGGCATTTCAACAAGGCTAAGAGCATCATTCCTATTATATATGTGAAGGTAATGCTATTCTGACCCTCTTCCTGCCTTTCCTTGCACCGTAGTCACCCATTGTTCCTAATGTTGACTCAAAAGTTGCCAGTGGGGCCAACAAGGTCGGAGGCTGTGATATAGTTGTTCTACACCCTCTGTCAGGCCATTGGGTCTCAGTCCTAGATTCACTATCTCCATAGTCTTCATCAAAGATCCCTGTGCTGTGGAAAACAGCACAAAAGACGTGATGTGTTAAAAGGCCATGGCCGGCCAGACGTTTTTGATCTTTCAATGCAGGTAAAGCGCAGGTGTAGCGACTAAACAAACAATGGCTCTGTTCCATTTATTGTCCCAGTATGCCACGTAGAGGGGGTCCATTCAATGCTGGCTTTCCTGAGGAAGCTTTGTTTCCTCTATTAGAAAGACGCTTCCTCTTATTTTCACCGTGGACTCTTGTGCAGTTTCTCCCTGCGTTCCCTGCTGGTGGGGGGCAGCACTTAAAGATCAAAACACAGTTAATAAGGTAATCAGGTTTGAATAATTTAGCTTGACCTACTACTTTAGGTTATTTATGCTTTATCAGTTTTGTATTTTAAAATTCACCCATTACAGCATTTATAGCAAACTCAGAAGTTCTTTCATTGGAAAAACTAGTACTGCAACAGTTTTTAATCTTACATTACAGAGGGTTTTCACTTAGTTATGAACATTATGTGCTCTGGTGAGAAATAAGTTAAACCACTTTGTAATGCTCATTTTTTTCCACCCTTGGAGTTGATAAGGTTGTTCTCACAGGAAACCTCTGCTACCCAGCTGCTGTAATGCATAGGCATCCTCGAAATCACTAGTGTATTTCCATGCCATTGTTCCCCTCGTTGGC
This sequence comes from Fistularia commersonii, assembly GCF_037954325.1. Classification (NCBI taxonomy): domain Eukaryota; kingdom Metazoa; phylum Chordata; class Actinopteri; order Syngnathiformes; family Fistulariidae; genus Fistularia; species Fistularia commersonii. The sequence continues at coordinate 9,453,765 of NC_141313.1, read as the reverse complement.
TGTGTGTACAGTTGGTCTTACGCCATGCTCTTCCCCCAGGTTTATATGTACCAGTTGTTTCGCAGTCTGGCTTACATCCACTCCCAGGGTGTGTGTCACAGAGACATCAAGCCCCAGAACCTCCTTGTTGACCCAGAAACCGCTATCCTCAAGCTGTGTGACTTCGGCAGGTGAGCCGCATGAAGTGACAACGTCCTATCGCGAAGATAATTGAGAATCGAAATAGACCAGGCAAGTTTGCACGACCTCGATTCACATCGTAAAAGCATAGTGCTTAAAAGCATCTACCTTTGTCTACCCAACTACCAACCTGGCATTGACAAGCTTTGGAAGAATGCAGTCGATTATTGCAGTATCTTTATTTCACATTCACAACGAGTGAGAAATGACAAAGTGCCGAAAGCCAGTCCTTTCAACCGCAAACCCGCCATTTGAAGCTGTGCTGTTGATTCAGCGTGAGGTCTTGTGTCTCCGCAGTGCCAAGCAGCTGGTTCGTGGCGAACCCAACGTGTCATATATATGCTCCCGGTATTACCGTGCCCCGGAGCTCATTTTTGGTGCCACAGATTACACGGCAAACATCGACATCTGGTCTGCAGGCTGCGTCCTGGCTGAGCTGCTGCTTGGCCAGCCTATATTTCCCGGAGACAGTGGCGTGGACCAACTAGTAGAGATTATCAAGGTAAGTGTCTGTTTATCAGGCTTTTTTTTTTTCTTCTTGTCCCCATGTGTTTGTATGAAAGGTAACACTAGCCCTGCCTCTAATTTTAGGTGCTCGGTACCCCAACCAGGGAGCAGATTCGAGAGATGAACCCAAACTACACAGAATTCAAATTCCCTCAGATCAAGGCCCATCCATGGACCAAGGTAAAGCAAAAGCACAAGGTTTCCCTCTTCAGTGTCCCCGTGTAGGATGAAGGAATTTATTCCGAAAGATTACAGGGCCAATGATGACCTTTCACTCTCTTGTCCACACGTCACGCGGAGACAACCAACCAATCACGCTCATTCACATGTGTGACTGTTTGGAGTCTCCAATGAATCTCCTCTATGTTTTTGGACTTTGGGAGGAATCCCGGGCTGGGAGAAAATGGAGTCTCCACACAGAATTGGTGAACAGAACTGGTCACCTTCATCCTCAGAGGTGGAAGCATGAACCGCTGCACCACCACCAGGTTAAAATTTCAGGTTAAAGTTCTAAAATAAAAAAAATAAAATTAAAAAAAAAAAAGCTCAATATCCAAGGAGTTAATTTCTGCAGATAAGGTGAAAATAGTGAAATGATTTCTGTATGTTGGAACTTTTTTTTTTGCTCTGGATAACTGACAAGAAGTATGCAGATACACCCTTTTTCTAAATTTAGTTCAACTCTAATTATATCTTCAAGTTTCCCATTTGTTTGGAATGGAATAATGTAATGTTCTGGTTGTAAGTCAAACCCCAGGGTGTCTTACTTCTTTAGAAGAGTAAAGAATCACTGGGTGAACGATAATTGTACAATTATATACATCGTACACCACATCTTAATGCTCGAACGCTCACATCTGGTAAAAGTTTTTCGTTGCTCTTCATTTCACTTATATGGCGCCGAATCACAACCCAGGTCACTTTCCATGCAGAGCAGGTCTGGACCGCACTTTTTAAAATGATTGACAGAACCCAAGCAAATTCAATAGTAGCTCTAATATAAATATATACATTATATTTATAAAATAATATTTAATTAATATCCATATTTTCATAAAAAACATGGACGACTGATGAGACACTGCCATATATATGATGTTTTTCTCTAATTCAGCACAGCTTCTTACTTGTTCAAATGTAATGGTTTCTAATTCTTTTTTTTTTTTTTAAATCTTGCCACTAGAAGTCATGTAACGGCGTTCTCCACATCATAAAGGCTCTCATTCTATTAACTGTGGCTCCTTGAGATGACAGAGTCAAGCGAAAGGGAAGCGAAGCCTTAAATTTACCACAAAGCCAATGGTGGAGCACTTGCAGTTGTTTTGCTTTGCATGTTGTTTGCTGCTCTTCCTTTTTCCCACTTAAACTTCTTTTCCTTGAAGATTGAAAGAAATCAAAATTCTAACATCGTAGTTGCGCATAACCTTTAACACATGTAATGATCTTCAGGCTATAAATCCTGCACCTCATATCTGGAAGGAGCGTCTCATATCCTGGGGCCCATCTCTGCTGCCTCACATAAATGTGTCCTCCGCTAATTTAACGCTATCCCGGTTTTGTGGAAGGTATTAATTTCTGGAATAAAGCGGCATTTCTGCCTTCAGGTGTTCAAACCCCGCACTCCTCCTGAAGCCATTGCTCTCTGCTCCCGGCTGCTGGAGTACACGCCGGCCTCGCGCCTCTCGCCTCTAGAGGCTTGTTCACATGCCTTCTTCGATGAGCTGCGTCAGCCGAACACGCGCCTGCCCAGCGGCCGAGAGCTGCCCATGCTCTTCAACTTCAGCACGACTGGTAAGTGAACAACGGTTGTCCTTGTTGCTCTCCGTTAGTATACATTCTGCCCAAACCGCATCCAAAGTGTGTGTCCATTCAGTCATGTTTTATTTGAATTCAGCAGTTGAGTCGAATGACATTTTCATTTTAGTATTTATTTAAGTATTTCATTTAAGTATTTTTGTAATCTTGCCCCTAGTTTTTGAATGTTATAGAAAGAATCCTGTCCTGAGTTCTCCCTTTTTTCTATTTGTACATTTTTGCCATCATTTCAACTGATGTCTGTCAACACTTGAAGCCTACCTGAGAACGTGGCCTCCTCTTGGTCAGCAGCAAGTCGGATTTTATACACATGGTGTAAAATCACAACACAGTTGTCACATTACACTTCCGGGCCTTCTGCCTCGACCGGTCGATGTAGAAGGAGAGAGAGCGAGAGAGGACATAGAAAGCAAGAGTGATGGAGACAGGGATATGAGGGTGGGGAGGGACAGGCACAAATGATCCATATCAATGATAACATTTGCATTAACAGTTACATGCAAATAGCTGACATGATACGATAACAGCTTTAATTTCATAAAAGAAATAGCAATGGTGGACTACTGGCGAGATGCTGCAGTAGATCAAGCCACACCCCTTAGGAACCTGCCAAATGAGGGAGGCCAGGGACTTTGGAGAAGATCTGAGGTAACTATCATGCAGGGATGAGGGGACATATGTTCGGACAGGATAGGAAGGTCGTGAGGAATGAGACAAGTGCATCATGGGATATCTGTCAGCAGAGTAATCCTATGGCAGCATAACTAGGGATGCTAGCTAAGCGCTAACTCCAAGCTCAGGTCTCCGGCTTTGCAATGCTGATATCCATGAGTAAAGTTTGCTGTGGCTTCGGACATCTTTTTATCGAACTCACGGTGATAATTGCTCTGAGTCTTTTGGTAAAACAAAGGTAAGTCTTCTCTGTGCTCTTTCATTGACTCCCTCCCTCACTCAATTTTCAACACGGATGACGGGAAAGAAGACATGAACTTAGTGGCTGTGAGAGAAGTGGAAGCTGAGTTAGACGGAGGCAGAGGATTGGCTGTGGCGACCCCTGGAGGGAGCTGCCCGAAGGAAAAGAGAAATAAGAAGAAATATCGTCCTGAAACTAAAACCTGTGTCAAACTGGAGACACTGATCCCTTTCCGAGAATCGTATCCTTAGTGTTGTCTGTTACTCAGTCCATAACAGATGGCAGGCCTTTTTGTTTTCAATAGTGGCAAAGTAGCTCGTCTCACAAGACAGGTATAGTTAATATAAAATAAATAAATGTATATATATTTATTTATAAAAAACCTGGGTTGTCATGAACGCAACATGACGTGACAAGATCCAAGATCTCTTTCAAAACCGAAGTGATGGGAAGATGGAGGGTCAGGAACCCTGCAAATGGACTCTCGGGCTGAGTTACTCTGCACGGTTGCATCTGCTCAGGCAAATGTAGTGAATGGTGGGTGTACCTGTTTTTTGTTTTTTTTTTCGGTGCCAGAACCTTGTTGGAGCGTCTGTTGATGGAGCACACACTGTCCTTTTGTCAACGACATCATCCTATCGTTAAATGAGTCACTGAGGCGTCAAACCCTTTTTTTTCCCTTCTTTTTCTCTCTGCAGAGCTGTCAATCCAGCCCCAGCTGAACTCGACCCTCATTCCTCCTCACGCCCGCTCGCACACAGCTGCTTCCGCCCACGGTGGGGAAACCGCTTTGCTACACTTATTGTAACTGGCCAGACCGCAGTTTTTAGGCGGCTGATGTAGGACTATGTGGGAATATCAAGCAGTTAAAGAGACAAGCTATTAAAAATTTGTGATTTTAAAAAATAAACTTCAATCCAAAATCAAACCCAAGCAGCAGGCAGCCAGAGATTGTCCATTAGCTAATGCTAATGATGGCATGCTCTCTTGCACAGGTTAGTATGCGAACATATATACTAACATATGCTCATTTGAATTATAGTAAGAAAAGCAGATGGGAATTTTGTTCTATAGAACAAACTATAAAACTGAAGGGTTTTAAATTGAAGAGATACTGAACCTAGATATGCTTGTTCGGCTTTCATGACCATTAATTTAGCAAAACATTCAACCAAAACCTCCATAGTAACAACAACCTCCAAGTAAGTTAAGTTAACTGATTTAAAGGAAAATAAAGCCAGGTTTCACTTTGTAGGAGCAGTGAATGTCTTTGCGGCATCTCCCGGCCATCCATCATTATCCTTTTCACCATCTATGCACTTTCCTTTGCAGCAGCGTGCATTCGCATCAGAAATGCCTTCATTCTCCAGCGGCGCTGTGCTCACGGTGTGCAATGTGCCGCTTTATAGTCGCAGTACCACTCAGTTGACGTGACAGTCCAGTTGCTACTGTCGTTACAGAGGAGCAAATAGCAGGCCCGAAAGACTCTGTGCCTCACGCAACTTTACAACATTTTATCGCTTCTAATTTGAAAAGCTACAAGCTCTGATTCTTTTGTATCCTCGACGTGTGTCCGAATGACCTGAAATATTGCTATCTGACCACACGGAACACAGGCCGCTAGGCTAAATGCTCATCAGAAATATCGGTGATTTCTTTCTCCTCCGCTTCTTAAATACCGAAAAATACTGCCCCGTTGAAGTTTTCTTGGTTAGCGCGGCTCTGTCAAGCGATGACAAATCCAAAAACTGGTCAACTGTTGGTCAGTCTGCATGATGTTAAGTGTGTAGTGTTCCCGCGATCAAGCACTGCATACTAAACGACTGTCCTTCTCTCCGCACCTGTAGATGGTACCGGCTCAGATTCCTCCCAACACAGTTCAGTGCCAGGATCCCTTAACAGCATCTGAAGCATCCAATCACCCGCCTGCCCGCCTGCCAGCCTCACCCTTATCTTAGACACACACACACACACACACACACACTTTACTGCTTTCCTCCATGCTGCTTGCTCTCCTCCTAGGTTAAGTTTTGTTCAGTAAACGCATTGAACAACGTAACTCCTTTCAGCAGGAGGTTGTTACAGAGTTGTGTCACCGCTGCTCGGGTGATGTGTGAAGGTTCAGTAGTTGGGGCTGGTCCTCTGTAATATAACCTTTTTTTTTTTTTTTTAAATCAACTTGTTCCTCCCTCTTCCTCTATATTGTTTATTTATTTGACTAATTGAGATCATCCTTTCACTTTCATTTCTATTTTTTACTATTATTATTGTTATTATTATTATTATTATTCAGTGTTTTTACATCCCTGTAAGTACATTAGGGGTAAACTGAACACTGCCTAAGCAAGACCAGAAATGGCTCCAAGTACTGTAGGTCATCAGGGTAAAGGAAATTCAACTCAGGAGAATGGCTGTACGGGCTCATCGATTCCCAGATTCTCCGGTCATATGTTTAACGGCAGGATTGAACCTGATCAAGCTGAAGGTGTCAGACAAACTCAACAATACCATGTAGCATCAATCCTTGTTTTCGCTCGCCGACGTCCTGTCACGTCTCCCGCGGGTCACAACCTCATTGCGTGTTACTGGAGAAACCCTCGCACCGCCGATTAGCCAGCACCCAGGATGCATCATGTGTTCGTACATGACGGAAAAGATAAGCGGCCGCCAGCCCGGCCCCCATCGTCCGCGTCACCTCCCCGACCAGTCATTTTTTCGTTCTGTCTGAGAAGAAGCGTGGCCTCGTCATGTCCTGACCTTTATCCACAGCTAAACTCAACGAGGAAAATAAGCTAATTTTCTTTCTGAAGGCATGAACACCCGCGTATTGACATGCCTTTGCCAAATTGTTTCTCCTTTGGCTTTTTAGTGATGCTTTTATTTTGAGTTTAAACTTCAGCGTTGAAGGGAGAACCATAAATGTTGGCAGGAGAACTCCATTCATGTTCGTGGACCTGTGATTGTCGGTTCAGCATAAGTTGTTAAAAGTGGTATTCAGGAAACCTGATTTAGAAAATTAGACTCGCTCAGTTGTTTCCTGTCTGACAATCCCCGTCCCCGGCCTCCCGGCTGATTCAACCCCTAGAATGTACTCACCAGAATTTAATTCCCTTTTTAACTCCCAAAGAAAGAAAAATTTGTTTTGAAAAGTCGCGTCTTACTGTGATCAAAAACAAAAGGTGTTGGCTGTCTTAAAAAGTATATGTCACTAAAACAGGCTGTGATTTTTGTTTTTAAGGTCAAGGTAAACTATTTTAAAATGCAAATTCTCCCCCCCTCCCCCACCAACTTTTCACCTCGACTTTTCTGAACAGAAAGCAATAGGCATATACAGTCATCACCATGGATAAGAACTCAAATATTTAGGGGTTTCCCCAACTTCACCCCTGGGGTGGCTTTTAAAATTCCCACATTGTGAAGATAGTTTTCCTGGCTGTTCTGTTTTCCTGTTTTGTTCTTCCACAGTGCAGGTCAATACAGAGCACAGCATGATTGTCAAAGTTTCGCCAGCCGTGATTCTTAATTGTTATCTTAAATTCTTGTCACAGAGCCAAAAAGTGTTTTTTTTTTTTTTTTTTTTTTTTTTTTGGTCGAATCCATTGTTAGTGCAAGGATCCTTTTCTGTTCCAGTGTTCATGTTGAAAAGAATTTTGTGTGGAAAATAAGCATAAATGGATACTCTCCCTCCTCCATGTAGTAGCACATCCCCCTAAAGAATACCTGGAAGGAGATTTCATGTTTCATTAAAGTCACTGGGAGAAAATATTTTGGGGTTTTTTTGCCTTCTTCGTGTCTTGCTTATGTTTTGCGAGGGTCGGGACGAAGACCGGGCGGGTTTTCGAAGCAACCTCCTACTTCCTGTTTGCAGGAGTTGAGTTTTAAGAAAAGGGTCATTCAGTGTTTACGTGTAGTTGCCTTGTACAAACGATGACTCAGAGAACAGAACAGGCGCTCCGGTGATGAGGGGGACGATTCCTCCTTTATCTCTGTGTGCTCTTGTAGAACAAAGTCTAAATTTACCCCGTTATGAAAACCAGGAGGAGAAAGCTGTTCCAGGCTCTAAGGGTATAATACCATAATTTCTAGGAGAATGTATTATCAATATAAGCATCCTTAGGAGCGTCAATGTGCAAACCAACTGGTGTTAGGGACAGCCGGTGTTTTTAGATGTAGAGAAGCCAACAGTACCGACTTTAGTGAGCAGTACACACCACTGGATAGTTTGTAGTATAGTATATTTGATACTATTATACTGTCATCTGCCTGCTGTGTCTAATCACGATTGTTTTAATCCCGTTTTAATATGAACGAACCTTTCCGTGAATGCGAGGAGAGCGGAGAGCACTTCTCCAGCAAGCTTCTCCTCTTAAGCCTCCTAGGTTTCCTAGCTGTGCGGCGACCTCTGCGCCTGGGCCCCGGCCAAGCTCGTTCACTCAGAGCCGTCAGACATTCTGTGGCTATGAAAAGATGTGAAAAGAGCCCCGCCGCCGCATGTGTAAATATCCAGATTTTAATTTATGCTTTTTAATTTTTATTACAGAGCCATTTATATCTGGTTTCCCCTCATTCTGTCAAAGAAGTTGTCTTTGTGGATTTTTGTAAATAGGCCCTTCCCACACACACACAATCCCAACATGTAAATACAAAAGAGAAAAGCCCACACCTCATCCTTTTTTGCTCTCTCTCTCTCTCTCTCTCTCTCTCTCTCTCTCTCTCTCTCTCCCCTGTCTCTGTTGTTGTCTGATGGAAATCGTACTGCAGCGCGTCGTCGTCCCTCCGCGCTCTCCTCTCCCGTCCATCGTGGAAATGAATATTTCAAAAGGTTCTGTTCCAAAAGCGACTTCTTATCTGTCAGCTGTCGTTTCCAAAAATATGAGGCACGTGAAAAAAATTTACAGGAGATGTGAGAGAAACTGCGTTTTTGTTTTTAACTGGGCCTAAATGCTGTTTGACTATTGGACTGAATATCTTTACTTTGTATTCAATTACAAAGCAGTTTTCCTGTTGTGTGTGTGTGTGTGTGTGTGTGTGTGTGTGTGTGAGAGAGATCCCAATGGACTGTATCCTCTTCACTACTAATAGGTGTTTTGTTACTGTCAGATCACTACTACATGTGATTGATATATATATATATGTAAAGAAAACCTCATTTTCTGGCCTTGTCATCCATTTTTTCGTAGTTTTAGAGAGTTTTAGAGAACGAATTTTAATAATAATAATAATAATGATAATAAAAATAATGTGAGCTCAGACCTCAAGTCACGTTCAGTGGATGACATTGAAAGCAGCGCTTGGCCTGCAGGTGGAGCCGGGTCGCATGAGGCATTTCTGCATCTGCCTTTTTGCGTGTTGCTGACTGATTGCAGTGTGTGATTACTGTGCAGTATTTTGGAAACACTGACCTTGGTAAAGGTCACGGGTGTCTACAGAGGGAGTTCTGTGTCAGACTCGATCACAAAAGTGTTCATTTGAACTAGGAGTCCCATTACTATGTCCAGCTGGTGCTGCACGTGGGCAGTTTTTGTATGATGGGCTGTAAAGCAGTTGGAATTGCTGCAAATGAACACGGGGCAGCGGAAACCGATATTTGTGTTGTCGCAGCAAACAAAGCCATCAGTAGTGTGTGTGAGTGTGTGAGAGAGCGACAGAGTGCATGTGATCAAACCTCATACAGACTTTTACGAATGAAGTGGATCAGAGGTGTGTGTTTCATTTTTTATTCTCGCCGTCACTGACACCACAGCAACGCTCTTGTTTTTTATTTATTTTTTTAAATCCCTTTTTCAATTTTGAGACTGTTGTGTTTCGCCCCGGTGAGCTGTCATGTTTTAGGGGATGGAGGGAGAGGGAGAGAGCGAGAGAGAGAGAAAATCCAATGTGTCTGTTCTGTGTCTGTATGTATGGATTCATTTACTGTAATAAAGTGATGAAACTGTGTTTAAATTGTGGCCTTTTTTTTTTTTTTTTTTTTAAATGCTATTCATAGAAACTTCTCATCACTTTTCAACATCGCCGGGCCGCTACTAGGCAACCCTTAGCAACGGTGTTGCCTTAAATTCATAACCCAAAATCACAAGGACAATAACAGTCTGTGCAGATACAACGCCATCTGCCCTCAGAAAGCATTCGGAGCAAGAATATGTCAGATTTAAATTTATAATTGCCACTTCAGATGACACCATGTGGGCCTCGAGTCTCACAGCCCCTTCATAGCCAAGGAGAGACAGCATGGGGGCGCATGAAAACAAAACAAAGCGTGAAAGACTTCATGAGAGCTGAATAGATCACAGCGACGCTTCAAGGCAAACCGGTGCAACCACGACTCTGCTCTTTTTTTCCTTTTTTTTTTAACGCTTTACTTGCAAAGTAAAGAGTTTAAGCCGTTGTTTTTGCCTTCTGGCGGGAAGATGTCAATGTGGAAGAGCCCAAACTGCTGCTTTCACGTGAGCCCTGATGAGGGGGAAGTCGGAGAAGGATTTTCGAATCTCGAAGTTCATTATTGGGGGTGCTAACACAGGTAAAATGTGATCTTTTTTTTTTTTACAAGTTTCTCGCAGGACTTTGGAGAGCTTAAACGGAGATGTCAGGACACTGAAAAGCATCAACTGTTCCCTGTGTGTCATTCAAATATTGGAAAACTTGAGGTGGGTAGGTATCACCCATCCATCCATTCATCATCTCCCGCTTATCGTGCACTTAGGGACCCAGGGGATGCTGAAGCCGATCCCCCATCGGGCGAGAGGCGGGGTACACCCTAGGCTGTTCGACCGTCAATTGCAGGGCCACTCTTCAGCATGATAGGATGAAAAAGAAGAAAATAGTTTCTGTTTACTTAATAGCAGGGCAGCGCTTGTTCAGCACTTCCGCCTCTCAGCAAGATTGAAGTGTTTATAAGTCTATACGGCGGAGTGCATGGCTGATGGACTCTATATGTGGCCCTGTGATCAACAGGGTGAACCCTGCCTCTTGCCCAGTGACAGCTAGGATAGATTCTTGCGACTCTGAGTCCGGGATAAACACTATAGATAATGAATGAATGAATGACTAGTTAATGGTACATTTTCAAATATCTACATGTCACAATGATTTTGTTGGAGGCAGAAATCCTTGTAGACGTCACTGAATCCTTGTCACTGGAGGACGGTTCAAGGAAAGCTGATACCAGCTGTAAGTACTCTGAACAACTTTTGCCATAAATTCTTTTAAATATCAGCAGTTAGCAAATCCCCACAGATGACAAACACAGAGCGGACCTGGAAACAACTTGGGATTCCTTGGGAATAAGTGCAGTCCTTTGCTGAGGACAGGGGTTAACTTAGTCTGCCATCCCAACAACCCCTGTCCCAAATAAGCAGAGGAAAATGGGCATAAGTGAGGATGGCAACACTATCAGTCACCATGATCATTCCACAGGAATGTCAAATCAGAGAATTACAGCAACAGCAAATGGCTTCTTTTCATCACTGTCAGACCCAAAAATTTGACTACATGGCTGATGACTGCATGCCACCGGAGGACAGGTCCTCAGGAGCAGGAGTGTGTGTGTGTGTGTGTGTGTGTGTGTGTGTGTGTGTGTGTGTGTGTGTGTGTGTGTGTGTGTGTGTGTGTGTGTGTGTGTGTGTGTGTGTGTGTGTGTGTGTGTGTGTGTGTGCGTGTGTGGGCTCCCATTCGACCACCAGCTCGTCTGGCGCTTAGTAGTCGGGAAACAAAAAAAAAGGTGAGTGAAGGTGAAAGTTCACTTCATTAAATATTTCTCAGTGTGTGTTTTTTTTCTCAAGAAGAATGTGAAATGAGCCCCCCCCCCCAAAAAAAAGTCTTATTTTTCTATCCCCCTAAATTAAGCCTAAATTAATGCTTAGGTAACGCAACAGTTTTGGATAAGAAATATAACACAAATGTGACATTACTGATGGGTTATCACCCAATTTATCCAGGCAGGATTTTGAAAAAATTAGAGCTTTCATTTTAATGATGTCTTTTTCGTTGTTCTGACAAACTCCCACCTCCATTCTTCTTATGTTTTCTCTTTGTTACACTTTTGGTTATTTCGCTACTTTTATTGTCCTGCATCAGAGCAGCTGTCAATCATTATTCATATAAATTAGAAGGACAAAATATCAGCACTATAACTCATTACAGTTAAGTAGAACCGCAGTGCATTCTAAATATCTAATGTATAACGTCTAATACATCTGCACTGTGTACAGTTTTAAATCTTACATAAAGAAACATTTAAAGTACCCTGTGTGTGTGTGTATAAGGTATTTTGGCCACAATAATAATAATAGTAATAATGATTAGCCCGATTTGAATCCTTCATTTGTGTTTTATTTACGTAAAAGTGAATTGACGGAAAAGCTGAAGGGCCAAAAGCTATCCGCCAGTTGTGCCACTGCTGTTCAGCCTCCAACCAGCAGGGGGCGCTGTCTACCCGAGTGTCGGGTTCTTATTCGCTTCGGCGCTCTTAATTCCCCTGCGAAATTTCCGCTGGCGTTCAAACAGAGAGCGACAAAAGAGCATTAAAAATCTCGAAGGTAAATCCGCTCGGACATTGACACGCTATTTGTCATCAACAGTAAAAGATAATGTTTTATTTTTCGTTGTATGACAATATTTTTGGTGTTCGAACTAGCAATATGTTAGCCAAACGCCTCCGTATTTCGTGGTATATTGGCTTCCCCAGCTAGCATAGCGTGCTACACTTGTTAGCAAGGCGGCGCCGGTTGGAGAAGGGCCTGTTTGGAAAGTGATAAGTTTTGTTTATCTCGCGGTTTTTAGCCCTTTTTATTTGGCATCTTTAGATCCGTGGATATTGTTTGGCAATGATTGGTCAAAACCGTGCGACAAACGGGCACATTTCATAGGCCGTCAAAAGTCAAAGCTAGCATCTGATCTGCTAATACATTAGCCTGGCAATAAGTTAATTCACTACCTTCATGGAGTCACGTTCACTCGTCGAAACAGGTTTGAAGGATTTTTCTACTTTGACGTTATGAATATGTTTTCAGTTTATTGACTTACGAAATGATACTGAAGTTTGTCGGTTAATTTAAATGATTTCAGTCACTGTTGGAGCGGTAAGTGCAGGAGTAGCCCAAATTGAAATGGACACCATTGAAATGACCAGCAACTACAATAACAGACTATTCGACCACTGCATTTAAAGAATTGTAACTGTAGTGGTTTGTTTTACGAGAAGCCTATGCTTGTCTAATAAAAAACGAACACAAATCATTTTTCAGACGTGCAGCTGGTGTGCTACAGAAAAGTTACCTTATATCAACGTAAATCAGCATTAAAAAATGTATTTGTAAACACATGAACCCAAAAGTTATTGGCGTAGTTGAATGTGTTATGATACTTGATGAAGAGGGAGAACTAAGAGTTTTGTGCGTGGCAATAAATGGCTCTAAATGTTTATCTGCATCTCCTTGTAAGGACCCGGTCCTTCATCAAAATATTTTTGTTTTGTTTGCGAGCAAAAAAAAACTTTTATTAAGATCTTGCCATTTTTAGATTCTGAAGCTTTTCCATTTTCTAGATTTTGATTATTCTCTAGTCATTCAATTAAATTGTTTAGACTGCATTTAAAATCTTGGTAGGACCTCATTCTTAAATTATTCCAGGATTTATCAAAGAGGTTTTTTAAATGTGAAGGACAGTCACCAGTTATGTCATGAATCCCCCAATATTTTTGTGTTTAGTCTTCAAATCATTTGCGCTAAATACATAGCTCAGTATTAATCATTAAAATGGGCCGTAACCCAACCATGGAGATATCTGAATGTCTGATTTTCTTTGTAAGAGTTATTACTGCAATGTATCCAAAACAGTGTTTTAAAAACTGTCCTCTTTCTCAAAATGGCTCAGGTCTAAGTAAAGGGTCATGGCTCGTGGACAGCAGAAGATTCAGTCTCAGCAAAAAAATGCCAAGAAGGCAGCAGAGAAGAAGAAATCTCACGGGGCTGACCAGAAGACCGCAGCAAAGGCTGCTCTGGTCCACACCTGCCCAGTCTGCCGGGTAAGTCCAACACAGTCTGACGGTTTTCACTGGGGTATTGCTTTCCCCTATTATTATGCTGAAATGATTGAAAACAACAGAAACACCCCTTTTAATTTTTCATCCAGTTTGTGGTGTCAGACAGTCTGGCTCCAAGAGAATGCTGCTTTATGATGGCTCACTTGTCACCCCTCCCTTGAGAGAATCTGGATTCTGACTTTGGGTTGAAACCCAGCTGATAGTTTCAAACATACCTGTAAACCCTAGCTTTACCTCAATAGTGGTAGTGTATTTTCTTATTTCATCTTGTAAATGTGATTAACATCTGCATTATGACCCTTAAAAGACATTTGGCCACAGTTAAGATGGGGTGAAATCATGTTGGATCATAAAAGGGATATTGTCTTACTGGATGACATATGCTCACTGAATTCGACCCTTGTGCTTTAAGTTTGGCTGATGTGTAAAGCAACATCACAGTTTCCGAGAAGAAAGAATTGTTAATGACTTTTGTGGTGCTTTTTTTTTTTTTTAATAAATCAGACACAGATGCCGGACCCAAAGACCTTCAAGCAGCACTTTGAGAGCAAACACCCCAAGTCTCCCATGCCTCCGGAGCTGGCCGATGTTCAGGCATAAAGGACAGCTGACTGGACCTCAAACTGTGTAAGCGATTTTATTGTTAATTGTTTGAGCTCTTGAGAATTGAGTCGTGTTCTTTCTGAAATCCCCAAGGCTTTCATACTTCCGTCTCTATCTAGCTCAGTAAAAAAAAAAACATCTCTTTGGAAAGGTAGCCAGAGAACAGAGACCACTGATTTCGGCGAAGACGATAAGTCTTTACCTAGTTGTTGTGCTCTTTGCGGATGGTCAAAGTTCAGCAAGCAAAACTGACATTTAGGTATGGCAACTTTCCGTGAACTTGCGTGGCGCCCGTTATTTTCCTCCCTCCCGCCAAAATAAAGAATTTTCATTTCCAGATACACAATGACCTCGGATTTAACGCAGAATCACGGCGCCTAAACGACGATGAAGATGAACACTGGGACCCGTCAGTATTAATGGACAACGGGTTGGGCTTGAGGGAGGGGGTGGATGTGTGTGTATATGCTGTGTGTATACGTGTGTGTTTGTGTAAGAGATAGTGATGGGGCAGAGACACACCAGCACCCCATTTTTATATTTATTGTGGGGGATGGGGGGTTGTTTGACAGAAAGCTGAACCAGCAAGTTTGCCTGCTAACACTGAATAACACGATCATGTGACTAATGATTGGAAGTCAGTCCGCCTGGGGAAAAAGGCCACTTATGAATTAAAAATGTTTGTGAATGAGTGGCTTAGTGACATCCATCCATCCATCCATCCATCCCATCATCTACCGCTTATCCTTCACTTAGGGATGCCAGAATCTATCCCAGCTGTCACTTTGCAAGAGGCAGGGTTCATCCTGGAGCGGTAGCCACAGGGCCACATATAGAGACATAGAACTATCTCATTTACACATCAGGGCGGTTTTTCCCCAATTTATTACAATTAACCTCTTGCATGTTTTTGGACTATGGGAGACTCACATTCTGGGGAAGAACATGCAAATGACACACAGAATTGTGGAAATTGAACCAGGGTCCTTTGTGCTATGAGGTGGAAGCCCCTGGTTTAGTGACAGCTGGTTTTAAATGGCGGAACACTGTTGCCACAGGGGGCTGGCAGGCACCATCCAGCCCCCTGGGAACAAGTTTTTATCTGCAGTGAACATGGCACTGCTGTAAGGGTTAAACCTGTGCGACTTCCAACCAAATTGCCACGCTGCCTCCGCCACGTTTTTCTGTGGATAAAAGCAGCAGTCGGCCTTCCAGCACATCAAAATATAACCCTCGGAAAATCCTGGATAGTAGCCGTGTAACCGCTGCCGCACCGCAGGCGTCCACACTCGGTTTCCTTCATCTTAGAACACAGCATGTTGTAATGTCTCTCTCGGGCAGAAAGCTCATGATCACCTTGGCAATAACCTCATTTTTATTATGCTTTATTTTAACCAGAACAAGGTTTTAGTCTGAAAGCCCCCCTTTTCTTCCCCCCCGAAAAAGATGAACACACACAGATCTGTGCTCTGTGTTTTCTGCTGTAGTTGTTATGATGTAATGTTCTTTAAGTTGCCCCAAGGACTGAGAGTTTAAGAATTTGGACCAGTAACTGCCTAAGCAATTCTGCATTTACTCACTTGCAGGCAAACCACTTCATTAATTTCCTTTCTCTGTACTTTTTTTTTAATACCCTTTTCAATAAATTCAACATTGTATTTAAGGCGACCGGTCCCACTTACTTTGTGTAATATTAGAATTTCTAACGCAACCCAAATGTCATAAAACAAAGTGGTTTTTGATCTTGTTGATGATCAGGCATAGATGGTTGCACCTCTGCTCTCGCTCGCTCTCTGATTGTTTTTTATTTTCCTCCCACAAAATGAGGATTTGACTGAATACACAACCATTGAAAATGACAGTCAGCTGTCAGCCTGATTTGGGGACATGAGTCGAGCAGCGTTTGACAGTGCCTTTATCACTGCATCTTAGGTGACGTCAGACAGTTCCATAGTCATCAGTGATCCTTTATTCATACATTACAAGTTAATTACATAGTTCATTAGTCTGACAATAATTTTTCTTAACAAATTGATAGAACGACATAAAACGTATGTGAAATCCTGTATGATCAGAATTTGTCGGCACAGGTGATTCCATCCCATCTGTAGTGAAACAGATAATCGACAGCCAGCATTCAAGAGCGACATGCTAAGACTATAACAGTTAGCAGTAGTTTTCAGCTCATTCTTTTAAACACCGCTCTTTCGCTTCTCATCAAAGCCACCTATCACGTTGTGGCGCTTAAAGATTGTGACCTTACAGAACGGGATACAGGAGCCCAAACCTGTTGGCGAGCACGTCTGTCACACAGTGGTGCGAAGCAGAGAAAGACTCGGTGCAGAGGAGTCGTAGCCGATTGAGTCGTCAAAACAACGGGCTGTAGGATTCAGTTGCTTATTATAATAAAAACAGACTCCCTCATCTTATTGATCCAATACAGAAAACCAGAAAGACCCCCAATCAGATGACTTGCATTATGTCTCTCATAATGTGAGAGAGTAGTAATATTAAGTGAATTTTATTTGCTGTTGAACCTAAGAGAGACGAAATCTAAAACTGGATGAATGATGAAATGATCCAAACATGTTGTGGATTTGTCTCGTCGAAACCAGGTTTAATAGGATACAGTACATCTTCTTTTAACTAGATTAAGTATATTGAGAAAGGCAAACAACTAATAAACCTGAGTTGCCCAGATTTCTGTGACCACCAGGTTGGCAGCGGCGCCGCTAAGATCACCTCAAACCTGAGGAAGACCCAGTGTGGAATTATTACACGAAGAGCCCAGTGTAATGATTTTGCCAGTTTTTGCCAAATCTAAATAATTGCCGTAACATATTGTGTAGAAAAACTTCACAACAGCTTTAACCAATGAGAGCACAGAATTGAACTAAGGTAAAACCGTGAATCCGCTAATATATTACACTTTGTCAAACAGAACGGCTATTAATGTATACATCTATAAATACCTGTTCTCCAGAAGAAAGCATGTGAGTAGAAGTGCTGATTTGGAATAGAAATTTTGGTATTGATTTTGGGTAAAAGGGGGGGGGGGGGGAGAGATTGATGAAGTCACTGATAATCAATCAGCAGTCTTCTGAACATTTACACTCGTGAGCCCTCCCTTGGTGAATTCAAGCCCCAGCTGTTTATGCTGTTTGCCATCATCTTCTGAGCTCTACCGCGGGGATTCCTCCGGGTCCAGGCTACCGAGTCAAACCTCCTTACTCTCATAGACACCCGCAGGTCTTGACCACCATGTTGCGGTGCTTTTTCAGGATGACATTGTTGTTGTCGTCGTAGAACAGGACAGAGATAGGGCTGAGCTTGGTGGGGGCACAGCAGGCCTTCGGGACTTCCTCTGGCTTCAAGAGGTGGACCTGTCGCGACACAGATGGCAATGTTTTTGGTCTAAGATGCCACCAGGACATCGGCTTAAGTCAACAGTGAGGGAGGTGTGTGTGTGTGTGTGTGTGTGTGTGTGTGTGTGTGTGTGTGTGCGTGTGCGTGTGTGTGTCCTTCAACACTTACTACTTGCTGGATTAGGGCATGGTTGGTGGCGTTCATGCAGGCGCCCAGAGGGTAGAAACACTCTCCGTCACAATAATAAGCCGAGTATCCTGTTGGAGCCAGAACCCAGTCCTGAGAAGAGATAGGAAGAGTTGAACATCAGTACAAACAGGCTTTGGTGATTTATTTAAACATTTCAGTGACCAAATCTAAAGGCGTCCTACTATTTATGTATTTATTATAATTTTTCCTGGGCATTTCATCGATACTATGTTCCTTTCAGCTGATGCGCTGACAGAGGGTTGACAGAGAAGCCAAACTATTTTCAAATATTGATTAACAAATTTTCCACATCCAAGAGGCGTTTTTTCAGCCAAACACAATCTATAGTCATTCCAGTACCCCCTCCATAGCCTGGTTAAAAATCAGACTTAAGTTAGCAGGCTAAGCTAACTTATTCCATATTCCAAGCTTTAGTCATTGCTTTCATTTGTTTCGGAATTCTTCCTCGCTTTCCACAACCTGTTGAACGGAAACGCCAGAGAAACTGAGAGCTCCCTGAGACAGAAAAAGTCCAGCTCAAGAAAATGTTCCGATCCTGACCTTCCATCCCAGGTCGCTGAAGCTAACGTAGAGTTCGTGCTTTTTGCAGGGCTGACCTCCGTTATCAGCAGGACTCCGATCTGAATGGCATGAAAAAATAGAAAACAAAACAAAAAAAAAACAATTCATCAGATGATGTTGGTTTGATGAGATTCATGTGCTTGGAGAACAGACTCCCATTTTCCATAGAAAATCATTCCTGCTTTACAAACAGTGTGATTGATGTTTCAGTTTATCTCAATTCATAAGAAACTTAAAAATGATTATCCACAAATTTTGTTGGTTTGTTTAAGATGAACTTGATTTTCACTGAGACATTTTTCAATAAAATTTAATATGGAAAGTCTCGTGTGCAGAGTTATTCCTACGTCTTAAGAATGTGTGAGAAAAAGGAAAAATGTAGACTCTGTAGACAGAGTGTGGGTGTCTGGAACCCAACTGTGGATGCTGGGAAGGGGGAGGTCGTATTTGGGTTTTTTCCGACGGGGGTGTGGCTTGACGGCCCGGGGGGGCCGACAGGGGATCTGGCTCTCCCTGAAGAAGGTCACCATGAAGGGCTGTTTGGAGCGAGGACCCCTGCGACCCACCAGCCCGATCCAGCCGGCAGACAGGGAGCGATCTGGGTGAGGAAAATCACATTGGTCTTTCAAATGAATGCCCTGTGATTACAAAGTGTCTTTCGATTGGACCCTCATTGCACCCACCCTCCTCCGTCTCCACGTAAAGACGGATGCCCAGGTTGCTGCGTGGATGGAGCAGCCAGTGGTTGGAGGCCGTGGTGACGTCAAAGGCCAGCCATCCCTCCTGTCCTGCAGGCACGGACTGCATGTCCAGTAGCACCAGCTCTGGCTCTCTGAGCATAAACACACATCGAATGACTGGGGGGATGCATCCATTCATCCAACCGTATGTGCGTACATCCATTCATGTATACATTCACATACACCAATAACTAGGTACTTATATAAGTAGATACATGCATTCATATATACATACATACATGAATACAAAATATACATACATATATCATGCATGTATGTATACATCCACACACCTACCGACATACGTACACACAAAAAACTAAAATATATACATACAAAAAAAATACATCTGCATACATAAAAACATTCATACATGGATACATGTAAAGAAACATTCAAATAAACACATACATATATTCATAAACAAATATATACATACATACATAATACATATACATACATACATGGATACACACATACCTATGGATGTATGCATACATGAAAGAATCCACACGGGAATGCATGTATACAAACCTACATAAACACATATATACACATATACATTCGTGAATTGATAAAAATACAAAAATAAATGTATACATGCAAACATACATACATTGATACATACGAACATACATACCTACATACATGCATGCATACAAACATACATACATATACATTCATACATGGATACATTCGCATACATGCATGTATACATACTTATTTATTTATGCATACATGAAAGCATCCATACTGGAAATCATACATTAACACGTATATACACATACATTTGTACATGGATACATGCATACAAACACATGTATGTGTTTTATACATACATGCATACATACATTCATGTATGTATTTTATTTTATACATTCATACATACATTAATACATACATACACATACATTAATACATACAAACATATACACATACATATATACATACAAACATATATACATACATACATGGATACATACATTAATACATACATACAAACATACATACATACATGTACTAATGTATATGTGTGTTTATGTATGAATTCCAGGAAGGATGCTTTCATGTATGAATAAATACATAAGTATGTATGTATGCATGTATGTGAATGTATCCATGTATGTATCCATGTATGAATGTATATGTATGTATGTATGTATGTGTGATTGCATGTATACATACATACATGCCGGTATCCATGTATGTATGAATGTATGTATATATGTATGTATGTATGTATTTATGTATGTATGTTTGTACGTATATATGTACCTATGTTTTCATGTATGTATGTAAGAATGTGTGTATGTATCTTCGTATGTATTAATGTATGTATGTTTGCATGTATACATTTATTGTTGTATTTGTGTCCATGTATGAATGTATATGTGTATATATGTGTACATGTAAGTATGTATATTTGCATTCCAGTTTGGATGCATCCATGTATGCATACATACATAAGTATGTATGTATCCATATATGAATGTATATGTATGTATGTATGTATGTGTATATGTATGTTTGTATGTATGTATGAATGTATGTATGTATGTATGTATTTATGTATGTAATTATAAATGTATAAAATAAAATACAAACATGTGTTTGTATGCATGTATGAATGTACGTATGTATGTTTGTTTGTATGTATGTATGTGTGTATGTATGTAGGTGTGTATGTTTGTATGTATTAATGTTTGTATGTATGTATGTATGTTTGAATGTATACATTTATTTTTGTATTTGTATCCATGTACGAATGATTATGTGTAAATATGTGTCTATGTGAGTATTATACATGCATTCCAGTATGTATGAATGAATGTATATAATAAAACACATATATGTGTTTGTATGCATGTATCCATGTACAAATGTATATGTGTATAAGTGTTTATGTATGAATTCCAGTATGGATGCTTATATAGACACATCTATACATATATACATTCATACATGGATACAAATACAAAAATAAATGTATACATGCAAACATCCATCCATACATACATACATTAATACATACGAATATACATACCCACATACATACATACATACATACATGAAAACATGTACATACATACAAACATACATATATGCATACATATATGTATACCTGCATGTATGTATGTATACATGCATGCATACATACATATAAATTCATACATGGATACATACATGGATACATTCTTATACATGCATACATACATACTTATGTATGTATGCATACATGAAAGCATCCGTACTGGAATTCATACATGAACACATATATACACATATACATTTGTACATGGATATATGCATATAAAAACATGTATGTATTTT